>NC_092879.1:87152260-87467623 GCF_028372415.1 Notamacropus eugenii | reverse complement strand
GCCTCTTTTATGTGAGATGATTTACTACATTTTACCTCTCCCTTTCTCTTTCTCCTAATACATTCCTCACAACCGTTAATTTTCTTTTTCTAGATATCTTCCTTTCATATACAGCTCATCCTGGGCCCTCTGTCTGTATCTCTCTTTCTTCTGTGTTATATGTACACACATATATATACACATACATTTACATACACACACCCACACATGCACACACGCACACACACATATTCCCTCCAACTGTCCTAATATTGAGAAAAATCTCATGAGTTACAAATATCATCTTTCCATGTAGGAATGTAAATAGTTCAACTTTAACAAATGCCTTATAGTTCCTCTTTCCTGCTTACATTTTCATGCTTCTCTTGATTCTTGTATTTGGAAGTCATATTTTCTATTCAGCTCTAGTCTTTTCAACAAGAATGCTTGGAAATCCTCTATTTCATTTAAGTTCCGTTTTCCTGCCAAAGTATTACACTCAGTTTTGCTGGGTAGGTGATTCTTGGTTTTTAATTCTATCTCCTTTGATCTTTGGGATATCATATTACAAGCCCTCTGATCCCTTAGTGTAGAAGCTGCTAAGTCCTGTGTTATCCTGATTGTGTTTCCACTTGAATTGTTTCTTTCTGACTGCTTGTAATATTTTCTCCTTTACTTGGGAACTCTGGAATTTGGCTACAATATTCCTTGGAGTTTTCATTTTGTGATCTCTTTCTTTGTAATCCTCTTTCAGTGGATTCTTTCCATTTCTATTTTGCCCTCAGGTTCTAAAATAACAGGAAAATTTTCCTTGATAGTTTCTTGAAAGATGATGTCTAGTCTCTTTGATCATGGCTTTCTGGTAGTCCAATAATTTTAATATTCTCTCCTGGATCCATTTTCCATGTTCATTGTTTTTGTTTTTCCAATGAGACACTTCACATGGTCTTCTATTTTTTCTTTCTTTTGGTTTTGTTTTATAATTTCTTGATTTCTTATAAAGTCATTAGCTTCCATTTGCTCTTTTCTAATATTTAAGGAATTATTTTCTTTTTTTAATTTATTTATTTAAATTTTAACATTCATTTTCACAAAATTTTGGGTTCCAAATTTTCTCCCCATTTCTCCCCTCCCCCCACCCCAAAACGCCAAGCATTCTAATTGCCCCTCTCATCAATCTTCCCTCTCTGCTAACATCCCTCCCTTCCCTTGTCCCCATCTTCTCTTTTGTCCTGTAGGGCCATATAACTTTCTATACCCCATTACCTGTATTTCTTATTTCCTAGTAGTAAGAACAGTACTTGACAGTTGTTTCTACAACTTTGACTTCCAACTTCTCTTCATCCCTCCCTCCCCACCCATTTCCTTTGGAAAGCAAGCAATTCAATGTAGGCCATATCTGTGTAGTTTTGCAAATAACTTCCATAATAGTCGTGTTGTATAAGACTAACTATATTTCCCTCCATCCTAACCTGCCCCCCATTGCTTCCGTTCTCTTTTTAGATCCTGTCCCTCCCCAAGACTGTTGACTTCAAATTGCTCCCTCCTCCCACTACCCTCCATTCCATCATCCCCCCCCCCCACCCTGCTTATCCCCTTCTCCCCCACTTTCCTGTATTGTAAGATAGGTTTTCATACCAAAATGATCATGCATTTTATTCCTTCGTTTAGTGGAAGGTGATAAGAGTAAGCTTCATGTTTTTCTCTCACCTTCCCTCTTTTTCCATCCACTGAAAAGTCTTTTGCTTGCCTCTTTTATGAGAGATAATTTGCCCCATTTCATTTTTCCCTTTCTCCTCCCAATATATTTCTCTCACCGCTTAATTTCATTTTTTTAAGATATGATCCCGTCCTATATTCAATTCACTCTGTGCTCTGTGTGTGTGTGTGTGTGTGTGTAATCCCACCAATTGCCCAGCTATTCCATGCCCTTTAATCCCTTAGTGTAGAAGCTACTAGATCTTGTGTTATCCTGATTGTATTTCCACAATCCTTGAATTGTTTCTTTCTAGCTGCTTGCAATATTTTCTCCTTGACCTGGAGACTCTGGAATTTGGCCACAATGTTCCTAGGAGTTTCTCTTTTTGGATCTCTTTCAGGAGGTGATCAGTGGATTCTTTCAATATTTATTTTGCCCCCTGGTTCTAGAATATCAGGGCAGTTTTCCTTGATAATTTCATGAAAGGTGATGTCTAGGCTCTTTTTTGGATCATGGCTTTCAGGTAGTCCCATAATTTTTAAATTGTCTCTCCTGGATCTGTTCTCCAGGTCAGTTGTTTTTCCAATGAGATATTTCACATTATCTTCCATTTTTTCATTCTTTTGGTCTTGTTTTGTGATTTCTTGGTTTCTCATAAAGTCATTAGCCTCCATCTGTTTCATTCTAATTTTTAAAGAACTATTTTCTTCAGTGACTTTTTGGACCTCCTTTTCCATTTGGTTAATTCTGCTTTTGAAAGCATTCTTCTCCTCATTGGCTTTTTGAACCTCTGTTGCCAATTGAGTTAGCCTATTTTTCAAGGTGTTATTTTCTTCAGCATTTTTTTGAGTCTCCTTTAGCAAGGTGTTGACCTGCTTTTCATGCTTTTCTTGCATCTCTCTCATTTCTCTTCCCAGTTTTTCTTCCACCTCTCTTACTTGATTTTCAGAATCCTTTTTGAGCTCTTCCATGGCCTGAGAGCATTGAATATTTATTTTGGATGTTTGGGATACAGAAGCTTTGACTTCTGTGTCTTTCCCTGATGGTAAGCATTGTTCTTCCTCATCTGAAAGGATGGGAGGAGATATCTGTTCACCAAGAAAGTAACCTTCTATGGTCTTATTTTTTTCCCCTTTTTTTGGGCATTTTCCCAACCAGTTACTTGACTTTTGGGTCCTTTGTCAAGAGTAGGGTATACTCTGGGAATCTGTGAGATCTCAGTTCCTCCAAGGTGGCACAATCAAGTGTGTACTGGTCTGGACTCAGAGAGGGATTTTTATGTGAGAATTTTAGCAATTACCTCTCCACAGCCACCTGGCCTCCAGTTCCCAAGTCAGCACTGGGGGCTGATTTTCAGATAAGCTGGATGGGCAGGGCCACTGCCATTCAGTGTGAGGCAAAGACTGGCTTGGCCAGGGCCTCCACCCAGGGCTGAGGTAAGACTCAGCTCTTCAACGCCCCCAGGGGTTTTTACGCACCAACAATGGAGCAGTCAGCATGGGCTGCTGTGCAGGCTCTGTGGGCACTGCCTGCTGCTGGAGCTATGGGAAGGCCCTTCTCCCTTCCTGGCCTGCTGATAAAACCCTGTCACTGACCTTTGGTACCTGTGGGCCAAGGGATCTGAGGATCTGCCACTGTGACTAGAGATTTTGCCCCCAAGGTGTCCTCCTCCCAGAGTCTCATCCTGTTGCGCTGCTCAGCCAAGGCTGGGCTCCCCTCTGCACTTGGCTTCACGTCTGGTGCAGTTGATGTTTCCATGTGCCTTTCAGGTCACCGTGGGCTGGAAATCTCTTCCACTCTATTGTTCTCCACTTCTGCTGCTCCAAAATTTGTTGAGAGTCCCTCTCTACAGGTATTTTATGGGCTGTGGGGAGGACCCTGCATAAGTGTGTCTTTCTAGTCTGCCATCTTGACTCTGCCCATCGGATTATTTTCTTTAGCAAGCTTTTGAACTTCCTTTTCTGTTTGACTAATTCTGCTCTTTAAAACATTCTTCTCCTCATTGGCTTTTTGGACCTCTTTTGCCATTTAGGTTAGTCTATTTTTAAGGTGTTGTTTTCTTCAGTATTTTTGGGGGGTCTCCTTTAGCAAGCTATTGACTTGTTTTTCATGATTTTCTTGCATCACTCTCATTTTTCTTCCCAATTTTTCCTTTATTTCTCTTACTTGATTTTCAAGCTCCTTTTTGAGGTATTCCATGGCCTGAGACCAATTCATATTTTTTAGAGGCTTTGAATGCAGGAGCTTTGGCTTTGTTGTCTTCTTCTAGTTGTATGTTTTGATTGTCCTTATCACCAATGACATAAGAAAATACCTCTTCACAGGGAAAGTAAGAATCTATTTTCGGCTACTTTTCCCTCAGTTTGCTCTTCTTCCAGCCAGTTACTTGACTTTTGAGCTTTCTTAAGTGGAGGGCTCCAGAAGCAGCCTCTGCTTAAGCAGTGACTGCAGCCACCCTAGGTCAGGGGCCAGTGCCAGGACTGGGGCAAGGGCAGAGGCTGGCACTGGGGCTAGGGCCAAACCACATTCCCCTCTCAGCCAGGTGAGAGACCCTTCCCACTCACCTTTGAAGCTGTATTTAGGATTTGTGGGTTGAGAAGTCTGGAAAGCACAGCAACTACCAGCGATTCAGTCACCTAAGGCCTGCTCCCACTCAGTCTGCACCAGTGCGACCCATGCTGAACTGTGCTCTGCTCACAGCCCAGTTGACCTTCCAAATTGTCTTGGCCTGGAAATTAGCTTCAGTCTGTCATTTTGTGGCATCTGCTGTTCTAGAATATCTTAAAGTCATTTTTACATTTTTGAGGGATTTGGGAAGACAACTATAGCAGGTCCCTGCTTATACTCCCCCATCTTGGCTCTGCCCCGATTTGAGTTGTCTTGATGGAAGCCAAAGACACTTAGAGGCAAAGGTGAGGAGGGAACAATCAGTGCAAAGTCACACAGTTCAGAAGTGGAATGTTTTGTGTGATGAACAGCAAGTAAGTCATTGTAGCTTGATTATAGAGTATATGTAGGGAAGTAAAGTATAAAAAGACTGGAAAGGCAGGAAGGGGCCATGTTATGAACAGATTTGAATAGCAAACAAAGGACTATTTGTTCCCAGGAGTAATAGTTATTGAAGCTTTTTGGGGGGGGGGCGGTGGGAAGGAGAGAAATAGGGAGGTGGTCAGAACTGTTTGCTGAATGGTGGATGAATTAGGATGAAGAGAGACTTGAGGCAGGGAGACCTACAAGAAGACTATTGTAATACTCTAGGTGAGTATCTAAGTCTGTACTGTGATGGTAGCTTTATGAATGGAGAGAAAGAATGAAAATTTTATGAAGACAGAAGCAGCAAGATTTGACAAAAGATTTAATGTTGGGGTAAGAATGAGGTGTCAAGGACAACCATGAGTTTGGGAGTCTGGGTGACTGGAAGGATGGTGAGGTCCTTGAGAGTAGTACAGAACTTGGGAAGAGGGAAGGTTTTTTTTTTTTTTCTGTTGATATTTACTTTTTATTTATTTATTTATTTTTTTTATTTTATTTTTTTTATTTTTATTTTTTAATGTTTAACAATCACTGCCATACGATTGCGATTTTATCCCCCCATACCTACCCCCCACTACCCCCCTCCCTCCCCACGACTGCATACAATTCTGTATAGGTTCCACATATACTTTCCTATTGAGTACATTTTCACTATAGTCATGCTATGTAGTCAGACTAAAATAAATGAAAGAAATCGTATAACAAAGCAGAACATGATACACAAACACATACACATACACAAACATGATCTGCTACATTTTGTGAGTGACTTCCATATTTCTCTCTCTGAGTGTGGAAGGCATTTTGCCTTGAGAACCACCTTTGGGATTTTTTTTTTTATAAGAAGTTTTTGCGTTATTACAAAATTCCAAGTCTACCAGAAAAAGCTCTCGCACACTGTGGTCGTTGCTGTGCATAAAGTTCTCCTGGTTCTGCTCCTTTCACTCAGCATCAGGTCATATAAGTCCTTCCAGGCCTCTCTGAAGTCTTCTTGTTCATCATTTCTTATGGCACAATAGTACTCCATTACATTCATATACCATAATTTATTCAGCCATTCCCCAATTGATGGACATCCCCTTGACTTCCAGTTTTTGGCAACTACATAGAGTGCTGCTATAAATATTTTTGTACATGTGGGACCCTTTCCCATTTTTATGATCTCTTGGGGATATAGTCCTAGTAGCGATATTGCTGGGTCAAAGGGTATGCACATTTTGAGGGAAGGCTTTGTTGGGGGAGGTGGAGAAAGGTAATCATCTCTTCTTTATATGTTGAACTTATGATATCTACAGGACATCCATTTTGAGGTATCCAATTGGTAGTTGGTGATATAGGACAGCATCTTAGGAAAGAGATTGGGTTGGATGTATTGATTTGGGAATCATCTACATAGAAATCGTAAATCAACTCATGAGGAACTGCTGAGAGCCCCAAATAAGGTAGTGTAGAGGGAGAAGAGAAATGGGCCCAGGAGAGAGACTTATGGGACACTCGTAGTTAATTTTAAACTAGATGAAGATCCAGCAAAGGAGACTGAGAAGGGTTAAACAGGTAGGAACTGAACCAGGATAGATTGGTGTCATGAAAATCTAGAGATGAGAGTGTATCCCGACTGAGAAAAGACCATCACTTTGGCCATTAAAAAATCATTGATGACTTTGTAGAATGCAATTTCCATTGAATGGTGAAGTTAGAAGTCAGATTACAGAGAGTATATCAACTGTTAATAGGAGAAAAAGTGGAATCTTTTTCTAGTAATTGAACTGAGTAGAGGGAAGATACAGGATAATAGCTAGCAGATGACTAGATCCAACCAGAATTAAGGATGGGGAAGGTATGGACATGTCTGTCATATATTCCATTCAAATCTGTAGCCCTGATGGTGACTTAAATAGCACATACAGGTATTGAGAGACATTGTAGTCTAGTGCCTTGGAGTCAGGGTTCACCTCAACTCATATACCTTTAGTGACCCTCAGTGACCATGAGAAAATCGTGTAACCTCTCAGTTTCTTGGGCATCTCTTCAAGACCATAAAATACAGAAAATTTACTTATATGCAGTGAGCCAAGGAGTTCCCTTCACTGATGAAAGGAGACAACAAAAACAAAATGTAGCCATGGGGATTTTAAAATTATGTTAAGTGATTTCTTGATTCTAGCCTCTGACTGTAGGCTCTTATCCTTCCGTTTGGCTCTGTTTGGAATATGATAATTTAATAGAATCAGATTGCAATTCCAGGAGGGGTCTCAATATGATTCATTTTAATACTGGTTTGATTCACTCTTTAAACTTCTCCACCTCCTCTCCAACAGCTCCCTTTTATGTTATTTTTATGAGTTATCGTTAGAATAGAAGTTTCTTCAGGTTATAAGTCTGTCTTGCCTATTGGTATTTGTATCCCCAACACTTAGCACAGTGCTCAGCACATAGTAAATGCTTTGTCTACTGAAAATGTTTCCCTATGTGGCATTGGAACCCATGACGTATATGACACATGACACAACCACTCTGGATGTTGTTTAGGCTGAATATTTCAGCCTACTTGCTATACCTGTAACTGCATTCCTTCTCCCACCTTTTCCTAATAGTCTAATAATTGTTAGTGTTTTTCCTCTTCTCAAATTAGATTATATTTATTTAACTGTGCATTTCCCCCTAGCATAATATAAGTTCCTTGAGGTCAGATACTGTTTTTGTTTCTGTGTACTTAGAGTTTAGCAGAGAGCCTTGGATGTAGCAAGGCTACATGCCTGTTGAATTGAATTGCCTTTTCCTCCTCTCCAAAATATGGCACAATGAATTAAATAATATTGAGCAATTTGAATTCAAAATCACACCTTAAAATGCTTTCTTGTCAAAGGCAATTTTATGCTTCATGATGACTTTTCTTAAATTGGAAACATACTGTTGGGATATATGTGGGAAATTTAATATATGAACTGTGTTGTTAATGTTTTCTTTCAAACCTAGAAAAAGTGAGAAGAGAATTCAGTGCCATGTCTTATAGTAACTGAAGTACCCATTAAGATTATTGACTTCCATTGTGTATTTCAGTTGAATACACCTGAATATCTATTGAGAATTCACTGAAATCTAAATGATTTTTTATATGTAGTTACTAGAGAACAGTCAAAAATCAATCCCAAATCTTAAGAAAATCATATTTTGAAATGGGATACCAACTGATTTCTGTATTGATTTGAAATCTTGAACATCACAGTTCTATTCATAACTTGGCATTGTAGTGTTTCTTCTGTGCTGAACATCATAATCATTTAAATATAACATGAGCAAATCAAAGAGTGTCAATACAAAGAAGAAATATTGCATTGAACCAGTTGAATCAGTACCAGAAGCAGTGGAGAAAGAACACGTGCCCTTTTATTCCATGTGTCACCATTGACATTACCCCAAAGGAAATATTCACCTGTGCTTTGTCTTGTTTGGTCAACATAGATGGGGCAAACTAAATAATTTAGGCCAGTAAGCTCATTAGGGTATTGAATTATGCATTAATGCATTTGCATTTATTTCTTTAACCAGATAATTGTGAAATTTGTACTTTAAATCTGTGCTACAAAACACAACTTAGAGGACAAAAAAAGGGAGCATTTTTTAGGCATGTAGGACAGGCAAAGGCATGGAAACAATTTAGCTGGGATATAGAATTTAGACATAGATTTAAAATGTGGGCCAAACTGGAACATTCTTTTCTACGTTTTAAAAATTTACATCACCAACTGATATGAATCACTTACTACAATAATTAGTGTTCAGATGTCATTTATATTGTCCTCCAGGAAGAATGACTTAAATTTATTCTAATTGGATTCTCAGAGTTTCTCATATTATCAGTAATTAAATATTAATTTCCTTCCCCTCGAAATCCTCAGAGATATTCCCAAATGTCACTTTTTAGATACAATGTAAGACTCATAGATGATAAAACCATAACAAATTTGCTTATGAAAGCAATAGGATATGTGAATTTGAAAACTACAAACTTTCAGCAAAAAGACCAAAACTCTAAAGTTATCGAAAGGCCACTGTTGAGTATGGGCTCTTCCAGGTTCTGTGTGGAGAATTTTATTGATACAATTAGTAACTCTCTAGAATTTATCAATGAAAACATGCACAGAAGAAAAATCTAGATAAACTGTCAGAATACAAACATTAAGCCAAGGCACAAATGGTTTCTCTTGTCATATTTTTTATTCTAATTCATGGTCATAGGATGTATCTATACATTATGTTGGTTGGTTGCTTAGTTGTTGTCCTTCATTCTTGAAGAGGACCAAAATGACATCACCATGATAATGTGTATGACTGTGGCTGATGAGACGAATACGAGCTTGGAATGCTCTACCACAGATTGGGCACAGATAGTCTGTGCGAACGTTTGGAATGCTAACTCCAAATTTGCTCATCCTGCATTTCCTTTGTGCTGTTTCAATTCTGTTTTTCTCATAGAGCACAGCACCCTTTCTGATGTGGGCACGATTGTGCCAGTGTCTCCCATGTCACACAATCAAATCCAAAGTTCTTGAGAGAGACCTTGAGAATGTTTTGTATCATTTATTCTGACCACCATGTGATCGCCTTCCCCTTGATGAAAAGAATTTCAAATTGAAAATTAGGACCATTATCGCAACAGTGATTTTAGAAAACACTTTAAAGCTTTCCTCAAAATGGTCCTATGATAGAGGCAGAGCCAAGATGGTGGAGTGAGAGCAACTACTCGCCTAAGCACTTAGACAACCTCCTTCAGATACCTCTAAAAAGAGGATCTGACCAAATTTTGGAGGTGTAAGATCCAGTAGGAGACAGACTGTGGCAGACTCACAGACCAGCACAGACTGGAAGGTTGATGGAAAGGATCTTTTCCACAGGGGTGGAGGAACATACAGCATGCAGTGCAGCACATCTCTGCCACATCAGGGCTGAGCAGGAAAGTCCTGGGGCAGTCTGAGGCAGTGGCACCACAGCAGAGTGGCAGCCCAGGGTGGGAGTCCAGCAATTCAAATATCGAGGAGCTACAGTCAGGATCACACAGGACCTTGCAGCTTCTACATTAAAAGACTGAAGGAATCAGAATATGATGTTCAGTAAGGCAAAGGAGTTGGGACTACAACCAAGGATCAACTACCCAGCAAAGTTCAGCATAACATTTCAGGCAAAGAGATGGACACTCAATGAAATAAAGGATTTCCAGACCTTCCTGATGAAAAGGCCACAGCTCAATAGAAAATTCCATCTTCAAACACAGGTCTCAAAAGAGGCATAAAAAGGTAAACAGGGGAAAAGAAAAACTTGTTACTCAATTTGGGCAAAATGTTTACCTCCCTATAATGGAAGATGATACTTGTTAATCTTGAGAATTGTGTATTTCTAATGAAATATAAAAGGAATAAACATAGACAAACAGAGTGGGTATAAAGTAAATGTTGTCATGACAAAAATGTCATTTACTCATGTGAAAGGATTGTATCAGAAGAAGTGAAAAGAAGGAAGCAGAAAATGGTAAATTACATCACAGGAAGAAGTACAAAATTATATTACAGGAGAGCGAAAGAGGGAGATGAGCATTGTTTGAGAAGTGCTCTCATATGACTTTGTTCAAGGAGGGAACAGCTAACTTAATGAAGTACATAAATCTAAGTAGCTCTATAGGAAGTAGGAGGGGAAGGGGGAAAGAAAGGAGAGGGGAAGCTAAAAGGGAGGGAAGAAGTAGTAAGGGTAAAAGGGAGTAAAAGAGAGGGGGGCTGAAAGAAGGAAAGGAATACTGTGGAAGCTGGTGGTCAAAAATTAAAACTATTGTGGAGGAGAAGGGAGAAGGGAGAACTAAAATCACAAACAGTGGGAAAGAGGATGGAGGGAAAGACACAGATACTAATCATAACTGTGAAAGTGGATGGGATGAACTCTCCCATAAAACAGAGATGGATAGCAGAATGGATTAAAAGCCATAATCCAACAATATGTTGTTTACAAGAAACACATTTGAAATGGGAGGATACAAACAGGGTAAAAGTAAACGGTTGGAGTAGAATATATTGGGCTTCAAGTAATGTAAGAAAAGGAGGGGTAGCAATCCTAATCTCAGAAAAAGCAAACACAGAAATAGATCTAATCAAAAGAGATAAAGAAGGAGACTATATCCTGCTAAAAGGCACCATAGACAATGACACAATATCATTACTAAACATATATGCTCCAAGTGGTATAGCATCCATATTCTTAGAGGAGAAGTTAAGGGAGTTACAGGAAGAAATATACTGCAAAATTATACTAGTGGGGGACCTCAACCTCCCCTTCTCTGAATTTGATAAAGATTACCTTAAAATAAACAAGAAAGAAGGTAAGGAGGTGAATAAAACTATGAATAAGGTAGATATGATAGATCTCTGGAGAAAATTGAATGGGGATAGAAAGGAATATACCTTTTTCTCAGTGGTATATGGCACATAAACAAAAATTTACCATGTTCTAGGGCATAAAACCTCACAAACCAGAGAAGAAAGGCAGAGATAGTCAATGCATCCTTTTCAGATCATAATCCAATAAAAATTATATGTAATACAAGGTCATGAAAAGATAGACCAAAAACTTAATTGGAAACAAAATAATCCTAAAGAAGGAATGGGTTAAACAACAATTCATAGAAACAATCAGTAGCTTCATTCAAGAGAATGACAATAATGAGACAACCTACCAAATCTTATGGGATACTGCAAAAGCAGTTCTAAGGGGAAGATTTATATCTTTGAATGCCCACATGAATAAAAATACAGAAAGATGAAATAAATGAATTGGGCATGCAATGGAAAAAGCTAGAAAAAGAAGAAATTGAAAATCCCCAAGTAAATACCAAATTAGAAATACTGAAAACCAAAGGAGAGATTAATAAAATTGAAATGAAGAGAACTATTGAACTAATAAATAAAACTAAGAGTTGGTGTTATGAAAACACCAATAAAATTGAAAAACTTTTGGTCAATTTGATTAAAAAAAAGAAAGAAGAAAACCAAATTACGAATATCAAAAATGAAAGAGGTGAACTCACCTACAATGAGGGAGAAATTGAAACAATAATTAGAAATTACTTTGCCCAACTTTATGCCCATAAATTTGGCAATCTAAAAGAGATGGATGATTATTTTTAAAAATATAAATTGCCCAGATTAACAGAAGAGAAAGTTGAATACTTAAATAACAGCATCTCAGTAAAAGAAATTGAACAAACCATCAGTGAACTTCACAGGAAAAACTCTCCAGGGCCAGATGGATTTACAAGGGAATTCTATCAAACATTTAAAGAAGAATTTATTCAAATACTGTATAGACTATTTGGTAAAATTGGAGAAGGATTCCTCCCAAATTCTTTTTATGATATAAATATGGTTTTGATGCCTAAACCAGGAAAAGCCAAAACAGAGAAAGAAAATTATAGACCAATTTCTCTAATGAATATAGATGCAAAAAAATTTAAATAAGATTTTAGCAAAAAGAGTACAGTTACTTATCACAAGAATATCTTATGATCAGGTAAGATTCATACCAGGAATGCAGGGCTGGTTCAATATTAAGACAACTGTTAGCATTATTGATCATATCAACAACAAAACTAACAGAAACACATGATTTTCTCAATAGATGCAGGAAAAGCTTTTGACAAAATACAACACCCAATCCTATTGAAAGCACTGGAGAGCATAGGAATAAAGGGAACTTCCCATAAAATAATAAGCAGTATCTACCTAAAACCTTCAGCAAGCATTATGTGCAATGGAGATAAGCTAGATACATTTCCAATAAGATCAGGGGTGAAACAAGAATGTCCATTATTCAATATGGTACTAGAAATGTTAGCTGTAGCAATAGGAGAAGAAAAAGAAATTGAATGAATTAGAATAGATAAAGAAGAAACTAAGTTATCACTCTCTGCAGAGGATATGATGATATACTTAGAGAATCCCAGAGATTGAAGTAAAAAACTAGTTGAAATAATAAACAGCTTTGGTAAAGTTGCAGGTTACAAAATAAACCCACAGAAATTTTCTGCATTTCTATATATTAGTCACAAAGTCCAACAGCAAGGAATAGAAAGAGAAATCCCATTTGAAGCTAGGCTAGACATTATAAAATCTTTGGGAGTCTACCTGTCAAAACAAATCCGGGGACTATATGAACACAATTACAAGATACTTTTCACACAAATAAAGTCAGATCTAAGTAAGTGGAAAAATATCAGTTGCTTGTGGGTAGGCCAAGCCAATATAATAAAAATGACAATTCTTCCTAAATTAATTGACTTATTCAGTGCCATACCAATCAGCCTATCAGATAATTGTTTTCTAGAGCTGGAAAAAATAATATCAAAATTAATCTGGAAGAACAAAAGGTCCAGAATATCACGGGAACTAATGAAAAGAAATGCTAGGGAAGGAGGCCTAGCTCTACTAGATCTCAAGTTGTAATATAAACCAGCAATTATCAAAACCACTTTGTACTGGCAAAGAAATAGAAGGGTAGAGAAATGGAATAGGCTAGGTACTCAAGACATAGTAGTCAATGAATATAGCAATCTGTTTGATAAACTGAAGGTCCCGAGCTTCTGGGAGAAGAACTCATGGTTCATCAAAAATTCCTGGGAAAACTGGATGATAACAGTGTGGCAGAAACTAGGCATGAACTAATGCCTGACACCATACACAAGAATAAAGTCCAAATGAGTACATGATGTAGGCATAAAGATTGATACTATGGACAAATTGGTGGAGCAAGAAATAGTGTATTTATCAGATTTATGGAGAAGGAAAGAATTTTTAACTACACAAGAGATAGAAAACATTATGAAGTGCAAAATGGATAATTTTGATTGCATTAAACTGAAAAGTTTTGCACAACCAAACCAATGCAACCAATATTAGGAGGGAAGCAGAAAACTGGGAAAGAATTTTTGCAACTAGTATCTGTGATAAAGGCCTCACTTCTAAAATATATAGAGCACTGAGTCAAATGTACAAGAATGCAAGTCATTCCCCAATTGATAAATGGTCTAAACAGGCAGTTTTCAGAGGAAGAAATTAAAGATATCTATAGTCATATGAAAAAATGCTCTAAATCACTATTGAGAGATGCAAATCAAAAGAGCTCTGAGATACCACATCACACCTATCAGATTGGCTAACATGACAGAACAGTTAGATGATAAATGTTGGAGAAGATGTGGGAGAGTTGGAACACTAATTCATTGTTGGTAGAGCTGTGAGCTGATCTAACCATTCTGCAGAACAAGTTGCAAGTATGCCCAAAGGGCTACAAAAATGTGCATACCCTCCAACCCAGCTATACCGCTTCTAGGACTGTATCCCCAAGAGATCATAAAAAGTGGGAAAAGGTCCCCACATGTAGAAAAATATTTATAGCAGCACTCTTTGTGGTGGCCAAAAAGTGGAAATCAAGGGGATGCCCATCCATTGGGGAATGGTTGAATAAATTATGGTATATGAATGTAATGGAATACTATTATGCTATAAGAAATGATGAACAGGAAGACTTCATAGAGCTCTGGAAAGACTTATATGATCTGATGCTGAACAAAAGGAGCAGTACCAGAAGAACTTTGTACACAGCAACAACCACAGTTTGTGAGAATTTTTTCTTGTAGTCTTAGAACTTCATTGCAATGCAAGGACTTAAAAAATCCCCAATGGTCTTTTAAGGCAAAATGCCTTCCACATCCAGAGAAAGAACTATGGAATTCAGTTGCAGAATGTAGTGGAACATTTTCTTTTGTTTTACATTTCGGTTTATTATGTGATTTCTCCCATTCTTTCAACTCTTCTATGCCACATGACTGTGATGAAAATGTATTTAATAGGAATGTATGCGTAGAACCTATATAAAATTGTATGCCATCTCGGGGAGGTAGGAGAGAAGGAGGGGGATGGAGGAGAAAAAAATCTAAGTTATGTGGTAGTGATTGTAGAACACTGGAAATAAATAAGAAAAAAAATCAAAATAATAATTTTAAAATTAAAAGAAGTAAATTATTGGTGTGAGGAGGGATAGAGTAAATAGAGAAAAAGGATAATGGAAAAAATAGGGAGGGAAATACACAACTAATAAGTATAACTTTGAATGTGAATGGGATGAATTTGCCCATAAAATGGAAACAAATTATGGATTAGACATAATGGATTTAAAATCTGAATTTGAAAGTAAAAAAAAAAATGGTCCTATGAGGGAGGAAGTGCTTTATTATCCCCATTTTACAGATGAAGAAATTGAAGCCCCGAGATAGTGAATAAATGACTTTTTCATAGTCATGTGTATGTGTATAGGTATATACACACACACATACATATATATGTATGTATGTATGTATACAGACATGTGTATGTATAGTAAGTGTATGAGCCAAGACATCCAATTCCAGGGCCAGCACTCTATCTACTAAACAGTATTGCCTGTTTAAAACCAGAAGTTTTATTTGGAAGCAACTTCAGCAGTCATACAGTCAAAAAATCTTATTTTTCAGTGAAGGAAATGTAAACTTAAAAAAGATTGTTACCCTACTGAAGGTCATACTGTAAATTAGTATCAGAGATAGGACTAGAACTCTGATTTTCAGACTTCTAGTCTTATAGTTTTTCACTGTGCTACAAATTTAATAGTACCATAAATAAAGAATGATTTAATTTTAAAGATCAAAGAAATAGGCTTGAAAAAAGTATGTTTCCCAGTAGAAACTGGATGACTTGTTATCAGAGAGATTATAGGGAAGAGTCCTGCATTGAATTGTAGGTGAACTTCAAAATTCCATGATGTCTGCAGTGCTAAGAAAAGTTATAAAAAAAAAATCATTGTTTCACAAATTTTATTTAACTGGTCAAAGTGTGTATATGATACTATTTCACTTTATCTCCTTCCCCTCCCCATCTACCATTCCTATACAAACTGACTGTTCTCCTCATTTACCTAACTTTCATGAATATATCTACTAACATAGACTTCCTTGTAGAGCTGTACCTAGAAATCGATGCAAGAACCAAGCTTTAAAAAATGTACCTATGCAAATACCACCAAGTACATGCTCAAATCAATTTTGAATACAAATTCAGTTTGGAGGGGAGAGACACTGATGTTGGGGAGGTTGTTAGTGTAGGGGAATGGGGGGAGTTAAAGCAAAGGCAGAAGTTTGCTATTTTAATTTATTCTTCCTAATTAGATGTTAATTTTACAATTTTCTGTGTTTCTGAAGAACTGTACTAATTAACACCTTCTAAACTTTAGTGACCTAAGAAGACCAAGCCCCAGCTGCCTCACCCTTGTTTTGTCTCTATGCTTATGACAAATACCAGGAAAAAAATAAGAAGGATTATTTATAAAAATTTCACTGGAACTACAGGCAGTAGGTTAAATTGGATTTTTTCTCTGTGTGCTGATCATGTCTGTTAGCTTGTCCTTCTCTACTCTCCAGGGACAGAAACTATTGGATTTCTGTCATGTCTTCTCCCCCTTTTTTAAGTCTTGATGGAACAAATTAACAGAACCACATGTTAAGCTCCTCCAAGTACCTTCTAAGTCAGTTTGGAGTGGTGGACACATGAGACCCCAAGGAGTAGTAAGCGTTTCTGTCTGGTAGCTGAGGTATGGGGGGGAAAAAAGGTCACTTTCAGTGGTTACTGAAATTGCAAAATGGTAGCATCACCTGAGGCTTTGATTCTCTGCAGCCCAATGAGAGAACCTGGGTGGGCTGGTCAATTAGTATCATTTACAGTAGCTGGCTGAGTCTTCAGCCAGCCCAAGAGGTGAACTTTCAGCAGGAGATAGAATGGACTATGCTGAGGTAGGAGAGTAGTGAGAAGAAAATTTTCTTTCTCAGAAATCTCTGATTTTGTCTTTTCTTCAGTTTTCAGGGGGGTCTATGCTTAATAAAGTCTCAATATGCTCTGTGCCCAAGTTCCTCTCTCCTGAGGCACTGGTCACCCGTGCTAGAAAGGGACATGACCTCATTAGCTGCCTCCTTGGTCATCCTGCCTTCAGTTTCTTTCTCATGAGAAAACAGCAACAAATATTTAACCTAATAAGTCCACTTTCAAACAGACATTGACCACGTCTCATCAAATTAAATCTCAGTGATAATCAGTGATGTTCAGTAACAGTCTCTGAGCCAACTACCACTAGGAAGATGTAAGCATATGCTCTTAGACTAAGGAGCCCTGGGCAATTCCTTCAGTTCTTTGTGCTTTATTGTCTTTATCCAGGAAATGAGGGAAATTCAATCTACCCATTTCAGGAATAGTTGGGAGATGGACTAATTATCCATGAAGGGCTTTGGGTAAGGAGGAGACTGATAGTAAAACAACAGTCCTCCAGTATAAAATCTTTATCAGTCATTGTATATCTAGGCACTTTTTCAAACATCTGAATAGTCTCTTGGGCTCCAATTCAAACCTCTTAAATGATTAAGCTGTTACTGAATTTTAAGTAGGTCAATTTCTCTTCCTATCCCTTAGTACCTAGCACAGTGTCTTTACATAGTAGGTGTTCATAGTAAGTGTTTGCTGAAAAAAAACTGAACTCTCTTTAGAGAAATAGAATCTCAGTTCTATTGTGAATTTCATAGAGAAAGAGAGTAATAGTTGGACATTATTTCTCCTGGATACCGCTTGTGGCACCTCTTTGGGGTAAAGTGCCAAGTGCTGAGTTTGAAGTCTGAGGACAATGGTTTGAGTCTTGAATCTGTTACTTCTGGCATGACCCAAAATAAGTTGCTTGACTTTTCTGTAAACCAGAGTTTGAACTAGATGATCTTTTTTTAATTTAAATTTATTTATTTGAGTTTTCAACATTCATTTCCACAAAATTTTGGGTTCCAGATTTTCTCCCCTTTTGTCCCCTACCCCTACCCCAAAACACCAAGCATTCTAATTAACCCTATCGCCAATCTGCCCTCCCTTCTAACATCCCTCCCTTCCCTTACCTCATCTTCTCTTTTGTCCTGTAGGGCCAGATAACTTTCTATACCCCATTACCTGCATTTCTTGTTTCCTAGTTGCAAGAACAGTACTCAACAATTGTTCCTAAAACTTTGAGTTCCAACTTCTCATCATTCCTCCCTCCCCACCCATTCCCTTTGGGAAGGCAAGCAATTCAATATAGGCTATATCTGTGTAGTTTTGCAAATGACTTCCATAATAGTCATGTTGTGTAAGACTAACTATATTTCCCTCCATCATATCCTGTCCCCCATTACTTCTATTCTCTTTTGATCCTGTCTCTCCCCATGAGTGTTGACCTCAAATTGCTCCCTCCTCCCCATGCCCTCCCTTCCATCATCCCCCCCACCCTGCTTATCTCCTTATCCCCCACTTTCCTGTATTGTAAGATAGGTTTTCATACCAAAATGAGTGTGCATTTTATTCTTTCCTTTAGTGGAATGTGATGAGAGTAAACTTCATGTTTTTCTCTCACCTCCCCTCTTTATCCTTCCACTAATAAGTCTTTTGCTTGCCTCTTTTATGAGAGATAGTTTGCCCCATTCCATTTCTCCCTTTCTCTTCCCAATATATTTCTCTCTCACTGCTTGATTTCATTTTTTTAAGATATGATCCCATCCTCTTCAATTCACTCTGTGCACTCTGTCTCTATGTGTGTGTGTGCATGTGTGCATGTGTGTGTGTATGTAATTCCACCCAGTACCCGGATACTGAAAAGTTACGAGAGTTACAAATATTGTCTTTCCATGTAGGAATGTAAACAGTTCAACTTTAGTAAGTCCCTTATGACTTCTCTTTGCTGTTCACCTTTTCATGCTTCTCTTCATTCTTGTGTTTGAAAGTCAAATTTTCTTTTCAGCTCTGGTCTTTTCATCAAGAATGCTTGAAAGTCCTCTATTTCATTGAAAGACCAATTTTTCCCCTGAAGTATTATACTCAGTTTTTCTGGGTAGGTGATTCTTGGTTTTAGTCCTAGTTCTTTTGACTTCTGGAATATCCTATTCCATGCCCTTCGATCCCTTAATGTAGAAGCTGCTAGATCTTGTGTTATCCTGATTGTATTTCCACAATACTTGAATTGTTTCTTTCTAGCTACTTGCAATATTTTCTCCTTGACCAGGGAACTCTTAAATTTGGCCACAATGTTCCTAAGAGTTTCTCTTTTTGGATCTCTTTCAGGAGGTGATCAGTGGATTCTTTTAATATTTATTTTGCCCCCTGGTTCTAGAATCTCAGGGCAGTTTTCCTTGATAATTTCATGAAAGATGATGTCTAGGCTCTTTTTTTGATCATGGCTTTCAGGTAGGCCCATAATTTTTAAATTGTCTCTCCTGGATCTATTTTCCAGGTCAGCTGTTTTTCCAATGAGATATTTCACATTATCTTCCATTTTTCATTCTTTTAGTTTTGTTTTGTGATTTCTTGGTTTCTCATAAAGTCTGTTCCATTCTGATTTTTAAAGAACTATTTTCTTCAGTGAGCTTTTGAACCTCCTTTTCCATTTGGCTAATTCTGCTTTTTAAAGCATCCTTCTCCTCATTGGCTTTTTGAACCTTTTTTGTCAATTGAGTTAGCCTATTTTTCAAGGTGGTATTTTCTTCAGCATTTTTTTATGTTTCCTTTAGCAAGGTGTTGACCTCCTTTTCTTGCATCTCTCTCATTTCTCTTCCCAGTTTTTCCTCCATCTCTCTTACTTGATTTTCAAAATCCTTTTTGAGCTCTTCCATGGCCTGAGCCCATTGAATATTTATTTTGGATGTTTGGGATACAGAAGCCTTGACTTCTATGTCTTTTCCTGATGGTAAGAATTGTTCTTCCTCATGTTTGGCGCCTGTGGGTTGAGGGATCTGTGGACTGCTGCTACTGTGACTGGGGATTTGCTGCTACTTGAACTAGATGATCTTTAAGGACCATTTGAGTTCTAAGTCTCTGATGATGATCGTGATAGTCCTATGTCACACATGTTGGGGTCTTCAGTGGGCAGCTGACTACTACTGCTTTTCAAGATTCTAGTGGTTCTTAACAATTTTAAATAATTATTAACTCTGGTTCTTAAGCCCCTACCCATATGCTTCCCATTAAAATCAGCCAATCAATATTAGTTAGATTTTGTGAGAAGTATTTACTAAGAAGGTATAATAAGAATACTTGGTACAAAACATTGCCCTATAAACCTGAGCTATATTCTCATAAATACACATAATTGTACAGGAAGCCTGAGCACCATGGTAGTGAGGCTTACGTGTGGTTAATAAATGTGGCAAAGGGGTAACTTCAAACTTCTAGTGGTGGAAATCCTTTTCTCCATTCATAGAGTCCTCATCAAGTTCCCCTTTCATATAGCTCTCTGTTGGTTGAGTGTTGCAATAAAACTTCCAAGATCTGTGACTTTGTAGAGTTTATAGTCTGTGTTTCTCTCTGCCACAAAGGTTTACATTCCCTGAAGTTATCTTTTCTCACATGACTATTGTTCTTCATCTGGTTATTCTTAATGGGTTTCTCTGTTTTGGAGCTAAACACTTTCACTGTCAGTGACTGACCCTCTGTGCTACCATTGCCATTCAGTTCTAATTGCTAGTGGAATCTTTGATGGAACTTTTGGATCTTCTAAGTTGATAAGGTTACTTGGATGCTTCTACTTAGAAATTATATATATCTAGTACCAAGAAGGAACAGACACACACAAACACACACACACACACACACACGGCAGCCATATGCTAATATTTTCCAGAGTAAGTAGGAAATAGGGCTGTCTTGTTTGGCACTGGGAGGAGGTGAGGGTCAGAGTGTAATTCAGCCATTTTTCAGTCATATCATATCTGACTCTTCTTGGTCCCATTTGATGTTTTCTTGGCAGAGATACTAGAGTGGTTTGCCATTTCCTTTTTCAGCTCATTTTATGGATCAGGAATTGAGACAAACTAGATGAAGTGACTTATACAGAGTCACATAACTAGCAAGTGTATGAGGCAGGACTTGAACTTAGGAAGAGGAGTCTTCCTGACTCTAGGCCCACCACTGTGCCAACTAGCTTCCCAAGGGGTGTCCTACCCTATTCCCTTTGTTTTTCCACTCTGGAAGAGCTCTGTTGCAGCACAGAAGACTGCCAAAAGTGCTGGCTATCAGGCCTCAGCAAATTTCTGCAGCTTGAAGCTTAGGTCTCCAGGTACCAGAAAGAGGGAGAGGGAGAGAAGATATGTGGTGTGTGTTGTTCATTCTTCACTTTTGAAGAGGACCAGTGATATCACATGTGTTATCTCTCTCTCTCTCTCTCTCTCTCTCTCTCTCTCTCTCTCTCTCTCTCTCTCTCTCTCTCTCTCTCTCTCTCTCTCTCTCTGTCATCAGAGTCCAGCTACAGGACAAAAGTCAAGATGATTAGTGATGGCCTGGGATGCAGTGGATGACCTTGGTGTCTTTGATGCCTGACCAAGCTCTAAGAGCTTCACAGCTCTTGCTTTAGCCACCTTCATGGCCATTTCAATAAATTGTTTTCATCCACCCATTCTGCTGGGGGAAGTCTTCACATGCTTGCGGTAGACTTCCTTCCAATTCACCAACAGGTTTGAGGCTGGTTGGTTACCCTCAACTTGGTTTAACCCATCTGTCAAGATGATTTACCAGAGTGTGCCTCCTGTGCATGCTTCTGTTTCTTGAAGCCATGTGTGAGAACTAGTCTAGGTGTTGATGTCCAGAGAAGCAGAAAAACAATTCACTTTAAAGGATTCTTGCCCCCAAATTTCTTCAACTGTAGACTTTTGGTTGTTTTTTTGTTTTTTTTTGTTGGTTTTTTTTTTTTTTTTTGGTTTTTGCCTTGAGAACAAAGTATAATCTAAAGGATTTTCCTACAATTTTGAGTTTGACAAATACCATCATTTCCCCCCAAATAGCTCACACCATCACTTTAACAGAGTGTTTTTTTCCTCATCTTCTTCTCTTCACATATTGCTAAAATGTCATTTTACATTTTTACATTCTAGTAATAGTGTCAGATTTTTATAAAACAGTAAACCATTTTGGACCACTTGAATAATAAATATGAACTGATTACTCTCCTTACATGGTAGAGGGGATTCTCTTTTAGATATATATTGGATGGCCCATGAGATCACAGAATGTTAGAATCATAGGTTTAAAGCTGAAAAATTCCTTAATCCTTCCACCTGTAAAATTTCAAGACTGTACTTGAATGTAAATGAATTGTTTATTCATGTAAGTACTGTTCGCAATTTGGGAGTAGGATGTTGGCTTTAAAAAGATCAATTATTTTGTTGTACAAGTTTGACAGTTCACTTTGATTCATGATGTCTATTTGACATATGTACTGCTCTCAGGCCAGTCCTTTCTCAGCCACATCCCGCTTTCCACTTATTCTCCCAGTTTGCTCCAAATATTTTGGTGCATCTGCATCCTTGCTCTGCCTCAACTTGTTTGGCAAGTATTGGAAACAAGTCATTT
Organism: Notamacropus eugenii; assembly: GCF_028372415.1. Taxonomy (NCBI): domain Eukaryota; kingdom Metazoa; phylum Chordata; class Mammalia; order Diprotodontia; family Macropodidae; genus Notamacropus; species Notamacropus eugenii. The sequence continues at coordinate 87,445,441 of NC_092879.1, read as the reverse complement.
TTCTGTCTCCTTTCTGTCATTCAACAAACATGAATTAAGTTCCTGTACTTAGAAGATTTCTCAGGTTTATATGTACAAAGTGAATGTTTGTTGTATTTGTTACAAACCTTATGAATTGAATTGTATTTGTTTCATACCTTATGCCCATGATACCAACATGACTCAAAATATGTTAAAAACAAAACAAAACAGCAGGATGATAAATGATTCAAAGATTGCCTTGTTCTTATTCACCATGATCTGTTTCCTTTAATCACAACTTATTAAGGACCTCAAACATCTTAATCTTTTCTGTCTCAAAACTTTCTAGGTGCTTTGAGGGAAATTAAAATGGGTAGGCCTTTCTATCCTTTCGGATTCCACCATATTTCTCTATGTACATCTGTAGTATAGCTCAACTTTGTTTTATCTTAGGTGCACATTTTGAAGCCTAAGCAAATAATGGCAGTAGTAAAACATACAGTGAATATAACAGAAAAAAATAATTTCTTTAAAATTAATAGATTTTGTTAATCTTTTTCAGAGGACTGCTGACTTCAAAACCTTTTTTTTCTAGTTTGTTTATCTGTCTTTCAAGTATTATGAAAATGATGAGTGGTTTTGGAAATATTCCTCTTCCTGGGAAAGCTTTTTTTACCCCAAGAAACTTTTTTTTTTAATATCTGCATGTTCTGTTGGAGAGAAGCATAAATGGAAAAGGCTCAGCAGGGCCTTTGTAGAAATCAAATGTTGGAAACCAATTAAAATCATGTCTCTTTAGTATGGAGAAGCTATAGATAGTTTACTTTTTGAAGTTGTTGTGAAAACATAGAAGAAAACTTATAGTATCACTGAATAAAAGGATAGCCACAAATAATTCTTCTTTCTGGAATTGAAAGGTATTTGAACTCCCTTTCTGAAATTACATTTGAAAATAGAGTTTAACAATTGAAAGTAAATTTAGAATTTCTATCTCCCCATACAGTGCATAGACTAAAAAGCATATGTTATTTGTAATGATATAGAGGTAGATGATCAATAAGTTTATGGAGTTTTCTGACCTTTACCTTTCTGTACTGAGATAAGATATTTTTGTGAAATCAGATTTTTATGGTTTAATTTCAAATGAAAGAATTACACATATATACATATATATTTTATATATCTATATCTATCTATCTATCTATCTATCTATATACAGATTATACATATTAGCATAGTAAAAATGTGCCTCAATATTTATAGGACAAAAAGTGAAGATCTTGATGTATATTCAAGGGGGAATTGAAAAGAAAGCCATGGGTCAGCCCTCTAGCAGCGCTTCATTAACTGCTGAGTTATGACCCCCTATTGGCAACAGTAAAAGGTTTCTGAACACCTAACTACCAAAAATTAATTAAAAATCAAATGCTTGATGAATTCAAATTGTTTCTGGCAGCACTTGCCTATGTTATATGTTTTAACTTCCCTGCATCCTTGGTTCTGAACACAAAGCATGTGCACTTTGCGCTGCTCATGCTCTCAGGTCATTCAATGCCAACAAATGCTGCTGCTGAAACTTGACAAAAGGCCTGAGTGGAAAAAGTTTTAAAAACCCTGCTCTAGGGGAAGTGATATGCTCTTGATGAAAGGTTTCAGTTGCTCCTCTGTATTTGACTTGTTATCTCTCTCCCTCCCCCACCCTCACCCCCACAATTATAAGACAGAATTTGGCATTAATGTCATTTTATGTAGAGATTAATAATGTACATTGGGAAGTGGATTGGACTGAGGATTAAGAGATCTTTCTTCTAGTGCTGGCTCTGCCCCATCTACGTAATCACTCTTATGGAATTCAATTTCCTCATCTGTACAATGAGCAGGTTACTTTAGATTATCCCTAGGGTACCTTCTAGCTCCAAGATTCAGTGACTCTGATGGATCAAATGGAATCTTCAGTCCCTATGTTTAATCTCTTAGCCAAGGATGAAACACAGAGTTACACAAATGCTTCATTTTATTTTTGAAGCAGTGTGCTGGGTTGAGTCTAAATCAAGCTGATACTTGGTTTAGCTTCAATGTTGGGATGAAATGAGGCACTTGTAGATCATTTTACAGGTAATAAAAAGAGATTTGCTTAGCTATAGCATAAAAAGAATTTTCAATAAGCACTTGAGTAAAAGCACTTTTCTACTCCACATAGAAAAACATCTGGTTATCAGGTTACAGTATGGTGAGCAGTAAGTCATGTCACTATGAACAGAGGCTATGCAGAAGCTGCATCAAGAGAGGTGAAACTTGAGCCTTCTTCCCCCTTGGCCATTCAAGTGCTAGAAACAACTTTGTTGCATTTCAGGGGAAAAACTAGCCCAACCTAGGAAAAGAGAGGAAGTGATCCTATCACATAAGATTTCTAGGTGGATTGGTTCTAAGGATCTTCTAGAGCAGGACTTTTTAAACTTTTTGCATTCTCGATCCACAGTTTAAGGAGCATTATAGAACAAATTCCACAATTTAAATGTTTTTGAGGTTTTTACTGCACAATCATCTTGGCATAGGCAGTACTAAGAATAAAAAAGATCCCTAATGAATATAGATGCAAAAATTTTAAATAAGATCTTAGCAAAACGAATACAGCATCTTATCACGAGATTAATACATTATGATCAGGTAGGATTCATACCAGGACTACAGGGCTGGTTCAATATTAGGAAAACTATTAGCATTATTGACCACATCAACAACAAAGCTAACAAAAACCACATGATTATCTCAATAGATGCAGAAAAAGCTTTTGACAAAATACAACATCCATTCCTACTAAAAACATTGGAGAACGTAGGAATAAAGGGAACTTTCCATAAAATAATAAGCAGTATCTATCTAAAACCTTCAGCAAGCATTATATGCAATGGGGATAAGCTAGATGCATTCCCAATAAGATCAGGGGTGAAACAAGGTTGTCCATTATCACCACTATTATTCAATATGGTACTAGAAATGTTAGCTGTAGCAATTAGACAAGATAAAGATATTCAAGGAATTAGAATAGCCAAAGAAGAAACTAAGTTATCACTCTTTGCAGATGATATGATGATTTACCTAGAGAATCCCAGAGATTCAAGTAAAAAATTACTTGAATTAATAAACAACTTTGGCAAAGTTGCAGGGTACAAAATAAACCCACACAAATCCTCTGCATTCCTATATATTAGCAACAAAGTTCAACAGCAAGAGATAGAAAGAGAAATCCCATTTAAAGTTAGGGCAGACAGTATAAAATACTTAGGAGTCTACCTGCCAAAACAAACCCAGGGACTATATGAACACAATTACAAGACACTTTTTGCACAAATAAACTCAGATTTAAGTAAGTGGAAAAACATTAGTTGCTCATGGGTAGGCCGTGCTAATATAATAAAAATGACAATTCTACCCAAATTAATATACTTATTTAGTGCCATACCAATTAAACTATCAGACAATTACTTTCTAGAGCTGGATAAAATAATATCAAAATTCATTTGGAAAAACAAAAGGTCCAGAATATCAAAGGGACTAATGAAAAGAAATGCTTGGGAAGGTGGCCTAGCGCTACCAGACCTTAAACTGTACTATAAAGCAGCAATTATCAAAACCACTTGGTATTGGCTAAGAAACAGAGAGGTAGACAAGTGGAATAGACTTGGCACTCAAGACGCAGTAGGCAAGGAATATAGCAACCTTCTGTTTGATAAACCCAAGGACCCCAGCTTCTGGGATAAGAACCCATTGTTTGACAAAAATTGCTGGGAAAACTGGATAACAGTGTGGCGGAAATTAGGCATAGACCCATACCTCACACCGTACACAAGAATAAAGTCCAAATGGGTACATGATTTAGGTATAAAGATTGATACCATGAACAAACTGGAGAAGCAAGGAATAGTGTATTTATCAGATCTATGGAGAAGGGAAGAATTCTTTACTAAAGGAGAGATAGAATGCATTATGAAATGCAAAATGAATAACTTTGATTACATTAAACTGAGAAGTTTTTGCACAACCAAACCCAATGCAACCAAAATCCGGAGGGATGTAGTAAATTGGGAAAAAATTTTTACAGCTAAGCTCGGGGATAAAGGCCTCATTTCTAGAATATATAGAGAACTGACCCAAATGTATAATCATACAAGTCATTCCCCAATTGATAAATGGTCAAAGGATATGAACAGGCAATTTTCAGAGGAAGAAATTAAAGCTATCTATAATCATATGAAAAAATGCTCTAAATCACTATTGGTTAGAGAGATGCAAATCAAAACAACTCTGAGGTACCACATCACACCTATAAGATTGGCAAACATGACAGAACAAGAAAATGATAAATGCTGGAGAGGATGTGGGAGAGTTGGAACACTAATTCATTGTTGGTGGAGCTGTGAGCGCATCCAACCATTCTGGAGAGCAATTTGGAACTATGCCCAAAGGGCTACAAAAATGTGCATACCCTTTGACCCAGCAATATCACTACTAGGACTATATCCCCAAGAGATCATAAAAATGGGAAAGGGTCCCACATGTACAAAAATATTTATAGCAGCACTCTATGTAGTTGCCAAAAACTGGAAGTCAAGGGGATGTCCATCAATTGGGGAATGGCTGAATAAATTATGGTATATGAATGTAATGGAGTACTATTGTGCCATAAGAAATGATGAACAAGAAGACTTCAGAGAGGCCTGGAAGGACTTATATGACCTGATGCTGAGTGAAAGGAGCAGAACCAGGAGAACTTTATGCACAGCAACAACCACAGTGTGTGAGAGTTTTTTCTGGTAGACTTAGATTTTTGTAATAACACAAGAACTTCTGAAAAAAAAAAAAAATCCCAATGGTGGACCTCAAGGCAAAATGCCTTCCACACTCAGAGAGAGAAATATGGAAGTCACTCACATAATGTAGCAGATCATGTTTGTGTATGTGTATCTGTTTGTGTATCATGTTCTGATTTGTTATACGGATTCTTTGATTTATCTTAGTCTGACTACACAGCATGACTATAGTGAAAATATACTCAATAGGAAAGTATATGTAGAATCTATACAGAATTGTATGCAGTCGTGGGGAGGGAGGGAGGTAGTGGGGGGTGGGTGGGGAGGGATAAAATCGCAATTGTATGGCAGTGATTGTTAAACATTAAAAAAATAAAAAAATTAAAAAAAAATTAAAAAAAAAAAAAAGAATAAAAAAGAAAAGAAAAAATTTTAAAAAACAAAAGATGATAACCACAGTAACAAAAAAATTCAAAACATCTCCTAAAGGAGTGACCATAAAGAAAAAGGAGAAAAAAGATATAGAAGAGAAGAAAAGACAAAAATTCTGGACTTTTCCTCTCTTCCTCATTTGCTTCAGAAGGACCAAGTCTCAGATCTTAAAATATCTGGTCTATTTAGCAGGTGTTGCCAAATCTCTGAAGTTCATTGTGAGTCTCCTGTTTCAAAGTGGTAGCAATGAGCGGAAACAGGAACATCAGGGGTATCATATAAATGAAGATAGCTCTAACACATTCAACAATTCTTTATCATGTGTCAAGGTCATCTGTAGTAAAGTGACCAAGTGGTCCTAAGTCTCTTGTAAACAACCTCTCCCAAGATCTAAGTTGATACTGAAGCTCTCCCTATGTTGCCACCTGTTCAGATTCCCTTGGCACAGACAGGAAAAGCACCCCATTCCTGGGAGCCCCTTCAAATCTTTGTCCCCTTAGAAGTTTCTTTGAGGAAGCTGCTCCATTCTTCCACAGGAGCTAAAGAAGGACTCTACCTCACAACTATGCAGAGACTCAGAATTCCCCCCAAGTTACTTAGGTTTCTCTTCTAAGTCTATAGTTCCATAATGATTATTTTACCTTCTTTTTGGTATTAGAAAGCAAGGAACCTCACAATCTAAGCTATTTCTCCAGGGATTTTGGAGCCTTCTCAGGTACAAAGGCCTTAAGGCCCACACAAGTCTGAAAGGCATAAGGAAAGCCTGGAGAGGGTGAAAATGGATTTTGTACAAAAGCAGTCCATTTTTATGGGGTAAATCTTGGAGAATGGATGCTAGAAACTACTAAGTCATAGAGTCCTTCTACTTCTTAAGATGGCATCAACTCATCCCAGCCATGAATTCTAGAAGTTTGGACACCTGACTCAGGCAGTGGGGTGCATCACAATGCAGCTGTGATTGGAAGAATCAAACTCCTTAATCTGAGATGGGATAAGAAAACCATTTTGCCAGTTGGGAACATGTAGGGGGACATTTGAGTTAAGTAGTTCTTCTGCCTGGCATAAGGAGCCCAGTTTGCCAAAAATAGTCTGGTATGAAGCAAACTCTTTCTTTAAAAATTGTATGTAGTGTGTGTCCACTTTGGGAAGCTTCCAGCATCAGAAGCCTATGAACTTATTCTGTCCATTCCTCTGTGCCTGCCTCATTTGGCCTGGTCTTTATGAACAGAGATTTCCAAAAGCATGGGTCATAAGGCCCAAGGGGAAAAACTGATACCTAGCCTGCTTTAGATCTTTCAAGGCTATATCTTACTTTAGGTCCCACTCGAAAGAGGCATTTTGCAGGCAACTTGGAACAGTATTCAGGTGGGGAATGTGAGTTCTCCATGCCACAAAATGCCCAGCAGGTCTCTGGACCACTTTTCTACCTTAGTAACATCTCTTGTATATACTCAGTTTTCTCCTCTGACACTTCTACTGCTCTGGTGTAGGTTCTCATTTCCTTACACATTCAATATTGCAATAAGGTACTGGTTGGTGTTCCTGCTTTAAGTCACTCCTCACTCCAATCCATTCAACATTTAGTTGTCAAATTGATCTTCCTAGAAAGGAAGTCAGACCATATTGCCTCTCTATTCAGTAAGCTACAGTGGCTATCTATTACTTCCAGGATCAAATATAAATTCCCTATTTGTATCTGAAAGTCCTTCATAATCTGTTCCTATCCTACCTTTCCAGTCTTCTTATAACTTATTCCCCTCCACATATTTTGTGATCCAATGACACTCAATGTCCCTTAAACATGATACACTATCTGCCAATTCTACGCCTGGAATTCTCTCCCTCTTCTCCATTTCCTGGCTCTCCTGGTTTCCTTAAAGTTTCCTTTAAAATTTTCCTTAAAATTATATCATCTATAGGAAGTTTTTTCTAGTCCTCTTTAATCCCACATGTTATCCTGTCTGTTTCTTGTACATGTGTAGTTGTTCGTCAGCACCTCCAGACTGTGAGATCTTTGAGAACAATGGCTATTTGTTTAACCTTTCTTTTTATCCCCAGTGCTTATCTCAGTAATTGTGCTTAAGAAATTCTAACTTATTAATTCCTTCTTAGATAATGGGAAAGTAAGGGTCAGTAGCTTGATCTGAACCATGCCTGGAGTACTCTTGATTGTCACCATCTCCAAAACTTGAATTAGTGGGTTGAACCCTGGATTTTCTTAGAGTTGATTCACCACCCCTTGTCCTTCATATGGACCACCATCTGGTGTGGAGCCTCATACACTATCTTAAACATTGCATTGTCATCGTAGTGGTAAAAATCAGTACCCTCAAGAAGGGAGGCCTTTTCAGATCTCTTTCCCACTGAAACCTAGCAGTATGAGGGAGAGTTTAAGCAGCCTGGGGAAAGGATGATGAAGAATTTTCGTTGGTGAAATTGAACTGCTCCTGACTAGTCTTAGCCACAGGAATAGAGAACAAAGCATTGGTGACGTCATTAACCCTATACTACTCACTCTGAACCTGGGCTATCTGGTGTATGACATGAGGTCAGGAATAGATGTGATGGTTGTGATGATTCTGTTTAGCTTTCTCACACTGTCAGCTGCCAGGTGCCATCTGCTTTTGTCACTGGTAGCACAGAAATGTTGCAAAGGGAACTAGTATAACAAAATACTCCAGATTCCTTTATCACTATCACTAAAGAAGAAATATATTTCACCTCCATCCCCCCTGCCCATACACATGCAAAATCTTCCTGCTGGACTTGGTATTGTTTAGTGTTAAATATATAGGATAGTTTTGGCATTTCCAATATTTTTTCTTTGTCACTACCCACAATAATAACCTGCATAGAAGTTGCAGAAAGGGCCCACACAGATACTCCCAAGAGCTGATGATACCCCTTCCTTCCATATTCCACTCTCCAGAATTCCCTATTAATGGTCTAAAGGGGGCAGAGGCTCTAGGAGATACCTTAGTCTTGGATGGTGCTGAAGGGCCCCTAGTGCCTTGGAGTTGGATTTCATGGAATGAATTTAATAGATTTTAAAAGAATAATTTTAATCTCTTTATTACCAATTTTGTATTTCAGGAGCCTCACTCATCAACCTCTGTCCATCTAACAGGTCACAGAGTTTTGTGCCTCTTTCCTCTATTCCCAGAGTGTTTATTGGCATTGACAGTAATAATTGTCCATATCACAGCTGTCTCAGTCTCCTGCTCACATTTTACCACTTGATCAGCCCACACCAAGAAGGCCAGATCTAATTGTCCCTGGGTCAGGCTGGTCGTAGGGTATGTAAGGCCTGGGGAGAGGGCATACATCAAATCCATCAATCCAATTTCCTTTAAGAACTTTACTCCCTCCCTTGCATGCTCCCTTTGGGGAGCAGGTTAAAATAGGAGTTCATCTCTGTGGGGCAATTCACTGTGAAATCATGGATGTTTATGGTTTCTTCATTGATTGATACCAATTCCAGGCTGGTCCAAAAACTAACAGGGACCTGTAGACAACACTGCACTCAATTATCGCAAATTGGACCCCTCAGATTTTGGAAAACACACATTCCCCACCTGGGTATCCCAATTACCCCCATTTATACAATCACCTACAAGTCTAACTATATCATTCCACTCCCATCCAAAAACATACATACACTCATACCCCTGCACTTAGAGCTCTTCATAACTTGGTCCATTTCTGACTTTCCAGGCTTTTTATACTTTATTCTCCTCCATAAACTACAATCTAACTACATTGACCTACTCGAATTTCCTCACACAGGTGACTTCATGTTTCATTTCATTTCCTTTGCACTAGCTATCTCTCATGCTCACAAATGACAAAATGCCTACAAATACAAAAAAAGGCCACATATTAGGGCGTAAATTACTCACAAATACAGAAAAGGCAAAATAGAAAATACGCGCTTTTGGGAAAAAAAATGCTCTAAAAGGCATTCAATAGAGGGCTTCAGAAGCATAGATTAAAAATTAACTGGAAACTAAATCTAATTCTAAAGAATGAGTTGATCAAAGAACAAATTGTAGAAGCAATTAGCAATTTCATAAAAATAGTGACAACAGTGAGACAACACACCAAAATTGTGGATTTGCAGCCAAGCAGTACTTAGGAGAAAATGTATATCTCTAAACACACATCTATAAAAGAGAGAAAGCATAGATCAATGAATTGATTATGCAAATAAAACTAGGGGGAAAATTAAAAATCTTCAATTAAGCATCAAAATAGAAACTCTGAATATCATAGGAGAGATTAACAATATTGAATATAATAAAAATATTGAACTAATAAATCTAGAAGCTAGTTTTATTTAAAAATAATAGATAAACCATTGATTAATTTTACTTCCAAAAAAAGAAAATCAAGTTATCAGTATGAGAAATGAAAATGGTGAAGATGAAATTAAAGATTATAGGCTCCTTGAGGGCAGTTACTGTCTTTTGCCTCTTTTTGTGTCCTCATTGCTTAGTACGTTGCCTTGTAGTTGGTACATGTAAAAACTTAATAAATGTTTATTAATTGATTGAAAATTAAAGTATTTGGTTAGACTTACTTTGCCCAACTTTATTCCCACAAAATTGACAATCTAAATGAGCTGGAACTTGACTAAGGTGAAAATGTATTTAGTAAGAATGTATGTGTACAACCCATAAAACATTGCACACTATCTCAGGTAGGGAGAGGTGAGGGAAGGGTCAAAAAATCTAAGATTTATGGAAGTGATTGTAGAAAACCAAAAAAAATTAATTAAAAAAAAGACATTCCCCAAATAATGAATGATCAAAGAATTTGAACGGGTAATTTTCAGAAGAAAAACAAATTTATCAATAGTTAAACAAAAAAAAATGCTCTGAATCATGAAAACTAGAGAAATGTAAAATAAAACAATTCTTAGTGCCACATCACATGCATCAAATTTGTTAAGATGCCCAAAAAAGAAAATGACAAATGTTGGAAGGGGTATGGAAAAATAAGAACACCAATGCACTATTGGTGAAGCTATGAACTGTTCCAACCATTATGAAGAAAAATTTGCCCAATGGACTATGAAACTGTGCATACTTTTTCACTCAGAAATAAGACTACTAGTTCTCTACTCAAAGACATAAAACAAAAATGAGAAGGACTCATATATTCCAAAATACTTACAGCAGCTCTTTTTGTGGTGGCAAAGAATTGGAAAATGAGGGGATGTCCAGAAGTTGTGGTATATTATTGTGATGGAATATTTTATTTAAGGGATGTTTTCAGAAAAAAAATATGAGCAGACTTATAAAAACTGATACAAAGTGAAGTGAATATAACTAGAAGAATAAAGTACATAGTAAGAGCTATATTGTAATGAAAACCAACTGTAAAAGATTTAGCTACTCTGATCATTACATCATCAAAAACAATTCCAAAAGACTCATGACAAAAAATGCTGTCCACGTCCACTGATGAACTGATGAACTCTGAGTGTGGACTGAAGCATAAATATACTTTTTACTTTATTTTTTCTGCTTTTTTGCAACATGGCTAATATTTAAATATGTTTTTGTGACTACATATATATATATATATATATATATATATATATATATATATATATATATATATATATATATATATATATATATATATATGTATACACACACATAACTGGTATTCTATCTCTTCTCAGTGAGTAGAGAAGGGAGTGGATGGAATGAATTAGGAGCTGAAATTAAAAAAAAATCTATGGGTCACAGAACAACTGAATATTATATGCCAGACACATTTTTGACCAGCTTAAAGTATAAAACAGCAGTCATTCTCTTATTTTTGCAAGCCATTGGTCTCAATACAACCTAAGATTACGTTAACTCTTTTTGGTAGCCATGTGACACTTAAGTCATATAGAGTTTGCTAAAACTCATTTATCTTTTTCAGACATTCTGTTGCTTAACCATACTTCTATCATCTTGTCTTTGAGTTATATAAATCAACTTCACAAGTGAGCATCTTGTCCTTGAGTTTAAAAAAAAATCAGCTTCACAAGTATAAGACTTTACATTTATTTTTACAAAATTTCATCTAATTAGATTTCAGTACAATATTGTAGCCTGCTAAGATCTCCCTGGAGATTGGCATGTATCTATGTTAACTATTGCTAACAACTTTGGGACTTCTGCAGATTTAAAGAGTGAGCTCCTCTGTCTATAAACCAGAATATCAGACATCATGGGCCAAGCACAGATACCTTGGACAATTCAATAGAGACCTCCTGCCAATTTGATAGTAAACTATTAATAACTACTCTTCTGAGTCCCACTGTTCAACCAAATTCCACCTACTTATATTATCTAGCCCACATCTCTACGTATTTTCCATGCAAATAGCCTTCTTTTTTTAAATGAGGAAATCAGTATCCAATAAATTTGACAGAATCTATAAATTTATTACCATGTGCAAGAATAAGGTGCTAGAGATGCAAAGGTAAGACAATCAAATGGAAAACTGCACAAAGTTGTCCACCCTCTGGTAAATTACGAAAAGATTAAGTGATTTTCCCTAGGTTACACAACCACTTCATTACCGAGGCATGGCTGGAATCCAGAGATTACTAAACTCTTTCACTATGTCAAACTGTTTTGACCACTATTAACATCTAAAATAGTGAATGAAGTACAATGATCTCAAAGATTGCAAGATTCATTAAAATGATTTTGTCTAGCACATGGTACCTTGATTAAGATTTGTACATTGTAACTTAAACCTGGGATTTGGTCTATAATTATTTTTCTTTCATTTTTTTCTCTTGCTTGTTTGTAAATGTCTATCTAAGAAATGGAGAGTGAAGAAAAGGAGGAGGAAAATGGAGAAAAAAAGAGTCTCATTACTGAAGGCAAGAGAGAGAAGTAGAGGGGTTGACAAAAAAAAGCCAAATAGTCCCTACAAAAGGAACCATTTACTATGGTCTTAATAAAAGGTACAAAAATTTTGTGAAATTGGATGAATACACTTCTTTCTAAGTAAGAAGAAAACTGATGAATTCAGAAATCTTCATAAACTACTTTACAACAGACTAGGTGCAGTAGCTTCTCTGAAGAAGAATATGGGGTCAGTTCAATACTTTTCCATTTGAAAAAGGAAATGACCAATATATAAAAAAGGAAGAATATTGAAAAAATTTAGAAATGCCACATTGAAGAACATTTGTGAAGTTTATGATTTGAAGAGACAGGCATAAATAGTGAATTGGTAAGCACGATGTTTTATTTCTGGATACATACAAAGCTTTCTATCAAGTCATTACCAAAAGACATGTTTTTAAACCAACACACAAAGGCAGGAAAGAGAAAGGGAGCATCTCTAGAAAGTCATGGAAGGCTAAGACTATAAAATGCCCTGAAATCCTATCAGATAAAACTAATAGTCAATGTGAAAGAAAAAAAAGATTCTTCAGAGAAAAATAAAGTGGAGTCACCTAAAAAAGACATGTAGAAAAGCCTAAACAAAACCTCCTAAAAGCAAAAAAACAAAAACAAAAACAAAAAACAAAAAACCAAAAACCAAACAACTGTAAAATATGTCCTTGTGAAGAAAGTGGATAGTAGTACTACTAAAAAGAATAATTTCAAAAGAGAAAGTGAATGGGAAGATAGTTCATATGATGTGCCTTTAATTACAAAGCTGAAAAAAACCTCCTACAAATGAAGAACTAAAGGAAAATGTAAAGAAACTTTAGGTCAATGCCAACTCAAAGAAAATCACAATGAATCAGATTTGCAAAGAGATACATGAAAAGTATCCTGCTTATTATTTTGCTGAAAAAAAAGATTTCATCAAAAAGACTGTTAAAGATTTAATTTCATGAGATAGCTAATTTATAAATACTGCTGATTTGAATTTTTCCTGTGAAATTTTAAAATGTTACAAACACAAAATATATTTCCTTTTCAAAATTTCTTTTGGTTAAGCATTGTGTTAAGCAAAATGACTGCTGATTTCATCATAAGAATTATGTAAAAATATATTTGAATTCATTCTTTTAAATTGCATTTCTATGCAATTTTATTAAAGATTTTTGCATGGCAATGAATGTTCATTTTTATATTTTTGTATTATATACATTTTGGATTTCTTTATATAAGGAAATGGATGTTTGCACTGTCATAGCTTTTCTGTGCTTAATGTTGATAGTTTGCTAATAAAACACTTTTAATAAAGTAGAACAAAAGCTGTTGTGATTATTGGCATCTTATACAAGCAGAGTTAAGATTATTGCAATATTTGGTACAGAAAATATTTTGATTATACTTTTTAACTAATCTAAACTTAGATTAGTGAGTTTCTTATAATCAGGAGATATAATAGCATGCTATGAATATTTGGGTGACAATCTGAACTATCTCTGCAAAATAATATGATAAAACAATTGACATGGATGCTATTTTTGTACTTTAAAAACAGATTTTTTGTGTATAAGGTTTTCATATTTCTTTTGTGCAGATCAGTTTTTGTACCTATGGATCATTTTACAATCTTTAAAAATTTGCTAATTTTGAACTTAATACCAACTGTAGCTATTATGTATAGCTTGTTTTCTTTTAAAATATATAATAACTTCAACATAGAGCTTTCTTTTTAAAAACTTTTTACTGTTTTATTTTCCCCAATTACGTGTAAAAGCAATTTTTCACATTTTTTAAAATTTTGAGTTCTAAATTTTCTCTTTCCCTCCCTTCTTCCCTTATCAAGAAGAAAGTAATTTGATTTAGGTTATACATGTGAAATTATGCAAAACATTTCCATATTAGTCATGTTTTGAATGAAAACACAGACCCCCTTCCCTCCAAAAATCCTAAGAAAAATTAAAGTTTTAAAAAGGTATTCTTTGTTCTGCAGTTAGACTCCATTAGTTCTTTCTCTGGAGATGGACAGCATTTTTTATCATAAGTCCTTCAGAATTCTCTTGGATCAATGTATTATAGATGTTATTCACAGTTGATCATTGTACAATATTTCTGTTACTGTGTACAATGTTTTTGTGGTTCTACTCACTTCACTTTTCATCAGTCTATGTGAATATTTCCAGGTTTTTTCTCAAACCATCTACTTCATCATTTCTTATAGCACAATGGGATACAATCAAACTTATATACCACAGCTTCTTCAGTCATTCACCAATTGATGGGCATCCCCTCAGTTTCCATTTCTTTACCAACAAAAAAGGAACTACCACAAATATTTTGACCTCTTTGGGATATAGACCCAATGTTGGTATTGCAGAAGAAAGGGTATGCACAGTTTCATTGTAGCCCATTGGGTATAGTTCAAAATTGCTCTTCAAAATAGTTGGATTAGTTTACAACTCCACCAACAGTTCATTACTGTCCCAATTTTCCCCGATCTCCCATAAAATTTGTTATTTTCTTTATTGATCATTTTAGCTTGCTAATTCAGATGACTGGAATAAGCTACTTTTAACTAACTTTAAAGCAGATCCCAAAACTGACTTATGACTTTAAAATAAAATTTCATTTCTTTCTGTTCAACTTGTCAGTGAAAGTTAAAATTGTGAGTTCTGAATGTTAAAAAAAATTATATCTAAGACACCTTGCCTTATATAAATAGTGGAGTTTATGGCTTTATTTTTTTAAAAAAAGAAAAATAAAGTAAAATATTATTCAGTCTTATTGTTCAGATGACAACCATAAAGCATTTTATTCCTTCACAGGCATGTCAATTTAAAGTAATTAGTTTCTTTATCTGTGCCAATTGAATTGTTAATGGATTAATTATTGTAGTATAAAAAGCAACATAATATAAATGTTAATTAAACTTCCAAATGTTATTTAATGATCATTTGCCAGACCAAAGTAATTTTTATAATTCTCTTAATTAATAGTATTATTTTTGGAGATAATGTAATAGTCCATATGAATTATTTCTTATATTAAAAATAATCATCAAGTTTTTATTAGGAGTATGAAGATTCCAAATATGGAAAAGGTACTCACCCAGGGAAAACTGGATGAAACAGTTTTTAATACATTTAGCCTGAGTCCTTTTTTAGTCTACATAAACCTAGGCTGGATGAACACTGAGCCTTTAAGTGGTCATTTAAGACTCACAGAGCAACACTTGAAACAAAACCAAGTTAGGCAAATTGCTGGACATTGAGAAGCTACCCTAGGGTCTATGTTAAAATCCTGTATGGGTGACTAAAGGAAGGGTAGGAGTCAGTTGCTGAGGCACAACACAATGCCAATGGAGTGATGGTATGAATATTGGTCAGCTCTTGAGTGGGGCTTAATTCTGACCCATTCCCTTGTGGAGAGCACCAAGGTAGCAGCAAATAGGAAAGAGGAGAATCACTGAATCACACAGGAATATAACCACTGTAACTCAGAGTATTCATTCTCTGCTGTCACATCAGCAATATACTTAGACTGACACAAGCACAGTCACCCAACATATACATGCATAATTGTTTAAATACATATACTGAGAAGTATACACATACATACACATCCTCTACCCACCACCACCAAAAGAAAAAGAAAATAGGTGACAGGAGCAATGAAGAATAAAAACAATTAATACCAAGATGGTCTTATATTTGTGAACTTGAGGCTGGGGTGAGAAATGATAATAGCAATAAGATGCAGGGGAAAGATGATACTTATATTCAAATCTTATATCCAGCACTTAATAATTGTGTGGTCCTTGACAAACCTTAGTTTCCTCACTTGTAAAAGAGTACTATTAAAATATATAGTACTTATTTCACAGGATTTTTGTGAAGTTCAAATGAGATCATCAACCACAGATGTAAAATACTTTGAAAACCTTAAAGCATATTGTAACTGCCTGCTGAATATTATAGTGGTTGGGAAAAGGTAGATGAGAATAGGAAAGGATATGAGTGCATGGAAGGAGAAAGTGGGGTCAGTAAAATAATTCCTAAATGACACTACACATAATTTAAAATAAAATGAACCTCTCAGAGTAAAGAGTGTTAAAAAGTTCAGCCAGATTCTGTTTCATTATCTCAAAATGATGAATGGACATAGATCGTTCAGAGTAGTATATTATCTTTGGAGCTGTCAAATGGATACAGTAAATATGGTCATTTCATTTGGCCAGATGGGGACTTTTTTCTTCTTCTTACCTAGGAGGGTCAGCTGCTACTGACCTCCTGAAAATATAGAAGATAATTTCCTTCAGTAATTTTCTAGGCATGGGTTTTGGCTTAGAAAAGCTGCCCGTACAAGATTGGAAGATTTAATATGGATGCCCACAGTCATCTTAAATAAATCAGAGTGAGAAACTGAACATGCAAATACTTGCTGGTTTAAAACTTATACTGACTTTTAGCTAGCCATTTCTTAGAGCTGTACTGTCTGCCTTTCATTTTTCAGTGATCTCTGATTATACCTATATTCCAATGTTTCTTAACTTTTGGGTCTCAGGACCTATTTACATTGTCAAAAATAATATAGTATCACAAAGACCTACTATGTATTTCAGTTATATTTAGCAATATTTTTCATATTAGAAATTAAAACTGATATAACTAAAATATTTCTTTATTAATATATAAAAGCAATAATCTGTTCCATGTTAACAGAAGCAATTCTTTTATTTTTTTTAATTTTTTCTATTTTGATAATTTATTTTCAGTATTCTGCAATCACTATCACATAACTTAGATTTTTTTCCTCTCTCCCCCTCCTTCCCCCTTCCCTCCCCCCTCCCTCCCTGAGATGGCATAAAATTTTATGTAGGTTTTACACATACATTCTTATTAAATACATTTTCACCATACACAAGTTATATAAAAGAATTAAAATGAATGGGAGAAATCATAAAACAAACCAAAATGTAATACAAAAGAAAATGATCTGCTACATTCTGTGATTGAATTCCACAGTTCTTTCTCTGGAACTGGAAGGCATTTTCCCTTAAAAGACCACTGGGTATTTTTTAAGTCCTTGCATTGCAATGAAGTTCTAAGTCTACCAGAAAAAATCCTCACACACTGTGGTTGTTGCTGTGTACAAAGTTTTCCTGGTTCTGCTCCTTTCACTCAGCATCAGATCATATAAGTCGTTCCAGGCCTCTCTGAAATCTTCCTGTTCATCATTTCTAATAGCACAATAGTATTCCATTACATTCATATGCCATAATTTATTCACCCATTCCCCAATTGTTGGACATCCTCTTGATTTCCAGTTTTTGGACACCACAAAGAGTGCTGCTATAAATATTTTTGTACATGTGGGACCCTTTCCCATTTTTATGATCTCTTGGGGGTATAGTCTTAGAAGCGGTATAACTGGGTCAAAGGGTATGCACATTTTTGTAGCCCTTTGGGCATAGTTCCAAATTGCTCTCCAGAGGAGCTGGATCAGCTCACAGCTCCACCAACAATGAATTAGTGTTTCAACTCTCCCACATCTTCTCCAACATTTATCCTCTAACTGTTCTGTTATGTTAGCCAGTCTGATAGGTGTGATGTGGTATCTCAGAGTTGGTTTGATTTGTATCTCTGTAATCAATATTGATTTAGAGCATTTTTTTCATATGATTATAGATACCTTTAATTTCTTCCTCTGAAAACTGCCTGTTCATATTCTTTGACCATTTATCAACTGGTGAGTGACTTGCATTCTTGTACATTTGATTCAGTTCTCTATTTATTTTAAAAATGAGATCTTTTTCACAGACGCTAGTTGCAAAAATTCTTTCCCAGTTTTCTGCTTCCCTCCTAATCCTGGTTGCATTGGGTTTGGTTGTGCAAAAACTTTTCAATATAATGTAATCAAAATTACCCATTTTGCACTTCATAATGCTTTCCATCTCTTGTTTAGTGAAAAATTCTTCCCTTCTCTGTAAATCTGATAAATATACTATTCTTTACTCCACTAATTTGTTTATAATATCAATCTTTATACCTAGATCATGTACCCATTTGAACTTTATTTTTGTGTATGGTGTCAGGCATTGGTCTATGCTTAGTTTCTGCCACACTCATCCAGTTTTCCCGGCAAATTTTTGTCAAACAGTGAGTTCTTATTCCAGAACCTGGGGTCCTTGGGTTTATCAAACTATAGATTGCTATATTCGTTGCCTACTGTGTCCTGAGTACCATGCATATTCCACATGTCTACCCTTATGTTTCTTAGCCAGTACCAAGTGGTTTTGATAATTGTTGCTTGATCTGGTAGAACTAGGTGAACTTCCCTAGCATTTCTTTTCATTAGTTCCCTTGATATTCTGGACCTTTTGTTCTTCCAGATGAATTTGGATATTATTTTTTCCAGCTCTGGAAAATCTAGATAGTTTATTTGTATGGTACTAAAGAAGTAAATTAATTTAGGTAGAATTGTCCTTTTTATTATATTGACTCGACCTACCCACGAGCAACTGATATTTTTCCACTTACTTAGATCTTACTCTATTTGTGCAAGAACTGTCTTGTAATTGTGTTCATATAGTCTCTGGATTTGTTTTGGCAGGTAGAATCCCAAATATTTTATAGTGTCTACCCTAGCTTTAAGTGGAATTTCTCTTTCTATCTCTTGCTATTGGGCTGTGTCAGTAATATATAGAAATGCAGAAGATTTGTGTGAGTTTATTTTGTAACCTGCAACTTTGCCAAAGTTGTTTATTATTTCAAGTAGTTTTTTACTTGAATCTCTGGGATTCTCTAAGTATATCATCATACCATCTGCAAAGAGTGATAACTTAGTTTCTTCTTTGCCTATTCTAATTCCTTCACTTTCTTTATCTTCCCTAACTGCTACAGCTAACATTTCTAGTACCATATTGAATAATAGTGATGATAATGGACATCCTTGTTTCACCCCTGATCTTGTTGGAAATGAATCTAGCTTATTTTCATTGCATATAATGCTTGCTGAAGGTTTTAGGTAGGTACTGCTTATTATTTTATGGAAAGTTCCCTTTATTCCTATGCTCTACATTGTTTTTAATATGAATGGGGTGTTATATATTGTCAAAAGCTTTTTCTGCATCTATTGAGATAATCATGTGGTTTCTGTTAGCTTTGTTGTTGATGTGATCAATAATGTTAATAGTTTTCCTAATATTGAACCAGCCCTGCATTCCTGGTATGAATCCTACCTGATCATAATGTGTTATTCTCATGATAAGTTACTGTATTCTTTTTCCGAAAATCTTATTTAAAATTTGCATCTATATTCATTACAGAAATTATTCTGTAATTTTCTTTCTCTGTTTTGTCTCTTCCTGGTTTAGGTTTCAAAACCATATTTGTATCATAAAAAGAATTTGGGAGGACTCCTTTTTCCTCCGTTTTCCCAAATAGTTTATATAGTATTTGAATTAACTGTTCTTTAAATGTTTGATAGAATTCACTTGTAAATCTCTCCAGCCCTGGAGATTTTTTCGTAGTGAGTTCATTGATGGCTTGTTCAGTTTCTTTTTCTGAGATGGGGTTGGTCAAGTATTCAACTTCTTCATCTGTTAATCTGGGCAATTTATATTTTATCAAAATAATCATCCATCTCATTTAGGTTGTCGAATTTATTGGCATATAGATGGACAAAGTAATTTCTAATTATTGTTTTAATTTCTTCTTCATTGGAGGTGAGTTCACCTGTGTCATTTATGATACTGGTAATTTGGTTTTATTCTTTCTTTTTTTAATCAAATTGACCAAAGTTTTATCAATTCTGTTGGTTTTTTCATAACATCAACCCTTAGTTTTATTTATTAGTTCAGTAGTTTTCTTAATTTCAATTTTATCAATTTCTCCTTTGGTTTTCAATATTTCTAATTTGATATTTTCTTGGGGATTTTCAGTTTGTTCTTTTTTGACCTTTTTCAGCTGCATGCCCAATTCATTGTTCTCTTTCTCTATTTTATTCATGTAGGCTTTCAAATATATAAAGCTTCCCCTAAGACTTGCTTTTGCAGTATCCCATAAGATGTGGTAGGTTGTCTCATTATTGTCATTCTCTTGAATGAAGTTGTTGATTGTCTCTATGATTTGTTGTTTAACCTACTCCTTCTTTAGGATTATATTAATTAGTTTCCAATTAATTTTTGGTCTGTCTTTCCATGGCCTTTTATTACATATAATTTTTCTTGCATTATGATCTGAGAAGGATGCATTTATTATCTCTGCCTTTCTGCACTAATCTGTGAGGTTTTATGCTCTACTACCTGGTCAGTTTTTTATATGTGCTATGTACTGCTGAGAAAAAGGTATAATCATTTCTATCCCCATTCAGTTTTCTCCGGAGATCTATCATATCTACCTTATCCAGAGTTTTATTCACTTCCTTAACTTCTTTCTTGTTTACTTTAATGTTAGATTTATCAAGGTCAGAGAGGGGGAGGTTGAGGTCCCCCACTAGGATAGTCTTGCTAGCAGTTTCTTCCTGTAACTCCCTTAACTTCTCCTCTAAGAATTTGGAAGCTATACCACTTCAAGCATATATATTTAGTAATGATATTGCTTCGTTGTCTATGTTGGCTTTTAGCAGAATATAGTTTCCTTCCTTATCTCTTTTGATTAGAACTGTTTCTGCTTTTGCTTTGTCTAAGATTAGCATTTCTACCCCTGCTTTTGTTACAACAGTGAAGCACAATATATTCTGCTCCAACCTTTTCTTGTAAACAACATAGTGTTGGCTTTTAATCCATTCTGATATCCCTGTCTGTTTTATGAGACAGTTCATCCCATTCACATTCATAGGTATGATTACTATCTGTGTCTTTCCTTCCATCCTCTTTCCCACTGTTTGTGATTTTGGTTCTCCCTTCTCCCTTCTCCACAATAGAGTTTTAATTTTTGACCACCAGCTTCCACAGTCTTCCCTTCCTTCTTTCAGCCCCCCTCTCTTTTACTCCCTTTTACCCTTACTACTTCTTCCCTCCCTTTTAGCTCCCCCTCTCCTTTCTTCCCCCCCTTCCCCTCCTACTTCCTATAGAGCTACTTAGATTTATGTACTTCATTAAGTTAGTTGTTCCCTCCTTGAACCAAGTCATATGAGAGTACTTCTCAAACAATGCTCATCTCCCTCCCCTCTTTTGCTCTCCTGTAATATAATTTTGTACTTCTTCCTGTGATGTAATTTACCATTTTCTACTTCCTCCTTTTCACATCTTCTGTTACAATTCCTTCCCATGCTTAAATCACATTTTAATGTAGAAGCTGCAAGGTCCTGTGTGATCCTGACTTTAGCTCCTCAATATCTGAATGGTTTTTTTCTAGCTTCCTGTAGTATTTTCTCCTTCCCTTGATAGTTCTAGAATTTGACAACCATATTTCTTGGTGTTTTTATTTTGGGATCCATTTTGGGAGGTGAACAGTGGATTCTTTCAATGACTATTTTGCCCTCTGGATCTAGCAATTCTGTGCAGTTTCCCTTGATGATTTCTTGGAATATATTGTCCAGGCTATTTTTCTCATCATGGATTTCTGATAGGCCAATAATTCTTAAATATTTTCTCCTGGATCTATTTTCCAGGTCAGTTGTTTTTCAAATTAGATATTTCATGTTTTCTTCTATCTTTTCATTGTTCAGATTTTGTTTGACTGATTCTTGATGTCTCATACAGTCATTAGCTTCTACTTGCCCAATTCTAATTTTTATCAAATTGTTTTCTTCAGTTAACTTTTGCATCTACTTTTTCAGCTGTCCAATTATTTCTTTCACAGAATTATTTTCTCCAGTTAGGTTTTGTACTTCCTCTTCCATTTGTCCAGTTTTCCCAGTTAGGTTTTGTACTTTTTTTCCATTTGTTCAATTTTCCTTTTTTAAGATCTGTTCTCTTCAGTGAATTCTTTTTTCATACCTTAATATCATTGGCCCATTTTTCTTCTATTTCCTTCTTCAGCTCTTCCAAGCATGCTCTTTGTGCATATGAGCAGCCCACAGTCCCTTCTGAAGTTTCAGATGTGTGTACAGTCTCAATACTGACCTCTTTGGTATTTGTGTTTTGGTCTTTGTCCCCATAGAAAGATTCTATGGTCTTTTCCTTCCTCCTTTGCTTCTTACTCATGATGGTGAGGCTTTGTGCGTTATGGCTTCTGGTTCCTTCAGCTAGAAGCTCTCACCTGCTTGACTCAGCTGGTCTCCACCCTGGACTGCCACTCTGATGTGCTACTGTTGCCTCAATCTACCTCAGGGCTTTCCTGCTCAGTCCTGCCACAGCAAGGACATGCTATGCTGTGTGATGTGTGTTTCTCCACCCCCACAAAACAGATGCTTCCTCTCATCCTTCCAGTCTGCCCTGGTCTGTGAATCTGCCACAGTCTGTCTCCTGTTGCATTCTGTACCTCCAAAATTTGGTCAGATTCTCCCTTTAGAGGTTCTGAAGAGTTTTTCTAAGTGCTTAGGTGAGTAGTTGCTTTCATTCTGCCATCTTGGCTCCCAAGCAATACTTTTATGAAAATAACTTTATTTTCAAAAAATTAATGAGAACAGTGGCACTGTTTTACATTTATACTTTTAATGTGTGCCTCAATATAAAACAGCTGGAACCTTGTATCTCTGCATATTACAAGAGTTTTTGTTTAAGTAGAAGTCTCTGAAGAAAATCTAGCTGATATATAGTTGGACATGGGAGAAGTATTTTAATAGACTTTTCAAATAATGGTGGATTTTCTTTGATGCAATATCAAAATGTTACAAGGGGCAGTTTATTAAAAGTCAGTTGCAATGTGGAATCGGAAACCATAGGAATGAACTTTTTGTCCTCTGTTACATTTAAATCTCTCATACTTTGAATGGCTCTTTTACCTGTGTATGATTTTATAACATCATGCACTGATCATTTGGAAAATATTAGTTAACTTGAGTTGTACAAATCTTCCAACTCTTCCATTATCAAAGAACAAAAAGTCATATTCATTATTATCACCACCAATCTCATCAGAAGAGCCTTAAGCATTGTGAAGTTGTCCAGTACATAGTGGAAGACAAAAGTTTTGCAAAATTCTAATTTTTGCTGAAGTTAGTTTGAATTTTATCATGGGCAACAAATTATGTCATATATTTACCTTTCAGGGACAGGTTCACTTGCTTCATTTTTGAGGATATGTCTGTGAAATAGTCAAGTCTGAATAACTCTAGTGTGTCTACCAGTAATTTTTTCAAGTAAAATTGATGAGGGGGGTAGGGTGGAATGGAAACTTAGTTTGATTCAGAAAATAGTGCAAATGCTTTTCCTCAAGACAACCATTAGACAAACATATACAAGAGAAATGCTTTATGTGTGCTTCCTACTTTGTCACACACAATATTAAAAAATACATATTCAAGGATTGAGATTTAATAAAATTAAGAGTTTTTATTGCTTCAGCAAGAACATTCTGCAGTGAGACTAGCATTTTTTTTAAATTAGAGGTTGTAGCAGTGAGCAATAAAATGACTGTCAATACAGTTTGATTCCACTGCCTTGATTTATGCTAAAACACCAGCAGTTTGAACCACCATTACTTTTTTACCATCAGTGCAAATGACAGAACAGTTGTTCCAGAATAAGCCATGACACTGAAAGAAGTTATTCAACACTTTGAATATTTCAGCACCACTTGTATTTATGGCCTGTCATTCATATAAATCATCTTCTTGTGATTAGTTGATGCTACCATGAGACATATAAGCAAAGCAGCAAGTCCATCTCTGTAGATTTATTCATCCCTTTCTGAAGATATATATATATATATATATATATATATATATATATATATATATATATATATATATATATATATATATATCTGCAGATGAGTTATCTACTCAGATTTTATGTTTTTGGCTAAATCTTTAATTCACAGCTTGTATAGCCTCTGGAAAGCTCCAATGTACACTTGTGAAGGAATAATAGTAAAAAGGGCAAATAATATATTAGTATTGTTATGACGATAATTTTGACCTTGCAGATTACCTGAAATGGTCTTGGGAATTCTCAAGAGGTCCACTCTGTAAAAACCAGCGTTGTTATCCACTGAAAATAGTCTTCTAACATGCAGGCAGCAGAATAGAATTCCATCTTCAGTAAAATTTTTCTTTAGACTCCCATATTTCTATTTCATTCATGGCTTACCCAGTATATTCCCAAGGAAATAAGTGAAATATCTCAATGTTTTTAAAGTCTTTATTAATTTAAGTCCTTTTTATATACACTGAGGTGATGAGGAGGGAACAGTTGGTACAATTTTCCAGTGTCCACATAACACAAGAAAAACACCTACCGCTACTGAGAAAGTAGGCTTGCTTGCTTTTTTAAAAAATTTATTTATTTTTCAGTTCTTAACATTCACTTCCACAAGAATTTGAATTCAAAATTCTCTCCCCATCTCTCCCCTTCCTCTACCCCAGGACAGCATTCATCCCATCCACTCCTTCCTCCAGTCTGTCCTCCCTTCTATTACCCACCCTTCTTCCATCCTCCTTCCCCTCTATTTTCCTCTAGGGCAAAATAGGTTTCTATATTCCATTGTCTGTATAACTTAATTTCCAGTTGCATCCTAAAACAATTTTTAACATTCATTCTTAAAGCTTTGAGTTTCATATTCTCTCCCTCCCTCCCTACTCACCCTCATTAAGAAAACAAGCAATTCAATACAGGTCATACATGTGTAACAATGCAAAGCATTTCCAAAATAGTTCTGTTGAAAAAGACTAACCACATTTCCCTTTGTCCTATCCTGCCCTTCATTTATTCCATTCTCTCCCTTCACCTGTCCTCCCACAATAGTGTTTGCTTCTGATTATCCCTTTCTCCAATTTACTGTACCTTCTGATATTTTCTCTTTCCTATCCCCTTCGCCCTTGCTTTCCTGCAGGGTAAAATAGATTTCCATATCCAATTGAGTGTGTGTTATTCCCTCCTTAAGCCAAATCCCATGAGAGTAAGGTTCAGTTGTTTCCTTTCATCTCCCCCCTCTTCCCCTCCATTGTAGAAGCTCTTTCTTCCTTCTTGTAATGTGAGATGATTTACTACATTCTACCTCTCCCTTTCTCTTACTCCTAGTACATTCCATTCAATAGACTAAATTTTATTTTTTTAGATATTCTCCCTTCATGTACATATACATACTTACACATATATAATACACATACATACTCATACACACCTAAATATATTATATTATATATAATGTATATAACATATAATATATATAATATATATATATATTCCCTCTAATTGCTCTAATACTGAAAAAGGTCTCAAGAGTTACAAATAATGTCTTAGGAATGTAAACAGTTCAGCTTTAATGAGTTCCTTAAGGCTTCTCTTTCCTCTTTACCCTTCCATGTTTCTCTTATTCTTGTATTTGGAAGTCAGAGTTTCTATTCATCTCTAGTCTTTTCAACAAGAATGCTTGGAAGTCCTCTATTTCATTGAAATTCCATTTTTCCCCCTGAAGTATTATACTCAGTTTTGCTAGGTAGTTGATTTTTGTTTTTAATCCTGTCTCCTTTGACCTCTGGAATATCATATTCCAAGCCCTTTGATCCCTTAGCAGCTCGTAAGCTGCTAAATCCTGTGTTATCCTGATTGTATTTCTACAATACTTGAATTATTTCTTTCTATTTGTTTATAATATTTTCTCCTTGACCTGAGAACTCTGGAATTTGTCTGCAATATTCCTAGGACTTTTCCTTTTGAAATCTCAGGAGGTGATTGGTGAATTCTTTCCATTTCTATTTTACCCTCTGGTTCTAGAATACCTGGGCAATTTTCCCCGACAATTCCTTGAAAGATGATTTCTAGACTCTCATTTTGATCATGGTTTTCAGGTAGACCAATAATTTTTAAATTATCTCTCCTGGATATGTTTTCCAGTTCAGTTGTTTTTCCAATGAGATGTTTGACATTGTCTGCTATTTTTTCATTATTTTGGTTTTGTTTTATAATTTATTGGTTTCTCATAAAGTCATTAACTTCCATCTGCTCCATTCTAATTTTTAAAAAAACTATTTTATTTTGAAAAGAACTCATTTTTGAACCTCCTTTTCCATTTGACCAATTCTGCTTTTTAAAGCATTCTTCTCCTCATTGGCTTTTTGGACCTCTTTTGCCATTTGAGTTAGTCTATTTTTAAAGGTGCTATTTTCTTCAGCATTTTTTTGTTTCTCCTTTAGCAAGCTGTTGACTGGCTTTTCATGATTTTTTTGCATTGTTTTCATTTGTCTTCCCAATTTTTCCTTCACCTCTCTTACTTGATTTTCAAATCTTTTTTGAGCTCTTCCATGGCCTGAGACCACTGCATATTATTTATGGAGATTTTGGATGTAGAAGCCTTGCTTTGATGTCTTCCTCTGATGGTATACTTTGTTCTTCCTCATTGGAAAGTAATCTTCTGTAGTCTTATTTTTTCCTTTTTTGGGGCATATTCCCAGGCAGCTCCTTGACTTTTGAGTCCTTGGTCAAGCGGAGGGTATACTCTAGGGACCTGTAAGTTCTCAGTTCCTTCAAGGTGGCACAATCAAGGGAGAGAGCAGAGCCTGTGCTCTGATCTGTGAGTAACTACAAGCAATCTTTCCTGTCCAGGATCTGCAAGTAGGTTTCTCTCTCCACAGCCATCACCAGCTCCACCACTCCTCTTCACCCCAGGACTGCCACTCAGAACTGAGACCCAGATCAGCTGCTCAATTCCTGCAGTCTTTAGGTGTAGGACTCCAAAAATTGATGCTGCTGCCACAGCCCTGGTTGCCACTGCCCTGGGACTGGGCCT
Source organism: Notamacropus eugenii (assembly GCF_028372415.1). Classification (NCBI taxonomy): domain Eukaryota; kingdom Metazoa; phylum Chordata; class Mammalia; order Diprotodontia; family Macropodidae; genus Notamacropus; species Notamacropus eugenii. Next base: position 87,418,498 of record NC_092879.1, on the reverse strand, counting down.
GGGGCTAGGTCTGGAACCTCTTACTCAGGTGAAAGAGCTTTTTCATTGACCTTTGAAACTGTCTTTGGTGTTTGTGAGTTGAGAAATCTGGGAACTTCAGCTGCTCCCTATGATTATGTTCCCTGAAGCCTGTTCCAGTCTTATCTGTGCTGTGCTGTGCTGCACAGTCAAGGCTGGGCTGTGCTCTGCTCTGAGCCCAGTGTAATAGACCTTTCCTGTCAGCCTTTCAGTCTGTCTTGGTCAAGAAATCTCTTTCACTCTGTCGTTTTGTGGCTTCTGCTGCTCTAGAATTTTAGAGTCATTTTTACAGGTATTTAATGGGCTATGGGGTCAGAGCTAGAGCAGGTCTGTCTTTCTACTCCACCATCTTGGCTCTGCTCCCAGGCTTACTTGCTTTTTAAGAATGGGGAGAAACAGGATAAAGTTACCATGTGGGATAAGTGGATTCAGCATCTCATTGTTCAGCTCTTTGTTTTTCACTCTCTGGAAACCCAGATTTAGGTTTCTCCATGTAAGTGAACCAGCCACAACATATCATGATTGATTTGAATCTTTTGACCACTTGTAGAAACAGATATTTGCCCACTACATGCTGACTTAAAAATCACAAATTTATCCATGTTATATTATATTTTTATTAATTTTTTAAAGATTTCCTTATTAGAAGATGATGGCAGAGTAAAAGCAGGGACTTTCTAGAGCTCTCCCCACCAAACCCAGCCAAATACCTGTAAAAAAAATGACTCTAAACACATTCTGGAGCTGTCCAACCCACAGAATGATGGAGCGAAGCAAATCTCCAGGCCAAGACATCCTGGAAGGATGATGGGAAGTATTTATTGTGCGAACCTGGGAGCAGAGCACAGTCCAGCATGGGCCATACTGTCAGAGACAGGACCTGAGAAGGCCTCAGGAGGAATGAATTTCTGGCTCCTGTGGTGGTTTTCAGACTTCACAACCCAAAAATGCTGAGGGCAAATTGGAAAATTAGTGGAAAAAACCTGTCAGACAAATGTGTGAGAGTGAAGTGACCCTGCCTGAACCACAGGGTAGTGGAGGATTGGAAGAGCCCACAACAGCCTCAGGAGGGTCAGAGGCACCAGCTGTTTCTGAAGCTCTAGACCCAGGGATTGTGGGGGGATCAACCAGTTAACAGTACACCCTTCTGCACCCCCACTGGAAGCAGAGTACTATCTTGACAAAGAGCTCAGAAGTCAAGTAAATGAATGAGGAAATGAGCAAAAAGCAGAAAAAATGTTGGTCTATAGAATCTTACTTTGGTGACAAGGAAGATGAAAATATACAAAAAGGAGAAGACAACAAAGTCAAAGCTCCTCCATCCATAAACTCCAAGAAAAATTGCATTTGTCTCAGGCCATGGAAGAACTCATAAAGGATTATGAAAACCAAATAAGAGAAGTAGAGGGAAAATTGGGAAGAGAAATGAGAGTGGTGCTAGAAAATCATGAAAATCGAGTCACTGCTTGCTAAAGGGGACCCAAAAAATGCTGAAGAAAATTACACCTTAAAAAATAGACTAATCCAAATGGCAAAAGAGATCCAAAAAGGCAATGAGAAGAAGAATGCCTTAAAAAGCAGAATTGGCCAGATGGAAAAGGAGGTCCAAATGCTCACTGAAGAAAATAATTCCTTAAAGATTAGAATGGAACAGATGGAAGCTAATGACTTTATGAAAAATCAAGAAATTATAAAATAAAGCAAAAAGAATGAAAAATAGAAGACAATGTGAAATATCTCATTGGAAAACAACTGACCTGGAAAATTGATCCAGGAGAGACAATTTAAAAATTATTGGACTGTCTGCAAGCCATGATCAATAAAAGAGCCTAGACATCATGTTTCAAGAAATTATCAAGGAAAACCACCCTTACATCCTAGAACCAAAGAGTAAAATAGATATTGAAAGAGTCCACCAATTGCCTCCTGAAAGAGATCCCAAAAGTAAATGTCCTAGGAATATTGTAGCCAGATTCCAGATCTCCAAGATCAAGGAGAAAATATTGCAAGCAGCCAGAAAGAAACAATTCAAATATTGTGGAAATACAATCAAGATAACAAAAGATCTAACACTTTCTATATTAAGGGATCTAAGGGCCTGGAATATGATATTCCAGAGGTCAAAGGAGCTAGTGTTGTAACCAAGAATGACCTACCTAGCAAAACTGAGTCTAATAGTTCAGGTGAAAAAATGGTCATTTGATGAAATAAAGGACTTTCAACCATTATTGATGAAAAGACCAGAACTGAATAGAAAATTTGACTTTCAAACACAAGAATCAAGAGAAGTATGAAAAGGTAAACAGGGAGGGGCGCAGCCAAAATGGCGGAGTAGAAAGACGCACATACGCTTCCTCCAAACCCACTGCCCATAAAATATCTGTAAAAAAAGAGCCACTGGCGAATTCTGGAGCAGCAGAAGCCACAGAACAACAGAGTGGAGGAGATTTCTGCTCCAGAGAGCCTGAAAACCTCTGGCAAAAGGTCCCTCATGCCCCAGACCCGGAGCAGAGCCCAACCCTGCCTAGGCAGCACGGCGTGGAAAGGAGCGGATCCGAGCAGGCTTCAGGGATGGAATCTCCAGCAGCCACGTGAGTCCCCCACCCACAGGTGACAAGGGTTGGTGAGAAAGTCTCTTCGGCAGGTCGAGAGGGGTGTGGGGTGCCCCCATAACTCAGGCCCCCTTGGGAGGCAGCAGCAGAGGCGGGAGCAGACCAGGGCTCCCCAAGCAGGCAGGAGCCTGGATCCATTGTTGAAGGTCTCTGCATAAACCCCCTGAGGGAACTGAGCCCATGAGGTGGCCCTGCCCTGACCTGAGCACCTGAACTTAATCTCACACTGAATAGCAGCCCTGCCCCCACCCAAAGCCCTGAGGCTGGGAAGCAGCATTTGAATCTCAGACCCCAAGTGCTGGCTGGGAGGATCTGGAGGCGAGGTGGGGGTGGAGAGGACACTCAGAAGTCAAGTCACTGGCTGGGAAAATGCCCAGAAAAGGGAAAAAAATAAGACTATAGAAGGTTACTTTCTTGGTGAACAGGCATTTCCTCCCTTCCTTTCTGATGAGGAAGAACAATGCTTACCATCAGGGAAAGACACAGAAGTCAAGGCTTCTGTATCCCAGCCCACTCAATGGGCTCAGGCCATGGAAGAGCTCAAAAAGGATTTTGAAAATCAAGTTAGAGAGGTGAAGGAGAACCTGGGAAGAGAAATGAGTGACATGCAAGCAAAGCATGACAAACAAGTAAACACCCTGCTAAAGGAGACCCAAAAAAATGCTGAAGAAAATAACACCTTGAAAAATAGGCTAACTCAATTGGCAAAAGAGGTTCAAAAAGCCAATGAGGAGAAGAATGCTTTCAAAAGCAGAATGAGCCAAATGGAAAAGGAGATTCAAAAGCTCACTGAAGAAAATAGTTCTTTCAAAATCAGAATGGCACAGATGGAGGCTAAGGACTTTATGAGAAACCAAGAAATCACAAAACAAAACCAAAAGAATGAAAAAATGGAAGATAATGTGAAATATCTCATTGGAAAAACAATTGACCTGGAGAACAGATCCAGGAGAGATAATTTAAAAATTATGGGCCTACCTGAAAGCCATGATCAAAAAAAGAGCCTAGACATCATCTTTCATGAAATTATCAAGGAAAACTGCCCTGAGATTCTAGAACCAGAGGGCAAAATAAGTCTTCAAGAAATCCACAGAACACTGCCTGAAAGAGATCCAAAAAGAGAAACTCCTAGGAACATTGTGGCCAAATTCCAGAGTTCCCAGATCAAGGAGAAAATATTGCAAGCAGCTAGAAAGAAACAATTCAAGTATTGTGGAAATACAATCAGGACAACACAAGATCTAGCAGCTTCTACATTAAGGGACTGAAAGGCATGGAATAGGATATTCCAGAAGTCAAAGGAACTAGGACTAAAACCAAGAATCACCTACCCAGCAAAACTAAGTATAATACTTCAGCTGAAAAATTGGTCTTTCAATGAAATAGAGGACTTTCAAGCATTCTTGATGAAAAGACCAGAGCTGAAAAGAAAATTTGACTTTCAAACACAAGAATGAAGAGAAACATGAAAAGGTGAACAGCAAAGAGAAGTCATAAGGGACTTTACTAAAGTTGAACTGTTTACATTCCTACATGGAAAGACAATATTTGTAACTCGTGAAACTATTCAGTATTTAGGTACTGGGTGGGATTACACATACACACACACATGCACACGCACATGCACACACACATAGAGACAGAGTGCACAGAGTGAATTGAAGAGGATGGGATCATATCTTAAAAAAAATGAAATCAAGCAGTGAGAGAGAAATATATTGGGAGGAGAAAGGGAGAAATGGAATGGGGCAAATTATCTCTCATAAAAGAGGCAAGCAAAAGACTTAGTAGTGGAGGGATAAAGAGAGGAGGTGAGAGAAAAACATGAAGCTTACTCTCATCACCTTCCACTAAAGGAAGGAATAAAATGCACACTCATTTTGGTATGAAAACCTATCTTACAATACAGGAAAGTGGGGGATAAGGGGATAAGCAGGGTGGGGGGGATGATGGAAGGGAGGGCATGGGGAGGACGGAGCAATTTAAGGTCAACACTCATGGGGAGGGACAGTATCAAAAGAGAGAACAGAAGTAATGGGGGACGGGATAGGATGGAGGGAAATATAATTAGTTCTTACACAACACTACTATTATGGAAGTCATTTGCAAAACTACACAGATTTGGCCTATATTGAATTGCTTGCCTTCCAAAGGGAAGGGGTGGGGAGGGAGAGAGGAAGAGAAGTTGGAACTCAAAGTTTTAGGAACAACTGTCGAGTACTGTTCTTGCCACTAGGAAATAAGAAATACAGGTAAAGGGGTATAGGATGGAGACAAGGGCATAGAGGGATGATAGAAGAGAGGGCAGATTGGCACACGGGGGCAGTTAGAACACTCGGTGTTTTGCAGTGGGGGGAGAGGCCATAAGGGGAGAAAATTTGGAACCAAAAAATTTTGTGAAAATGAATGTTAAAAGTTAAATAAATAAATAAAGAAGAAAAAAAGAAAAGGTAAACAGGAAAGAGAAATAATAAGGGATTTACTAAAGTTGAACTGTTTACATTCCTTCATGGAAAGATAATATTTGTAGCTATTGAGATTTTTCTCAGTATTAGGGTGTTTGGAGGGATTATATACATGTAGACAGAGGGCATAGGGTGAGTTGAATATGAAGGGATGATATCTGAAAAATAAAATTAAGGAGTGAGAGAGGAATATATTGAGAGAGGGAGAAAGGGAGAAATAGAATGGGGTAAATTATCTCTCACATGAAAGAGGCAAAAAAAAAAACCTTTTTCAATGGAGGGAGAGAGGATAGATGTGAGAGGGAAAAAGTGAACCTTACTTTCATTGATTTTGGCTTAAGGAAGGAATAATATTCATACTCAGTTTGGTATGAAAATCTGCCTTACACTACAGGAAAATAAGGGAAAGGGTATAAGCAGGGGGGTGCGGGAATGATAGAAGGGAGGGAAAATAGGAGGAAGATGTAATTAGAAGTAAACACTTTTGAGAAAGGACGGGGTTAAAAGAGAATAGAGTAAATGGGAAGGATAAGGATGGAGGGAAATATATTTAGTCTTTTATAGCATGACTGTTATGGAAGTGTTTTGCAGAACTACATATGTATAGCCTATATTGAATTGCTGGCTTTCTCAGTGGGGATGGGTGGGGAGGGAGGAAGGAAGAGAATTTGGGACTAAGAGTTTTTTAAATGAATGTTAAAAATTGTTTTTGCATGCATCTGGGAAATAAGACATGTAGGCAATGGGATATAGAAATCTGTCTTGCTCTATGAGAAATAGAGGGGATGGGTATAAGACGAGGGAGGGATGTGATAGGGAGGACAGATTAGGGGAAGGGGTAATCAGAATGGCTGCTGTCTTGGGATGGGGAAAGGGGAGAGATGGAGAGAAAATTTGGAACTTAACATCTTATGGAAGTGAATGTTGAAACTAAAAATAAATTAATTAATAAAAAGAAAAAGAAACAAACCAACAAAAAAGAAATGGTCAATCTCTGTTAAAAAAAAAAAAAAGGTAAGGGAACAAAGCTTAACACTTAATATGTTTAAGATCATGGAAAAATAAAACAGAAAATACTAATTAAAAAAAATTTCATGTTACATTTTTGTCTGATTTTGGCTGTACTGGGGAGTGTTCCAGGCTAAAAGTCCAGGCAGTGTGTTTGACACCTTTCTTCTAGAGAATATGCTTTATTGTTGTTGGAATCACAATCATTATAAATGATATCTAGTTGAAATAACATGAACAAATAAGTCATTCTTCAGTCCATATCAAATACCATGTTCACATGAGCTTCCTTAGTGTCTCCTAAGGGACAAAAAGGCACATGTCTTCCAAATGCCAACACACCTTGAGATAGTTGATTATGTCTCATTGCATGTCTTCAGAAAAAAGCTATTTGACCACTTGTTGGAAACATAAAGAGAAGGTTGGGTTAGACCAGACAGTCTCTGAACTTCTTTCAAACTATAAGAGTCCATGATTTTGTGATTTTCCCACGTGCCCTTCAGGTTTTTCATTTCTGGTTGTAGACTTAATAATACCCAGAAATGCTCTCTGCTTTTCTTCTAGTGCTATCATTTGCCTCCACAGGAATCACTAGAAAGTAATAATCATCATGTCTGACAGGTATCAGAAGGATATCTTTTCTGTACATGTTACATACCATGGGGTGATAACAGATGTTTCTATTGCTCATGTCAAGTCAACAAATAGTTACTTCACTATCTGCTAGCAAGGAGTTACTAACCGCTATTACTTTTCTCTTTTTTCTCAGACAGTTTTTTTCTTCTGCCATTCCAAAGAAGGACTTTGATTGAAGTCCAAATGACTGTCCCCCTTTATTTCATTCACATGGACATGAATTGAGTTCACTTATCTCCTTTTTTCCTGAGCTACTGCAAAATAGCTTTCTGGTTGGTCTCTCTGTGTCAAGTCTCTCACAACTTCAGTATATCCTTTACTCAGCTGCCCATGTGGTACTTCTAAAGCACAGGATTGACTATGTCACCTCCTCGCCTTCCACCCATTAAACTCCTGTGTTTCTCCATTGCCACTGGGATAAAATATTAGCTCCCTTTGGGAATTTGAAATATAATTCTTCATCATTTCACTCCAAACTATTATTTTAGTGTTCTTATAAATAGCTTCCCTTTCTGTATGCTTAATTCACCTGCTTGTTATTCACCTATAAAAAATGCCCTTTTCTAGCTCCATACATTCAGCATAAACTGTCCTTTCTATATACTTTCCCTTGTTGACCTGAAAACTTGGTTAAAGAAAAGGCAACAGGCTAAATGCATACGTTTTATGATTTAATTAATTAATTGATCGATTCCCTATTAAAGACAATGGTAACATTATGCATTATGGAGCCGGAAATGTTCTGGCTACTGATACAAAGAATTGGGCAGCCTTAACTCTGTTTTAGGACAAAGAGGTGTTCTGTGTCCTTCAGATTTGTGGTCTCCATAAGTGATTAACTAGACCATTAGAAAGGAATTTCTTAATTGCATAGGTTGTAAATACAATAAGATAACAGAGTTTGACAAAGTTTCACATAGAAATTACGACCCAAGATGTCTGTGTTTTCTTTACCATTAACATGCCATAACATAGTATATGTCTACAAATATTAAGATATAGAAAACATCCCGTTATTCAAGATAGTGTCTTAGGTTAAAGGTCTCTTAAGGAATGTTAAGTCAGCTCTGACTGGCTTTTGTTGACATAGGAAGAGGCATTCTCTGAGTTTGCTTCAGAGAGAACAAAGAGATTATTCCAAAATTTTATATTAAACATTATCATTCCCTCCTTTTGGTCAAAGGCAAGCCAAAGGCTTCGTCTGTAGACCAACAAAGATATGAAAAAAGCTATAATAACCAGTAGTGTGAGAGTTACTCTTCATGCAAGTCTGGTCCAGGCTCTTGGGAAAGCTGTCTGTGTCTGATGGCATCTTCTTCAGGCCTCTTCAAAATTGGAGGGCATGGTCCACTCAGGAGCAGGGGCAATGGAGGTGACAGATGGATCCATGAATCTATACAGAAAACTTGACAAGGGTCTCCCAGAAACATGATTTGACAATTGAGATGAAACAATACAACATAGTTAACATGGCTAAAAGCACTTAGTTCAGTTTCCCAGCCATGCAGGGCTAGGTTCAAACAGCACAATGAAGTTTTTTTACAGTTCACAAACTGCATTTTTCCATTGTCAGGTACAGATTAAAACTTAGATGACTCACAATAGACTAGTTTTGAAAGGGAGATTTACATGTCACCAATATAAACAACAAAATTAAACATGAACCATACAAATCAATGCAATTATTATTTCAATGTTAATTAACATTAAGTTCCCTGTATCCCAGTAATCCATTCTTAATTTTAATTTAAACAAAACTTTTTGAATCCCAGATTTCTCATGTAGTTATCTGATACCTAGATATCTTTGCTTTGACAATAGGCTTTTTTCTTGGGATTGTTCAAAAAAGAGAATTCTGCCTTTCTGGTTCAAATCTAGAAGTTCCCAGATACTTTAGACAATATAAATTAGTACAATTACTTAAAATTTGTTCTCCATTTTTGAAATTTCAGAAAATTTTGGTTCACGTTATTTGCTGTTTCTGTCTTTACCTAAATCTTGTACTTGGAATGAGAATCTTTTAAAATGTGAGGGTTCAACCATAAAATGAACTCATCTGCCCTTTAAATTATTGGACAGATATTTTAACAGAGAAGAAATCATTTCACTTACTTTTACTACTATCCTGTACAAATTTTATGCAAAAATCCAAATTTGAGATCTTATTATCAAAAGCATGACAAATTTTAGAAGGCAATGATATACATTCGCATATAATTATTAGAGGAATCAGGCTGATCCTGTTGTTTTTCCTCAAAATTTGCTACTCTATTTAATTAGACATCTATCATGTTACATTTTTGTCTTATTACCTGATCTAATCATTTCCTCAATATTATCTCTATATTATATTTATTTATTTGGCCAGGAATATAGGTTAAAGTTGTAAGCTATTCATTCCTGCACCCCATTATAATAACTCAGAGATGTTCCAATTTCCATTCATTATTTGATAGACTTAGTATTGTACTTTTAGAACTTCTTGATTATAAAGATTTGCTATAAAAGAAAAAGAGGGACAATGTTAACAGAAGGAAAGAATCTCCTTAGTTCTGGTTGATTCCAGGAATAAGCTATTATCTGACATGTAACCGTGAGGTTAGCAGGTGCTGAAAGCAGGGCTTAGAAGTGATCAGGTGGGGAATTTCCTTTTTCAGAAAGGAAATAGAACATTTGGGAAATAAAGTTAGGAAGATCCTACCTAGGCCATGTCCAAGGTCGTCTTCAAAACCTTTCCAAGCATCCACCATTAGCCTGCAGCACATATCAATTGGCTTTATGATAACTTAGACAAGTATTCCTATAATCAGAACTCTTCAAACAATAGTAAATTGCATTCCCAGTCTTATATAGCAAATAAATATTGACTGGTATCCCTCAGATAAAATACTTCCTCATGCTTTTAAACCATCTGAAATTGACACAAAGGTATCCCAAACAACTATCTAGGAGCAAGAGGGGTTTAGAAAACCCATATTTATTCCCAAATCTTATCTACCTTTCATAGTTTCAATCAGAACTTAATTTATCTTTCCAAATCTCTCAATCCTATTCTTCCACTTGCTTTTACATTTTAACCATAAGACAAGATAGCTCATAAGTTATTATTTTTTACTAGCATAACTGTACTGGAACCTCACTCCAGCTTAAACAAAGCAAAGAGGTTAATGGCTAAATTTATAGTCTGATGGAATTATGTCTTTGTTTCACAAGTTGTTATTTTTTCCTAATTATACTCACTCTGGAAGAATGAGATACTTCAGGAATTAATTTTTTTACATGTAATAAATTCAAACACAAACTTGAACTCTGACTTGGGCCACAGAGTGACTCCATATTCAGATCAAAACAGCTTAATTTAACAGGATATTATTTTGAAGTTTTAGTAGGCCTTCTAAGAATCATCCATGATTTTTCAAAACATTTCTTCTAAAAGTATTTCTCTTCTTTAAAAACAGTTTAAAATTTACTCTGATGTTCCCTAAACTCTTATGAAGAAAACTAGTTGGAAACTTTTAAAATGCTTAATATCTCTTTCTTTTTTTTTCTTAAGCAAAAATAAACCTTTAAAACTGGAATTCATTAAAACTGAGTTGTTAGAAAAATGTTCTTAAGTAATATGAATTTCCAAAGTATTATAACAAACTGAATTCTTAATTATTGCAGTATTCTTAGATATGAGACTGACTCATAGGAACATCTTAAGGTGAGTCTTAAGTAGTTTACATAAATTTCTGCACATGTTCTAATTTCAGATAAAAATAATATTTGATTTCCCAGTAAGATTACACAAAAGGCTCACTTGTTACTGACCACAGAAATTTGCTATAGAAGGAAAAAGCAGGGACATGTGACATACCAAATATGACAGGATAAAACATCCTTTACTCTGTTTGAATTCAGATAAAAGTGAAATTTTCCAATCATGCAGTATCTGTTTCATAGCCAGACTCAGGAATAGTCAGGTGAGAAACATTGCTTTTTAAAGGAACACAAGAGGGAAACTGAGCCAGGGGGATCCCATCGTAGATTGAGTCTAGAATTATCCCCTCAGTGTTTAGTCAGGTGAGAAATATTCCTTTGTGGCATGTGTCTCAGATACTGATTTAATGCAGACAACTATACCCAAATTCAAACTCAAAACCAAAAATAGTTATGGTCCCAAATGCCTTTACCTTAAACAGCAAGTCTTACTAATCACAACTTACAGTTAGATAACAGTTATTTCCACTCTCTTGGAGTTACAATAAACAATAAAGATTTACCAGGACACACACACATAAGGGATTCCATTTAACATCTTTCCTTCTCAAATTTAAAACTTTACTGATGTAAAAGCCAATTATTAAAAATTCTCTCTATCTATTACAACTTCTGTGCAGGTAATATTCATTGTTTAGAATTTGAATTAATCAACCAAATTCCTTTACTAGGACTGATGATCTTACCCACAGGAATGGGAGGACTGTTCTGAATGAACAGAAGGAATTTAAATAAAGCTTTCACTCCATTCCCTCCTTTCCATACATAGGAATGATTTAACAATTTTAGGTTTCAGCATTAAAATGGTAATCCCAAATAACTTAGTTAACAATCCTACAACTTCATAGAAGATAGCCAAATTGTTTAGCTTTAACTTTTTTTTTAACAGATAAAGGTGAAAATACCTGATTTTCTAAATGACAATTACAAAACATTATAAGACAAAGTTATAGCAGGAGTGATAAAGTAACATAACTGGTGTTACACAATTTTCCCAACATCTTTTAATTTCAACAAAATTCAAATTAAAAATTGCTTTGTCTAACACTATTTCTAGATTACAGTGGTCACTCAGTTTTCACAATCTAAGAGAAATTCAGAAATACAATCCTAGAAATACAGTTTTAACACAAAAATAACTGCAGATGGTATAATTTGCATTTCCAGAAATTATTGATCTTATTACTTTTAGCAATTAAAACCACTTCAAAGGTAACAATTACATTAGAGAGATAATAATGTTGTATGTAACATATGCCAGTCATTATGTTAAGCATTTTACAATCATTTTATCATTTTGATCCCATAACAACAAGCATAATTATTTTACAAATCAGAAAATGGGTCAAACAGAAATAAAATACTTTTTTGCAATTAAACAGACAAGTGAAGCTTACCAAGAGCAGAGAAACTGATGTCCCAGTGGTGACTTTCACAGGCAGAGTGTAGAGAATGCTCACTACAGGCCTGATTCATCCATCTCCCCCAACCCCCCACAGCAGCAGAATTTACTGAGCCCCTAAGGCGATATGCAGCTGGTGGGACAGCGTGGGTGGAATGTCTAGGACCTAGGTGGCATTTCCAAGCTTTACCTACAATCTTAGGAGTTATTTCAAATGATCAGTTCCTGAAATGTTTTATAATTAATCTCACAACATACAAATCTGCTAAAATGATTTTACCTAAGATGATCTAACTTTTCATTGTAATTCCAGGTTGGCCAGACCTGAACAACAAGGAAAAGTGTTAAAATTTTGTTTGTTTATTTATTTCCCTAGCTGCAGTCCTTGAAGTGCGGCTGCTTGCACTTAAATCTTACAAGATAACACACTCATTCACAGCACACATGATATGGACAGGGACATACACCAACAGACAAATTGACAACAGGACAAATACAAACGTAGCTCACAAAAAACAACCCAGAGAGAGAAGGCAATTAGAAGCTTGCTAAAAATCCCCATCATGAATTGGCTATTATCATTCTGAGGAAAGGATGTTGCAAGAATCCAAGGTCTGATAATAAAAGGGAATCCTGCAGCCTTTGCTCAGAGCACCCCTGCGGTCTGTGGAGGGGTGGGGAGCCTTGGTGTCCCAAAGTTTCTGGCTGTCTTAAAGGAACAGGCCCCATGGGAATAGGTTCAGGCCTTTAGTTCTTGGTGGATTGTAACTGTCCTCTTCAGGACCAGAGCCTTTACTGGAAAACGGAGAGGAGGAATGGGGAGGAGGGAGGCAACAGAGGCTTGAACAGAGGCTGCCTTCCTCAGGTCTAAGGTACGGGAAGGCAAGGGGGAAAGATTGCATCTAGGTGCCATCAGTTTCCCCAGATCAGAACCCTTCAAGGGGAAGGGGAGGGAAGAAAAGGGGCAAGGAATAGGGTGGAGGGAGTGAAGGGAAGGACATACTGGAACCCCTGAAGAAGAAAGGATTTTTGCCAGGATACGGCTAGGTGCTGACGCAGCTCCCAGCCATAGAGGGAAGAGGCTACCTGTCTTTTGTTCTCACTCAGCCAAGTCAGCAAGCCCAAGACCAAAGATTCTTGCTACTGGCTAGTTGTTTTGTTGGCCTTTAAACTTAATTTGGTTGTAAGATAAAGTAACTTTGACCAGTCCAAAAGAGCCCTGTGGTGGCCGACATAATTTAGGGCTACCTTTAGTTGATTGACACTAGTGCTAGTAATACCTGCGATCATCAGGTTGGTAACAGCTTGGCATACAAGAAGCAGGGGTCTTGTCAGCCGGATTTCAACTTCTAGTTTTTGACTGACCCATAGCTAGCTGATTTCCCAAGATCAATCTTCAGAGGAGATCTAATTAATACAGAGGCGTTTTCACGCAGAGTGGTCTCTGTCCTGCGGTGATCTTTAAAGGGAATTTTTGAATCCTTTGGAAGCTGGGAATGGAAGGACTCACCCCGACCCCATCAAGGTCCAGGACTCTAGGAAAAATAGTTCCTATTGGCGCCAGAGTCCTGGCCTTGGTGAGATGAGGAAATGTCCATTCGGTTCCTCAGTTCCAATCCACGTTTGGGCGCCATAACTGTTGACCTGAAAACTTGGTTAAAGAAAAGGCAACAGGCTAAATGCATACATTTTATGATTTAATTAATTAATTAACCCTATTAAAGACAATGGTAACATAATGCATTATGGAGCCAGAAATGTTCTGGCTACTGATACAAAGAATTAGGCAGCCTTAACTCTGTTTTAGGACAAAGGTGTTCTGTGTCCTTCAGATTTATGGTCTCCATAAGTGATTAACTAGACCATTAGAAAGGAGTTTCTTAATTGCATAGGATGTAAATACAATAAGATAACAGAGTTTGACAAAGTTTCACATACAAATTACGACCCAAGATGTCTGTGTTTTCTTTACCATTAACATGCCATAACAAAGTATATGTCTATAAATGTTAAGATATAGAAAACATCCCGTTATTCAAGATAGTGTCTTAGGTTAAAGGTCTCTTAAGTAATGTTAAGTCAGCCCTGGCTGGCTTTTGTTGACATAGGAAGAGGCATTCTCTGAGTTTGCTTCAGAGAGAACAAAGATTATTCCAAAATTTTATATTAAACATTATTACCCTGTGCACTTTCCTCACCTTTTCTCTCAGGATTCCTTACTCAATTCAAAACCCAGATCAGGCTCCATCTCCTATAAGAGGACTTTCCTAAATCTCTTGCCTAATAGGATCTCTCTAAATTACTTTGCATTTACCTTGTATGTACTTCATAATTACCCACATGTGTATATGTTTTTTCCTCAATAGAGTGTAAACTTCCTTGGGGTAGGAACTATTTTGTTTTTGTCTATGTATGACCATTCCCTACAGTAGTACCTGGCTCATAGTAATAGGAAGTCACTGATTTGTTCCAGAAAAAAGTCAAAATTAATATAAAGCTATGTAAAAGCAAGGACACCAACATACACAGGAGGGCCTGATGTACATGTTCCTAGAACTGCATTTCTAAAAGGAAAGCAGCTTTTGAGGGGTCAACAATCACTTAAATCAAGCATATATATCACTCACTTAGTTCAGGGGAAAAGATCAGCACCCTGAACTTCAGAGAAAATGCAGAGAAATACAGATCAACAGACTGCTTTCAGCTGCCTGACATAAGCAATACATACATCATAAATCAACAGACAGATCCAAGTGTCTGACCATTTCATACATACATAGTTACCAGAGAGAGAAGCACCAACACCTGGGTTTAAAAAACCTGGGAGCTCCTTAGCATCTGCCCAGAGTCTCCTCTGGCCAAAGAAACACTTCCAATCAGTCAGCCCCAAAGTAAAACCTCACCTCATAGTCTTTATACACTTTTTAGAGCCAGAGGGCATCACAACCCTTTAGTACCAGTGGCTCATTAACAAAAGGTGTGGACCTTCCTGCAAATCTTCCCAGGCCCATTAAGGGGTGAGGAAGATCTTTAATCACATTATTCAATCAGAGGCACTTGATTATACTAAAACAAAACATCCATTATCAACCCAAGCTACAAGATTAAAAGTGAGCAAAAGATATGCATGCAAATAGGTCTAACACATCCTTATTGTAGTAAGTTATTGATTGCAATGTGACTGGAAAACAATATGAAATAGATGGAAAACGATATGAAATAGATAGAAAACAAGTGATGCTGATTCCAAGAACATTATGCAGAAATTTAACTGATGTACATTAATTGCCATATCATGGAGAACAAAAGAGCCAAATAACCACCTTAGCTAAAATTTAATTTACCAAACACAGAGGCAGCTGGGGGGAGTACCGTTTTAAATTATAGACTCATGCCTTTACAATTCTTTTTTTAAAATAAGCTTCGTTTATAACTTTTATTTTTATATCACCCAAGCTTCTTCCAATATTTTTCTCCTACCACCACCACCCCACCCAGAGAACTACCCTATGTATAAAAGAATATTTTTTAAGGAAAGAGAGATGAGGAAGAAAAAAAAAACCTATGCATTGAAAAAATATGTAATTATCCAGACTTGCCATTTCTGCAAAGGAATAGTATAGTGGTGATACCTTTTCACATATTTTCTTTGAGGTTTGTAATTTTGTAACATTCACTTTTGATTGCTTTGTGGTTCTTTCCATTTATACTGTTACAGCATTATGCATATTGTTTTCTTGTCTCTGTTTCCTTCACTCTGCATCACTACATACAAAATTTTCCATGCTTCTGCATTGTATTCATATTCATTTTGTCTCATGGATCAGTTAATAATATTTAATTACATTTACATACCACAATTTGTTCAAGTACTTCCCAGTTGATGGACATTTACTTTTCTTCCAGTTCTTTGAAATCACTGATAGTGTTGGCTATATATATTTAGGTACATTTCTCTTTACCAGTGACTTCCTTGGAATATATGCCTAGTAGTAGAATCTCTGAGTGGGTGTATGGAAATATTAGTAATTTTATTTGCATAATTCCAAATTGTTTTTGAAAATGATTTTACTTATTCACAGATCCATCAACAATGCACTTGTGTGCCTATCTACCTGCAACCCCTCCAACATTGAGGATCCCTATCTTTTGTTATCTTTGCCAATTTGGTGCCTCTAAGGTGAAACCTTAGAATTGCTTAACTTGCATTGATCTTATTATGACTGGCTTGGCACATTTTTATATGGTAATTAATAGTTTTTAATTCTACTTCTAAGAACTGTATTTATTCCTCTTGACCATTTATTTGCTGGGAAATGTCTATAACACACACACATACACATATACAAACAAGCATATATACTTGTGTACATATATATATATAAACTGAATATACATACATACACACATATGTAAGTTATCCATACATGTCAGATTTCAACAGTTATATAAAAAATTTTATAAGAAAAAATTTTCCCCCAATCACTTTCCTTCTTAACCTAGATGTATGCATTCTGTTTTTGCTGAAGCTTTTCAATTTCATGTCATCAAAATTACCATATTTTTTGGAATTACCTGAGGCCCACATAGGTAAATTTGATAATCATTAGCATAGAGATGATAACTGAATCCATGGGAGTTGATAAGATCATCAAGTGAAACAGTATATATGGAGGAGAAGAGAGGGCCCAGGATAAAATCTTGAGGGATATACATGGTTAGTTGGCGTGATCTGAATGAAATGTAGTAAAGGAAAATGAAAAGATTGGAAGTAGGCTTTTTGTTTTGTTTTTGAAATGGTGGGAGAAAGTGGGGAATAGTGAAGAGGGATAAGGGAGAAGTAGAAATAAAGTGAGACATCTGGAGAAGTTGAATTGCAAATGCTCAGTGGAGAATCTTTATGAGACAGCAAGTATCATAGAAAACAGACTGGATTTCAAGTCAGAAGAACTGGGGTTAAATTTTAGCTTTGCCATTTGTTACCTGCGTGACTTGGACAAGTAATTTAGCTTTTTTTTTGAGCCTTATTTTCCTATCTGTAAAATGAGTAGAATGAGTGAGTTGGACTAGATGGCATCTAAGCTTCTTACAGGTCTAGATAAAGGATTCTCTGGTTTGGACTTCAAGTTGCTGCCCATTCAGATATGGATAGACCAGTTTACTCCAGGCCAAAGTATAGGTTTCCATACTTATATGTTCACCACACCCTCAAGTTGAATGCCTTCATCCCTCCAAAGATCTTTACAATGCAAACTTTAAAAGCTTTTATTCTGCATGTTATTTTTTTTTCTTTTATGGCTCTTAGTGACAACTTAGAAGGACAGAGGCAGGTCAGAGTTGACAGACTGAAACACTGTCCACTGTGGCATAGCAAACATTTTATAGCTAGTTAATATGTCAGTGACAATGTGAGCATGACCCTGCCTCACTTGCTTTCAGATTCCACATTTCCATTAACCCAGGGAATTGCATTTTTGGGAGGTGGCCACATTGTCATTGACAAATTATTTGCTGGTAAACACTCTCACTGGCAATATCAACTGCTGTATTTATCTTAAAATACTCATCTCCTGCCATTGTAAATGGGGATTCATCAAACAGTTCTTTCTCTGGTGTTATTCATTTCAAGAAATGCTCAGTTTGTACCTTAGAAACAAATTTTCTAAAATCCAATAGTGTAGAAACACCATTTTCTCATACTACTCACCAGTGACAAATGCTATGTCCAAGTTGATGCTGTCAAGATGGCCTAACTCTCGCACATTAGGCCCTACCTACTAACTTATTCTACTTGCTTGTATACTGGTATTTACATATTTGTTTCTAATAGTGTCTAATAATCAATAATAATCCTAATAATAATTGACTGAGTTGAGTGAGAGGAGGACCTGAATACAAGTCCTGGCTCAGCCATTTTTTATAAGCTGTGTGACATTATGCCAGTCATTTTATCACTAAGTGCATCAGTTTCTTCATTTGTAAAATGAGAGTGCTGGACTAGATTTCTAAAGTTCTTTGTCAGTTTTTCCACCTCTCTCTTAAGGTTCTGGTCTCTAATCATCTTCTAACACTTATTGTTGATACTACACAAAGCAGCAAAATTAAACAGAGTCTTGCCTTTTATGTGTTTTGTCAAGTCCCATCTCTTCAAGATAAGTGTAAACTCCTTGTAGGCAAGAACAGTGTTATATACCTCTGTTATGCCTACTGCACTGTACCAAGATGAACATGATAGTATATATGTAGTAAATATTTATCAGTTTATATATTTTAGTAACAAAACTTTTTGACACTGCAAATGTATTTAGGTCCCGGGAATATGGTAGAAGAAACTGATTCCTCTGCAGTGCCAACAGGTACAGGAGCTGAAAAAATACATATAGGGTTGAGCACTGTAGATAGCTTCAGCAGCTTGCACCTATGCCAAGGCTCCTGGTTTCATGGAGCTAGACACAGTAGTGATGTCAAATCTAAAAAGCATGGGAAGAAGGGTCATGCTCAATCGTAAAATGCCTGTTATGCCAGTGTTGGACAGTTATGGACAGTGTTGTATTTTGTAAATTTTGACCTGCTTCTTTCCTTCTAAGTTATCACATGAGCATAGAGGATAGTTTTAATTAGCAACACCTTTGTTGTATTATTTTGATAAACTCATATGTAGTGACAAGTAAAGAGTTGTGTGGTGAAAATCACATGAGGCTATCACCATACTAGTGGCTCAAGAGCATAAGGGAAAATTCAAATTGGGCAAAATTATATCTGGGAAGTAACAGTCACCAAGAGATGACTTCAGAGACAGAAAAGAAAATTCTTCCCTAAAGAAAAATCTTAAAATGAGAAGTCAGGTTTTTCCTACTACCTAGACAGTGTACGTACTACAGTAGAAAGAGTACTATATTAAAATGGAAATGTATCCTGTAGTCTGCAAGAACCAAGATGGGGTTGACCTGTTTGTGAGCAAATATATTCTATCTCCATATTAAGCACACAAAGACATATCATGAATAGCATTAGACAGGAATTTTTAAGCATTATAAGGGTTGTTAATACTATTGTGCAATTAAGATGTCAGTAGTTACTGCCAACCTTGGAAAAAAAATTGATTGGCTTAGTAGTTTCCCAAGGCAACAACAATCATCAGGAATCCAGTAGTGAATTCTAATTTGAGCTGCTTGGAAGGGGAAAGAAACAGCATACTAGAGGTCATTTATGAATTGCTTTCTATCTTAAAATGATTGTAAGAACAATGTAGATGTAGAGTACCACTAAATCACATGGAAAATAAATCGTATTTAAGAATATTTAAGTTAATAGAGGCCCTGAAATAATTGTAAACATTTAAAATATTTTGCAAAATATTCATTCTTGTATGTTCTTAGGAGTATAAAGCATTTATGTTGTCCGACTGATAATAATAATTACTAATAGCTAACATTTATATAGTGCTTCCTATGTGCCAGGCACATAAGTACTTTATAATTATCATCTCATCTGATTCTCACAACAGCCCTCACAGATAGGTGATTTCCATTTTACAGATGAGGAAACTGAGGCAAACAGATTAAATGACTTGTCTATGGTCACACAGCTAGTGAGAGTCTGAGTGAGTCTGAGGCTGGTTTTGAATTCAGGTCTTCCTGACACCAGGCCCTGTGTTCTATCCACTTCCCTACCTAACTTCCCACTGGGATAAAATAAGAGGTTATTACAACTTCACTCTCTATTTGGCCCTTTTAGTAACTTCTAGGAATGTTACTGGGGGTAGGGCCAAATGGAAAGCTTTTGAGTTACCTCAGTCTTCACATATAGTTAACATCATACAGGAGAGTGAATGAAAGATATTTCTTCTCTAATGATGGCAGTGAAAGAAACTGGTGAATACTTGGTTATAACAACTCCTCTTACAACAGCATTTTATTAACTGTGAGGAAAGAAGATGGCACTTAATAGCTTACAGTGTTACACAGAGAGCTGAACAAAATCATAATATTCATCACAGCAGCTATTCCTGACTTTATCAATGCTGTAGACCAGGTAGCACAGGCCCAGAGCTATTGGACTCACCCTAGGACTGGATTACTACATTGATGGAATGGTATGTTATTGACCTTCTCAGTGTTTTGTTCTTTATTCTTGTAGCTGAGACTAGTCAGGAGCAGACTGATTTTACCTGAAAAGTTTACCTGAAAAGGATACCTTCACCATCCTTTCCCAGTGCTACCTGAGTGCTCCTTCCCACTATCACATTCTTTTGGTTAGAGATCTAAAAGAGGCCTTCCTTCCTAAGAGAACTGATCTATATCACTACATTGATGACATAATATTGACTGGCCCAGATGAGTCCATGATGCTAGAGAACCCAAACCAGATGCTTTCCCATATGAGGGACAAGAGGTGAGAAATCAACCCAAAGAAATCCACTTTTCAACCACTCAGTCAAATTTTGGGGAATAGAGTGAGTAAAACCAAGAGAATAGGCACTGTCCCAAACAAGCTATTGACATGTGGTTCCCAAAGATCTATGAAGGAGACCTAGATGCTAATTAGACTCCTCAGGTTTTGAAAAACCCACATTTTATCCTGGTATCCTGATTACTCCCATTTATGGAGTCACCTACAAGTCTAACCATATCACTCCCCTCCCATCCACACACACACACACACATACTCAATAAATTCCAGTGATTTTCTCTTACTTTCAGGAGTCAGGAGTCAATCTATAGTTTGGCATTTAAAGCTCATAACTTGTCCTATTTCTACCTTTCCAGTCTTGTACTTTATTCTCCTCTACAAACTACAGTCAAACTACACTGATTTACTTGTATTTCCTCACATAGGTGACTCTCATCTATTATCCCCCTGCCTTTGACCAACTGTCTCCCATGATCCCCTCCCCTCCCCGTTTTAGCTTCCCTAGCTTCCTTCAAATCTCAATCCAAATCCCACCTTCTGAAGAACACCTTCTCCTCTGAGATTACTTTCTATGCACTCTGTATACATCTTACATGTATCTAGTTATTTACCAATTGATTCCCCCAGTAGAATGTGACCTCCTTGAGGCCAGGGGCCATCTTAACCTTTCTTCATTACCCCTATCACTTAGTAAAGAAATAATAATTTATCATTTACATGTCTTTATACACAATATGCTTGTTACTAATTAAGTAATAAATTTTGTTGTTATATAAGCAGTTCTTATAAGTGTTTTTGTTTGATTGAAATAGTACTTTGTTAAAAGAATTAGTTGTCTTTTTTTAAAAAAGCTGTTCAAGTCACATAGATCAGTCATCAAATGTTTTCCTTATGAGTTATACACAGTCCAATGCAGTTGGCATCTGGGACATTGTGAAAAAAAAATAAAAGCCCGCACACCTAGTTTGGAGAGTACAAAAATTTTAACACATATTATTTCATCAACTAAACTGTACTATATTTCTTAATTCCACTCCATCCTTCAGTCTAATCAGTCTTAATTACTTGTTTTCTTGTTACATCATGGGTTACAAAATTGAGGTGACTTAAAACTAAGTTCACAGCTGCTTTCCTCCTAAGTACATCTCTATATGGAGTCATATATCAGAATGATAAACATGCTAAATAATTCAGGACAGATAGCTATTTTCTTCTCAGATATAATATTTAAAATTTTTGTTCTTTGGGAGGTATTATATTTCTTTTTTTAAAAGTTGAGTATACTAATGCTGTTCATTTTTTTCCTTTTCTAAAAAAATATTTTATTTTCAATTTTCAACATTCACTTCCACAAAATTTTGAATTTCAGATTTTCTCCCCATCTTCCCTCCTACTCCCACATGAAGACAGTGTGCATTCTGATTATCCCTTCCCCAAATCTGCCCTCTCTTCTATCACTCCCTCTTTATCCTCTTTCCTTCTGCTATCCTATAGGGCAAGATAGATTTATTTACCCCATTGCCAATATATCTTATTTAATAGTTGCATGTAAAAACAATCTTTAAAGCTTTGAATTCCACATTCTCTCCTTTACCGCCTCCCTATCCACCCTCATTAAGAAGGCAAGAATTTCCATATATGTTATACATGTGTGGTCATGCAAAACACTTCCATTAGCAGTCATGTTGTGATAAACTAACTATATTTCCCTCTAATCTGTCCCAATCTCCATTTTCTCTATTCTCTCCTTTGACTTGTCCCTCTACCAAAGTATTTGTTTCTGATAACTCCTTCCCCCAATCTTCTGTCCCTTCTATTATCCCCCTTCTCTTATCCCCTTCCCCAGTGCTTTCTTGTAGGGTAAAGATACACAATTGATGGTATACGTTATTCTTTCCTGAAGCCAAATCCAATGAGAGGTAGGCTCACTTATTCCTTCTCATCTTCCCCTCTATTGTAAAAGCTCTTTCTTGCTTCCTTGACATGAGATGATTTACTGCATTCTATGTCTCCCTTGCTCTTTCTCTTAGTATATTCCTCTCAACACTTAGTTTTCTATTTTAGATATCATTCCTGCATATTCAGCTCACCTGTGTCCCCCCTTTCTCTTTCTCTTTTTTTACCTTTTCATGTTTCTCTTGATTCTTGTATTTGAAAGTCAAATTTTCTATTCAGCTCTTGTCTTTTCAAAAGAATACTTGGAATACCTCTATTTCATTGAGGTTCCATTTTTTCCCCTGAAATACTATACTCAGTTTTGCGGGATAAGTCATTCTTGGTTTTAATCCTATCTCCTGTGACCTCTGGAATATCATATTCCAAGCCCTCTGATCTTTTAGTGTAGAAGCGTCTAAATCTTGTGTTATCCTGATTATGTTTAGACAATACTTGAATTGTTCCTTTCTGAGTGCTTGCAATATTTTCCCTTGGCCCAAGAACTCTGGAATTTGTCTACAGTATTCCTAGGAGTTTTCCTTTTGGGATCTCTTTCAGAAGGTGACTGATGGATTCTTTCCATTTCTATTTTACCCTCTGGTTCTAGAATATGAGGGCAAGTTTCCTTGATAATTTCTTGAAACATGATGTCTAGGCTCTTTTTTTATCATGGCTTTCAAGTAGTCCAATAATTTTAAAATTATCTCTCCTGAATCCATTTTCCAGATCAGTTGTTTTTCCAGTGAGATACTTCACATTGCCTTCTATTTTTTCATTCTTTTGGTTTTGTTTTATAATTTCTTGATTTCTCATAAGATCATTAGCTTCCATTTGCTCCATTCTAATTTTTAAGGAATTATTTTCTTCAGTGAGCTTTTGGACCTCTTTTTTCCTTTTGGCCCATTCTGCTTTGTAAAGCATTATTCTCCTCCTTGACGTTTTGGACCTCTTTTGCCATTTGGGTTAGTCTAATTTTAAAGGTATTTTCTCAGCATTTCTGAGGTCCACTTTAGCAAGTTTTTTACTCTTTTTTCATGATTTTCTTACATCACTCTAATTTCTCTTCCCAGTTTTTGCTCTACTTTTCTAACTTGAGTTTCAAAATCCCCTTTGAGCTCTTCCATGGCCTGAGACCAATTCATGTTTTTCTTGGAAGCTTTGGATGCAGGAGCTTTGGTTTTATTTTCTTCTTCTGGATGTATGTTTTGATCTTTCTCGTCACCAAGGATGTAAGAAAATGCCTCTTCGAGAAAGTAAGAATCTATATTCTTGTTTCTTTTGCCCCATTTTCTCATTTTCCCAGCCAATTACTTGTCTTTTGAGTTCTTTATTAAGTGGAGGGCTCCAGAAGCAGCCTCTGCTTCAGCATTGGCTGCCTAGGCCCTGGGGCTGGGGCCAGGCTCCCCTCTTACCCAGGCGAGAGACCCTTCCCACTGACCTTTGAAGCTGTCTTTGGTGTTTATGGGTTGAGAAGTCTGGAAAGCACAGCAGCTGCCAGCAATTCAATCCCCTGAGGCCTGCTCCAGCTCTGTCAGCACTGGTGTTGAACTTTGCTCTACTCCCAGCCATTTGGGGTAGGCCCTTACTGTAGACCTTCCAGATTGTCTTGGATTGAAAATTTGCTTCAGTATGTCATTTTCTGGCTTCTGCTGCCCTAGAATTTGTTTACAGCAATTTTTATAGGTTTTTTGAGGGGTTTGGGGGGAGAACTCTGGTAGGTCCCTGCTTCTACTCCATCATCTTGGCTCCCTTACTCCCAAGTATTATATTTCAACAGATCATGGTATGTTGAAAGACTTGGAGAAGAAAAATACTGATGACTTTTAAAAATCATGTTTTTGTTGATATATTTTTATTTCATTTCTTAATTGATGGATAACTATTTTGTTTCCCTTTTTTTGTCATAAAAACTGCTAATTAAAACATTTTGGTGGATATAGGGAACTTTCTTTTTATCTGTGAACTTGGAATAATATGTGCCTAGTAGTAGAATCTCTGAATCAAATGGACATTTTAGCAATTTTGTTTGTATAATTCTAAATTTCCTTTTAGAATAATGGTTAGGTCAATCCATAGTTCTACCAACAATGTGTTAGGGTGATGTTATTTCCATAATTCTTCCAACACTGACTATTCCTATCTATTGTCATCTTTTTGAATTTTATAGGTGTGGATTTTACCCTCAGAATTCTTTTGATTTGCCTATTAGTATTGACTGGTAGCATTTTTTCATGTGATTTTCAAAAGTTTGTAGCTTTTGTTTTGAGAACTATTTCTTGATATCCTTTGACTACCTCTCTACTGATAAATAGCTTTTGCTTATACAGATGAATGAATGAATGACAGAAGCATTTATTAAGAACTTTACTAAATGTAAATTGTTGGGGAAATAGAAAAGAGTGCATATATATGTATACAAATATACCTGTTATTTTTCTATATATCTTGGATATCATACTCTTAGGAGAGATATTTTATACAAAAATTTTTTCTAGTCGATACCTTCTCTTCTTATCATAAATCTGTTCTTCTATAGAAAAGTTTTTCTAGTTCTTGTAATCAAAATTATCTATTTTATCTTTTGTAATTATCCTTATGCCTTGTTTAGCTAAGAATGCATTCTCTGCCCGTACATATGAAAAGCACTTGATTAAATGTTCTTTCGATTTTCATGGCATAATATTTAATATTCAGGTCATATATCTATTTTGAATTTATTGTAATAATTGTGTAAGATGTTCATCCAAGCCAAAATTTTTTTTCAAATTGCTTCTCAGTTTTCATTGCGATTCCTGTCACATAATGAGTTCTTTTCTTCTTTTCAATTGAAAAGCTTTTATTTTGTCTTCTACCACCACTACCCTCACACCCACTGGAAAAAAAGAAAAGGAAAAACAGTTAGTTGTTAGGTATTTGTGCTTTTGAGTTTATCAAACACTGCTTTAGGGTTGAATTATTTCTTTATCTTCCTTGGGTAATCTGTTCAAGTGATCTACTTTTCAATTTTTAAGAGTACTAAATAATTCTGATAGCTAGTGCTTTTATAATATAGTTTAGCATATACAGGCATTATTTCACCTTCAGTCTTATCTTTTTTTCATTATTTCTTGTTACATTCTAGATATTTTGTTCCTCTAAATGCATTTGTCCAGCTCTGTAAATTATCTCTTTGATAGTTTGGTTGTAGATTGATTGGTATAACACTCAATTTGTATAATAACTTTGGTGAAATTGCTGTTGGTATTATATTGCCATAGCCCTGCCACAGGCGCTGAATATCTCCCACCCTGACCCTTAATTATGTTAGTTACTATTTCTTTTCTTTTTTTTTAGTTTGAAAGCAGATTTATTTTTTTAAACCGGGAAATTGATGGCTACTGAAAGTCCGCTGGGAAGTTACTGATGTGAGATGCATTATCAGCTTTTGGATTTAGAGGCCTGAAGCATCTTATCACCATAGTTTTGAGGCAATGGGTAAGGAACATGATGGATATGGTTTACTTAGATTTTAGCAAATCTTGTGGTAAAATATTGAGAAATGTGAACTAGACAATTCAAAGTTAGATGAGTTTATAGCTGATTGGAAGGCTAGACTTAAAGAATAGTTGTTAATACCTCAGTGAAAACATAGCCAGTAGTCTCCTACTGGATTGCCTCTGAGATCTCTGCTTCGTCCAGTAGAGATAGCATTTTTATCAGTGACTTGAATAAAGGTATAGGCAGCATGTTCATTACATATGTAAATGACACAAAGCTGAGAGAGACAGCTAAGCCCAGGGATGAGAAAGATAGAAGCTCAAGGGATCTTTAGAGGCAAGAACATTGGGCTGAATCTGATTGAATAAAATGCAATAGAAAGAAATGTAAAATCTTACATTTGGTTAAAAAAATTCAGTTTCCTTAGTGCAAGATAGAGGAGGCATGGTTAGACAGCCATTTGTCTATAAAAGATCTGGGTACAAGGCCACTGTGAGTCAGTGCTTTAATGAGACAGTCGACAAAGCTAATAGGAGCTTGGGTTGGATTTAAAGAGTCACTTGTTCCAGGAATATGGAGGTCCCACTATGCTCTTCCTGCCTTTGTCAAGCCTTATTCAGAGTATCATGCTCAGTTTGGGTGCTACCATTGAATAAAGGGCATTGTAAAAGATAAGGAGCATGCAGAATATGTCCATGACATATATGGACTGGTAGAAGGAAAAACATTTGCTTAATCTGGAGAGGAAAAGACTTGAGAGGTCTACGGTAGCTTTGTTCAAGTATTTTGAAGGTTGATTATGTGGAAGTGGGATTAAAAATTATTCCTGTTTGGAGACAGTTAGATGGCTAAATGGATAGAGGACCAGCCCTGGGGTTAGAAGGACCTGAGTTCAAATCCAGCCTCAGACACTTGCCAGCAGTGTGACCCTGGGCAAGTCACTTAACTTTGATTGCTCAAAAAAAAATTATTCTCTTTGTTCCCAGAGGACAGAAACAGAAACAAGAGGATGATATAAACAGGCAGGAAAAAATTTCATAACAATCAGAACTTTCCAAAAGTGTAATGAGGAGCCTGGAATAGTGCTGGAGCTATTTGAACAGAGACTGAATGAACACTTCTGTTATAGGGGGATTCCATTTGCGTCTGAGTGGGCATAAATGGTTCCTGAGGTCCCTCAAACTGTCAAATTCTTTGATTCAGAGTGTAGTTCAAAGTATGACTCTTTTCATGCTTCTATTCATTCATGTTTTTGAAAGTCAGATTTTCTATTCAGTTCTGGTCTTTTCATCAAGAATGCTTGAAAGTCCTCCATTTCATTGAATGACCGTTTTTTCCCCTGAAGTAATATACTCAGTTTTGCTGGGAAGGTGATTCTTGGTTTTAGTCCTAGTTCCTTTGACTTCTGGAATATCATGTTCTAAGCCTTTCAATCCCTTAATGTAGAAGCTGCTAGATCTTGTGTTATCCTGATTGTATTTGCACAACACTTGAATTGTTCCTTTCTAGCTGCTTACAATATATTCTCCTTGACCTGGGAACTCTGGAATTTGGCTACAAAATTCCTAGGAGTTCCTTTCTTTGAATCTCTTTCAGGAGGTGATCAGGGGATTCTCTCAATATTTATTTTGCCCTCTTGTTCTAGAATCTCAAGGCAGTTTTCCTTGATAATTTCATGAAAGATGATGTCTAGGCTCTTTTTTTGATCATGGCTTTCAGGTAGACAATTTTTAAATTGTCTCTCCTGGATCTATTTTCCAGGTCAGTTGTTTTTCCAAAGAGATATTTCAAATTATCTTCCATTTTTCATTCTTTTGGTTTTATATTGCAATTTCTTGGTTTCTCATAAAGTCATTAGCTTCCATCTGTTCCATTCTAATTTTTAAAGAACTGTTTTCTTCAGTGAGCTTTTGAATCTCCTTTTCCATTTGGCGAATTCAGCTTTTGATAGCATTGTTCTTCTCATTGGCTTTTTGGACCCCTTTTGTCAATTGAGTTAGCCTATTTTTAAAGGTGTTATTTTCATCAGCATTTTTTGAGGTCTCCTTTAGCAAGCTGTTGACTCACCTTTCATGATTTTCTTGCATTGCTCTCTTTTTCTTCCCAAATTTTCCTCCACTTCTCTTACTTGATTTTCAAAATCCTTTTTGAGCTCTTCCATGGCCTGAGACCATTGCACATTTATTTTGGAGGTTTTGTATGCAGAAACTTTGACTTTGATGTCTTCCACTGATTGTATGCATTGTTCTTCCTCATCCATAAGGATGGAAGAAAATACCTGTTCACCAAGAAAGTAGCCTTCTATAGTGCTATTTTTTTTTCCTTTTGGGAGCATTTTGCCAACCAGTTAATTGACTTTTGAGAAGTAGAGGGTATACTTTAGGTACCTGTAAGTTCTCCATTCCTCCAAGGTGGCACAATCAAGGAGAGGTGTTTACTCCTCTCTTGACCTGTATTCATTTCTGCCCAGGATCTGTGAGTAGAGTTCCCTCTCCACCATCACCACCACCTCCACCACGCCAGTGCTCCTCTTCCCAGGATACGTCCATAAAATATTAAGATAAGAAAGTCCATTTTTCAAGATAGTGTCTGGTCAAGGTTTCTTGTCCTTGGTTGTCATTAACAGAAAACTGCTCTAGTCAGCTTCAACTGACTTTGTAGTGCTGACACAGGAAGGGGCATTTTGAATACACTCACAGAGCAAGACATGTCTCTTATGTCAGAGTATTGCAAAGCATTATGGTAGATTTAGCTCAGAGTGGGCCACAATACCTGACCTGACTGACCACTCCAGGTTGCAGGCCTTTTTCAGGTCCTGGGGTCTCAAAATGGCCTGGGGATGAGTCCACACTGTTAAAGAAAAAAGAATATCCCAGATAATATAGTCTCGGTACATCAATGTACACGTATTCCCAAAGCAGATATGTATACAACTTTGACTTAAAGAAGACATCCTTCTTTTTATTGATATGTTTTCTTTCAATATGTATTGTAACAAGTATTGAAACAAATCCTTGCTCATACACAAAGTAAAATCCCTCAGAATAGTTAAGTAAAACCATCTAATAGAGTTCTTGTGGCTGACAGTACATGCCACTTTCTGTTTTCATAATTTAGTCATTGTTACAGAAAGGAGGAATACATGCTTTGATGGTATGGAGTAACAGATATTATGTGCTGCATTCAGCTAGAGTTTTGATCATGTATTTAACTCACATTATATTCCTTGTGTATCATTATTTTGGCCTGACTTCATTCTGTATGCCTTCATATAAGCTCTCAAGTGGTTTTCTAGATTTCTAATATTTGTCATTTCTCACAATATTATCTGATTATATTCGTAGATACAATCTTTTTCAGATTTCCCTAATTATTGGACACATTTTATTTTTAGCTTTCATGAGAAAATGGATTATATTTATTCTTGATTCCAGAAGTCAGAACTAGAATTCTGGATAAAAACTTCAAAGAGGCAAATTTAGGTTTAATGTGTGGAAACAACTCCTAATGATTTAGAACTATCAAGAAGTTGAGTGTGTTGCCCCTGGAAATGAAATTCCTCTCTATTCTAGATCTTTGAGCACAGACTGTATGACCACTCATAAGACATTTTAGAGGAGATTCTTGTTCAAGTATGAGTTGAACTGGATGGCTACTGAAGTAGGAACCCTTCCAACTCTCATGTTTTGTGAGTCTGTGGTTCCCCCTTAATATGGGACAGAGTCAAATAGACAAGGAATTAATGCCAAACCAAGTGTTCAGAAGAGCAAGAATGTTTAATTTCAGGTAAAATGCATCAT
Source organism: Notamacropus eugenii (assembly GCF_028372415.1). NCBI lineage: Eukaryota > Metazoa > Chordata > Mammalia > Diprotodontia > Macropodidae > Notamacropus > Notamacropus eugenii. The sequence goes on along the minus strand of NC_092879.1, from coordinate 87,388,971 downwards.
AACCTTTGTTAGGCTAGCTAATATAAATATTATAAAAGAAATTGCAATTTTGTATTTGCAACATGAACTGGGATCCATCAATATATGAAACATAATGATCCTTGGGGAATGGCTGAACAAGTTGTGGTATATGAATGTAATGGAATACTATTGTACTGTAAGAAATGATGAGCAAGAAGACTTCAGAGGGCCCTGGAAGGACTTATATGAACTGATGCTGAGTGAAAAGGGCAGAACCAGGAGAACATGGTACACAGTAACAATCACAGTGTGTGAGGAATTTTTCTGGAAGACTGAGCCCTTCACAGTAATGCAAGGACCTAAAAAATTTCAATGAAATAGAGAACTTTCAAGCATTCTTAATGAAAAGACCAGAGCTAAATAGAAAATTTGAATTTCAAACACAAGAATGAAGAGAAGCATGAAAAGGTAAACTGGAAAGAGAAATCATAAGAGACTTTCTAAAGTTGAACTGTTTACATTCCTGCATGGAAAGATAAGATTTGTAACTTTTCAAACTTTTCTCAGTATTTGAGTAGTTGGAGGGATTATACAAATACATATATATATATATATATATATATATATATATATATATATATATATATATATATATATATGTATATATATATATGCATATATATATACACATACATACATACATTTTATATATACACACACACACACATATGCACATACATAGACAGAGGGAACAGAGTGAGTCCAATAGGAATGCATAATATCTAAAAAAAATAAAATTAAGGGGTGAGATGGGAATATAATGGGAGTAGAAAGGGAGAAATGGTATGGGGCAAATTATCTCTCATAAAAAAGGCAAGAAAAGCTTTTTCAATGGAGAGGGAAAGGGGGAGATGAGAGTGAAAAAGTGAAGCTTACTCTCATCACAACTCTCATCACATTTGGCTTAAGGAGGGAATGGCATGTATACTCAATTTGGTATGAAAATCTATCTTATACTACAGGAAAGTAGGGGAGAAGGGGAGAAGTGGGGGAGGATGATAGATGTAAGGGCAAATGGGAGGAGGGGGTAATTAAAGGTAAACACTTTTGGGGAAGGATAAGGTCAAAAGAGAGAATAGAATAAATGGGAGGCAGAATAGGATGGAGGGAAATATAGTTAGTCTTTCCCAAAATGACTATTATGGAAATCTTTAGCAAAACTGCTCATATATAACCTTACTGAATTGCTTACCTTCTCAGTGGGGATGGATGGGGAGGGAGGAAGGGAGAGAAGTTGGAATTCAAAGTATTAGAAATGAATGTTGAGAATTGCTTTTGCATGTAACTGGGGAAATAAGAAATACAAGTTATGGGGTATATAAATCTATCTTGCCCTACAAGAAAAGAGAGAAGATGGGTATAAGAGAAGGGAGGTTGTGATAGAAGGGAGGATAGATTGGGGGAAGGGGTAATCAGAATGCATGGTGTTTGGGGGTGAGGGGAGGGGAGAGGTGGGGAGAAAATTCAAAGCTCAAAATCTTGTGGAAATGAATGCTGCAAACGCAAAATAAATAAATAAATTGTAAAAAAAAAAAAAAAGAACTACGGAATTGGAACACAGAATGAAGCAGGCCATTTTCTGTTGTATTATGTTTTCTATTGTTTTTTCTCATGGTTTCCCCCATTCATTTTAATTCCTCTGTGCAACATGACTAATGTGAAAATGTGCTTAATGTGTGTGTTCATCCTTCATTGCTGAAGAAGACCATGTCATCAGAGAAATAATGACATGGCTTGCACTTGACTTTGTTTTGAGTAAAGGAGGGCTGTGCAGGTCACCAGCATCACTTCTCCCCCATAGCCATCTGAATCCAGTGACCAGATATTCATCAGGATGACTGGAGATGACCCAGGATGAGGCAATTGGGGTTAAGTGACTTGCCCGAGGTCACACAGCTAGTGAGTGTCAAGTGTCTGAGGTGAGATTTGAACTCAGGTCCTCCTGACTCATGCACTGGTGCTCTATCCACTGCACCACCTAACTGCTTAATAAGAATGTATGTATACAAAGCATATAAGATCACATGCCATCTCAGGGAGGGACAGAGGAGACTGGGGGATAAAATCTAAGACTTATAAAAGTAATTGTGATACACTGAAAACAAATAAACTAATTTTTAGAAAAGAAAGATAATAATCCTAACTATTTTTGGTAGCCTTTAGAGAGATTCATACCCAAACCTCCCTTTATTTCCTCAAAACAGTTAAATCCCAAATCTTCTTTGCTGTTGACACTCTAATCTACCCAAGTGGCAGTTCAGTGAGAACTAATGATTTGATGATGGGGATAGAAACAGTGCTCTAAGGGTTAAAATTAATATTAAGGATTGCTTTTCCAGTACTTTTTGAATCCCCTGGTTTATTTTCTAACCTGAAGGTGCCCTAAAGTCTATCCCCCATATCTGGGAACACCATCAAATTTCCCCCTTATCCTGAACCATAAAATTCCTTGTCTCCCCCATCCTGGATCACAAATTTTCCCTCTGTCTCCCTTATCTTGTGTCATCCATCTTCCTCATCCTGTCCCTAAAATCTCCAATCCCCATTAGAAAACCTAAAAATTACATCATCATCCTACAGGCTGTGTATATAAGTCTGATTCTTTTCCTATATCAGTGCCTTTGTTTAGCTCCTTGCTAAAGCTCAGGCCCACTGCTTTTGAGTCAATAAAGCTCCCAGTGGCTACAGAGAAGGTCTAAGTGAATTCATTCACACTTGAACCAGCTCTCCCATCTCTCTCCTCAACAATGGAATGTTTAAAAGGTATAGTTGTTAAAAGTGGGCAAAGATGATGGAACTAATTCCTTCCCAGCCTACTTTGAAGGGAACCTAAAGGAAGCAGTTTTGGTGGGCATTGGGAAGGTTGCAGTCTATAGGAACTATGGGGCTCAAGACTATCTTTCTAGATGTATTACTCCTTTTGTGTGCATTATGTTAGCCTGAAATAGTTGGTGCTATCATTCTCCATTATTTACTCCTAGGACATGTGCATATGTCCTAGGCACATGCTCACACACAAAAGAGAACACACCCACATACATGGACCACACCCCAGGGGACCTTATAAAGGGTCTTTTTCAATGAAAAGTTGTCCTTGATTATGTTGGCTACTACAGTATCCAGCACGTGGTATACACTTGGCAATATCTGGTGACCTGATTTCAAGCTGTACCCTAACCTTCATTCTGTAAAAATGGAGGTAAGAAATGTTAGCCATAATCTTTGAGCTTTGTGGGCATTTTAAATGAAGTATTGTTACACCATTCTTACATGTGACTCATTTTGTTCCTATAATTTCTTTTGAAAAATCTAAACTAAAATCAGATGGGTAGATATAATTCAGAACGCAACAAGCAATTGAGTTTCTAAATAGCTTTTTTTTGTTGATGAGAAGATGGAAGAGTTCGGAATTTCATTAATTAAGCCAATGGGAATGCTAATGAGTTAATTATCTCTGAGGAATGGAATTGTTCAATAACGTGACCATTACTTGACAGTGTCAAATAATTACATTCTAAATCTCTTATGCAGTTTTTAAAAAGACTAATATATGAAAAGCCACTTGCTAATATTAGCCTTACAAATGGGATTCTTTTGGGATACTGAACATCCTCTGTTCACTTTCTTCCATGCTCTTATATTCATAACAAATGGAAGCATATTTATAGTAATTCAAATATAAATATATAAAAATGAGTGGCAACAATGTGAGTTTAAAAGAGATGATGGGGGAGGAAATTGGAAGTAAACAATTAGTGCTAGGAGATCTTAGGACCTATCAAGAAAGAGGTAATGCAGTTGAGATCACCAAATATGTAGTGAGCATCTACAAGGCTATGTGCTAAGCAAGGCAAAACCAATTTCAGGTGAAGGCTGTATATTCCATTTAGAATTAGACATAAGAGATGGGAGGCAGACAGCAGGAGGTGTTTAGTGGAGTGCTTCAGTGATCTTTGCTTGGTTCTATTCTGTTTTGCATTTTGATCAGTAGTCTGTCAACAAAATTTGCATAAATAAAGTCTAAATACTTAGGTTCATGAAGTAAACTTAACAAATACAAGATAAGGGGTAAATGGATAAACTGCAAAGGGTAAAAATGGATCATCTGCAAAAAATAAGAGAAGAACAACCTAGAGATTTTAGTATATTGCAAGTTTGATACCTCTGAAGTGCAACATGGAAGTCAGAAAAGCGAGTGGAATCTTGGACTGCTTTAGGAGGGGCATCACTTCCAGGAATAAGATAATGAGAGTCCTACTGCCCTTGCTCTAGTCAGATCAACACATTTTAGAAAGGAACATCATGAAGAGGTTGTAACTAGGATGATGAAGGGCTTGGAATCCATGCAATATGAGGATCAGTTTATGGAAGCAGATTTGTGTATCCTGGAGAAGAGAAGAAGATTCAGGGGAAACTTGATAGCTTTCTTCAAGCATTGGAAAAGTTGTTCTGGATAGGAGAACATTAGACATTTTTTGTTTGGCTCTAGTGGGTGGGAGCAGGAGCAATGAATGGTATTTGTAAAGAGACAAATTTAGACTTGATGTCAGTATAAAGCTTCCTAACTTTTAGTGCTATCCCAAGGTGCAATGGGCTACCTCATGAGACCTTACTTTTCCTGTGTATTGCAGTAGGTTTGGACTGGATTCCTGAAGTCCTTTCCCACTGTAGAATTCTGTTATTCTAATCATGGGAATATCACTTTACCTTTTGGGCTTCAGTTTCCTATATAGAAAATGACCAGTTTGGGATAGATGATTTCTAAGGTGCTTTCTTTCTCTAAATCTGTGATCTTAAGAAGGTGGAATATTCAAAAGATTTAAAAATGAAAGAGAGTAAAAGCAAAGAGGAGATGAGTTCTCTGCATGTATAGTTTCCTGCTTCATGCAGAACATAGAATGTTAGAAGTTTTCAACCAAAACAAACTGAATTAGATCATGTGTCCACGTTTTGATTTCTCTCAAGCTGACTTGACATGCATTGCATGGGAGTCACAGTCCAGAACTGAGCCCTCCTAAGGGAGCCAGTCCTGAACTGGCTGGATTTTGGATTTGAGGTGCCCAGTTATATACCTTTTCAGCAGGGGCTGATATCATCCTGTCTCCTAACAGAGAAAATACTTCTACTATCAGATCACTCCTCCCTAATACCAGACCACTCCCAGCCTTGGTCTATCTAAGCAGAAGAATCTATCTCCACCCAAGCCTGGGCAGCTTCCAGTGCAATCTCATTGTTAGTAATGTGCTTCTGAACTTTTCAGAAGGGGGTCTTGCTAGGGTGGAAGCTCTGAGAATCATTTTTCACAAAGTGGAGGAAATTTAGAGGTCATAGAGCTTAATCCCTTAATTTTTCAGATGAGGAAACCAAGGCCAAGAAAGGAAAAATTTCCACCTTCTTAGTTCAGTGTACTCTCCACTGCCAGAAGCTGTGCTTCACCTGGTTCGATTGATTAATACTAATCTGGGACAGCTAGGTCATGCAAAACAGCAGCAACAGAAATATTCCCCATCTTCTGCTAGAGGCCTTTACTCCTCTTTCTTGAAAAAGCCTCCTGAACCTGACACTTTAAAGAAGAGTGGAAGTTTTTGAACTTATTAAGAGATCGAGAGGTCTCAGATGGCTTTGATACCCTCCAAAGAACCTAGAACAATTCTGGACTTTCAGTATTGTAACATGTTTAATACTTATTATCTACTTTAAAGTGCTACTCAAGTGTCTCCTGAATTTTCTAAGGCTCAGCTTGTGAAGTAGCAACTCTGGTGGGTCCTCCCAAGCAGGAAAGGTTTCAAGTTCAGGTCCACTGATAGTCTGCATTGTCTGTTTTCTAAGTGCCAGGCTAACTAAGTTCTGAGAGGCTCATCTCAAGCTTGGTCATAAATAAGGTGAAGTGTGGAATTAAATACAAATTGTTGATCATTTGTAAAACTTAGCCTGCCATTGTGGTAGACTTGATGCACATTCAGAGAGAGAAACATTAACATGTAGCTGATTAACATATTAGGTATAGGTTCCATTATAACATGAGTGACTGCATCATAAATGGACTTCCCTAGTAATGCTATAGAAACAGGAGAGTTGAATTAGCATATGGTCTGGTTTTAACTTAATTTATGTAATGAGCAGTGTGCTATCTATCATTTCCCTGAAATTAAAAAAAAATGCTAGCTTGCTCTTCAGAATTAAGGAATTAGTTTCCTTTTTTTGGCATATTTAGTTCATAAAATTAACAATAATCATTTTATTTTAAGGTTAATTTTAAGGTTTTTAAATGCAGATCCATAAAGGAGTCAAAATTAACTCTTACTTTATTCCCAAGAAAATACATATAGGTTGTTGTGTTCATCCTTCGTTGTCAAAGAACACTATGCCTTCAGAGCAATGATGACATGACTTGCACTTGACTTTGTTTTGAGTGAGGGAAGGCTGTGTAGGTCACTAGCCTCACTTCTCCTCCAGAGCCATCTGAATCCAGTGACCTGATATTCCTCAGGATGATTGGAGATGACCCAGGATGCACTGGGAGACCTTGGCCCCTTTAGGCCAAGGCCTATGCAGGTACTCACTTAGGTGAGGTAATGCTCATTCATTGAATAGTCCTCTTTAAGAAGTAGCCAGGGCATGGCCCCTTTAATGAGGCAAATAAAAGAAAGACATCAGGCTGGAAGAGAAACAGCAACAGTTAGTATTGATAATCACTCTTAAGTCAGGAGGGTCCAGAAGAGAGCCTTTAGGCAGGGGGCAGGGGGCAGGGGCCTCATGGTGTCTGAACTTCACAATGCAGTAGGCTTAAGGTTCAAGGAAGGGAAGGAGAAGGGAAGGAAAGGGAATTAGTTAAACTCAAGTCAACTAGGCATCTTTTGGCCATCCAAATTTACCTTCCTTTGGAGAGTATATATGGACAGTATTAGAGAAAACTAACTATAGTGAAGAGGAACGTCTTCAGAAAGTAATATATCATTATCCAATGGACAGTAATATCTATCTAGGTAAATGCTAAGTAGTAATCACAGCACTTAGCACAGTGCCTAGCACATGGTAAATACTTAATAGATGCTAGCTGACTGACTTAACCAGTCTTATTGGTGAGTAACAGTGAGATGGTTGGTTGGTTGTTGTCCTTCGTTCTCAGAGAGGACCAAAATGACATCACCATGACAAAGTGAAATTTCAGTGTGTCCCACTGTGGCTGATCAGACCAATACAATCTCGGAATGCTCTACCACAGGTTGGGCACAGATAGTCCATGTGAATATTTGGGGTGAATACTCCAGATTTGTGCATCCTACATTTCCTTTGTGCTTTCTCAATTCTGCTTTGCTCATAGAGCACAGCACTCTTTTTGATGCCAGTGTCTCCCATATTGCACAGTCAAATCCAAAGTTCTTGAGAGAGACCTTGAGAGTATCCTTGCATCACTTCTTCTGACCACCATGTGATCACCTGCCCCATGTGAGTTCTTCATAAAATAGTCTTTTTAGCAAGCATACATTTTGCATTCCAACACTGTGACCAGCCCATTGGAGCTGCACTCTCTGAAGCATAGTTTGAATGCTTGGCAGTTCAGCTTGAGCAAGGACTTCAGTGTCTGGTCCTGCCAGGTGATCCTCAGAATCTTCCTAAAACAGTTCAAATGGAAGCCATTCAGTTTCCTGGCATGGCGCTGGTAGACTGTCCATATTTCACAAGCATATAACAATGAGATCAGCATAACAGCTCTGTAGACCTTCAGTTTGGTAGTCAGTCTAATAATTCTTGTCTCCAAAACTTTTCTTCAGAGCCTCCCAAACACTGAGCTAGCTCTGGCAATGCATGCATCAACCTCATTGTCAATGTGCACATCCCTGGAAAGTATACTACCAAGGTAAGTGAACTTATCCACAGCATTCAAAACTTCTCCATTTGTTGTAATCTATGGTTCCACATATGGATGGTGTGGTGGTGGCTGATGGAACACCTGTGTTTTCTTGGTGTTAATTATTAGACCAAAATTAGCACAGGCAGCAGAGAATCGATCCATACTTTCTTGCATCTCAACTTCAGAGGCTGCATTGAGTATACAATCATCTACAAACAGAAAATCATGCACCAACACTCCCTCCACTTTGCTCTTGGCTTATGACCTTTTCAAATTGAAGAACTTACCATCAGTATGGTAGTTGACCTTGATGGCTGTGTTCATCCTCATTGAAAGCATTTGTCAACATAGCTGAAAACATTATGCTAAAAAGTGTAGGAGTAAATACACAGCCCTGTTTCACTCCATTAGTGACTGGGAATTCATGAGAGCATTGTCCATTATCCAGAACTCGGGCAAACATGCCATCATGAAATTGACATACAATATTGATGAACTTCTCCAGGCAACCAAATTTTGACATAATTTTCCATAAGCCTTCATCAGTACATGAAACATTTTTTCTAGATTACAAATCTAGAATTTTGCATTTTACCTCTCATCTGTACTATCACTCAGCTCTACATCTGAATGCCTTGTGAACTTAACATTCAGCTACTTCCAACATCCTTGTACCTTATGCTGCCACAAACAACCATTCTAGTGGATATTGCTGCTGCTACTGTTCATGTGGATGCTACTGCTAGTAGATGCCCAGACCTCTAGAACTTTCTGATTCATGATATTACTTCCAATTACTACTAGACAAGTCCACCTATTTGAAGGTTGCTGTCTGTCACTCAGGAAAGGAAAATAGTGAAGGCAGAGACTGCCAGGGGCCCTGGCACAAGTACATTTGCTTGAATCCATGGCCACTCAGGAAGTGACAGCTGGATCTCTCTGATGCTGGGTTAGAAATGAATCTGCCATTCCCTACTCCTTACTGGAGTTATTTCATGTAACCTGGAGAGTTGTAGAAAAGAAGTTGAGTGTACCAACCAATGAGGAACACAGAAGTGGAAGGGCATGTCAGTCCTTTTGGTTCGTCTACTGAATCATTAACAACTCCATTTTATCATTCAGGCTTGTACTAAGATGACAAAGATCTAATTACTTGGAAAATTTGATGTCTCAGTAGATAGATGAGTCACATAAGGCCAGAAGCCAGCTCCAAAGCTCCCATTCAGACAACTGAAATCAGTAAAGACAACACTCAGCATATACTATTGGAGAAATGCCCTTTTGCTACAGATTCATGGATTTTTGATAGGTAGGTAGAAAACACAATAATTTAAGAGGTCAAATTTATAGTAAGTTGTACAGATAGAAAAGGCACCAACATATGACCAAGAGGGTAAAGTGGACTTGCATATTCAACTGAAATTGTATTCTAGCAAGTTGTCAGTGATTTCTTTCTTGCCAAATGTGATGACCTTTTCTCAACATTAATCCTTCCTTGACTGTTGTAGCATATGGCACTGTTTACTACCCTCTTATCCTGAATGCTCTCTCCTTTCTGGATTTTCTTGATGTTTCTCTCTTGGTTTTCTCTTTGTCTGATGAATTCTCAGTCTATTTTGCTGAATTGTTATCCATATGTGCAATAACTATGAGTATATATAGTGCTATATATTTTGTACATGTTCATATGTATAAATATTGTTTTCCCTTCAAAGAGAATGTAAACTCTTTGAAAGCAGTGACTGTCTCCTTTTTGTCTTTATGTCCTTACCTGACCTAAAGGGGCCAAGGTCTCCCAGTGCATCCTGGGCCATCTCCAGTCATCCTGATGAATATCTGGTCACTGGACTCAGATGACTTTGGAGGAGAAGTGAGGCTGGTGACCTGCACAGCCCTCCCTCACTCAAAACAAAGTCAAGTGCAAGTCCTCATCATTTCTCTGATGGCATGGTCTTCTTTGGCAATGAAGGACGAGCACAACAATCTGTGAGTAGATGCAGCTACCTGAAGGGGGATCCAGCTAAATGGGTAACTCAACTCCTCCTCTCCTGTCTGTCTCCCCCTCCCCTTCCTTCTCCTCTCTAAAAGAAGGTAAATTTGGATGGCCAAATGATGCCCAGTTAACTTGAGTTTTACTGGCTAGATTCCTTGCCTTCCTTCCCTTCCCTTCCCTTCCCAAAACCTTAAACCTACTGCACTCTGAAACTCACCTCACCCTAAATGAGTACCTGAATAGACCTTGGCCTAAAGGAGCCAAGGTCTCCCAGTACATCCTGCATCATCTCCAGTCATCCTGATGAATGGATTTAGGTCACTGGATTTAGATGATTCTGGAGGAAAAGTGAGGCTGGTGACCTTGTATAACCCTCCCTCACTCCAAACAAAGTCAAGTGCAAGTCGTCATCATTTCTCTGATGGCATGGTCTTCTTTGGTAACAAAGGATGAGCACAATAACAACAACATCCTTACCTGCTAGTAAAGTGTTGGGCACATACTAAGCACATGATAAATGTTTGCAGGTTGATTGGAAGCCTCATGTTTCACTGCCATCTTTGTCTGATGCCTCATTGTGGAGTGAAGGCAACCCTTGGTTCTAGAAAGATAAACAACTGAGATGTGAACATTGGTGGGTTCTGTCAATGTGGAAAGACTTTAAATATCAGCCTCTGTTCAGAGACTCATCATTAAGTTGGCTGTTGGGTGTTTTTATTTTTTGCCACAGAAATACTAAAAGATTAACTGCTAAGATGCTAATGTTTAAAACTGTGTTGGTGGAAGATGAGATGAGAGAGATTACAACTCCTTGGAAGCATGAGGTGGTATTGTGGACTTGTCAGGAAAGACCTCAATTCAAATTTTGCTTCTCCTCTCATTAGTTAATTAATTGTGATCAACTCATCTAGACTCTCTGAGCCTCAATTTCCTCTCTTACATATAAGAAACAATTTTGCAAGACTGCTAATCAAGCATTTTGAATATCACTGGATAATATTTATAGTATCTACCCCAGTGGATTGCTGGGCAAGTCAAAGGAGATGCTATCTGAAAATCATATTATAAATTATGAAGTGTGATGCAAATGTCAACTGTTATAATTGAAGTATTGAATACAATACTAATGCAGTCAAATGACTAGGAATCTGGACATGTGTAACTTTTCACTTCCAAGTCAACAGTTCAATACCATCTCTTGCAGTTTTCTCCACATCATTAGAATAATATGCTATTTCATGGAAATTGCCATTCTTAATTGTGTTTTATTACCTCACAAGGTAATGAAAGGTCCTAAAATAACTAACAATTCAGCCTGAAAAATTTCACGTGTAGTTGTTGGCTTGAAAGTGATATAAAAGGTATCATCTAGAAATCTTGTGATACATGGATTAATTATTTTGAGGGTTTAAAAATAAGAATTATAGAATATTTTCTTCAGGGCCCATATGGAAAGACCATAGAAAGCATGTTTTACTTTTCTTTTTCCCTCTTAAAAAAAGAGCTGTTGGTGCTTTTTTTTTGAATAACATAGAAACTATAGAATTTCAAGTGCATGTAGTTTTGTGTATGAGACATAATACAAGAATTCATGCACATACAGACACATATATATGTATTCATATGTATATGTGTATGTATATATATAATATATGTGAATATACATTATATATATGAATATATGTTTTAGGTTGTGAGTGGAGAAGTGAACATTCCTATGAGTTGGTCCTCTGAGAGCTGGAACCCCCTCAAAACGTTAGTTCGAGATAGGCTTTTTCTGGTTCTGACATTCCCTAAACTTGATAAAAAAGCTCTGATGGCACTATTGTGTATGTGTTTTTAAAATGCCAGTAATTTACATAAGCATGGGTACACCTTAGTGATGAGGGCTCTCTCATGCAGGCTTTAGTAAATTCCTATGTACCTCTGTTTGGCTATAGTACTTAGCCAGAGGACATTGCTTGCTTAGCACCAGTTTCCATGAACCTATATTATAAGATTCTAAGATGCACACCTGAGTCCCAAAATAGTATTCTTTTGAATTTATATCACAAGTTGCAGATGGCCCCACTTAATTCAGTTTCATCACTGCCATTTTAAGAAGTATATATTAAAGTCAAAGGATTTTTCTAAAGGACTAGGAAGCAGTGAGATTTACAAGTATAACTACAGTACTTCACTTGTCAATTATATTTCCTTGGGGAACTGGCTTTTGAATTGCAACTAGGTTAAAAATCATAAAGATCTTAGCCCATATGACCTTCATCAGGGGCTTAGATTTTCCATTTATTTATGAAGAAAAGCCATGATACTGGATCTACTTAAGTGTTAAATAAGATCTTTAGGAACAATAATAGGCAATCTGGGTCAGGTTTTTAATGAAGTCAGGTTTAGTTTTATTATGAAAGTTTGACTTGTGTTTTTCTTCTTCAAACCTATCTTGGACAGGCTCACTTCAATGTTTTGAGTGCAAAGTTGATGGTTTCCCTATTTTCTGCTTAATATTTATATTCCCTTTAAATAGCCAGAAATGCATGTGTCCAGACTTATTTGGCATTGGTCAGGAATGAAGAGCCCCTGAAATTTCTCAAACAGGAAATCAGTAATTAGGCACAGCTTAGAAAAGCAGTGAAACTCTGGGTATTGTACAGCTGCTAGGGTGAACCTGGTGATTGTCACTGTAGTGAAGGAATCAAAAGTGTGGTTCTGCAGAGCTCACCCAGGACTCATTATGATGAGACAGCAAGAATAATTAGTAGGTAAAGCTTATTGATTTCATTTATGTACTTTGTTGAATAGGCAGCATTGTCATCTTCATGTTGAGGCAGATATCATAAGTGATAAAGTCTCAAATTTCTGAATAATCACTTCAGTCTTCCAGTGGAATTTCTCTCACAGAAGAGTTAGAGGGAACCCCAGGCCATCTAATCCAACTACTTTCTCACCCATAGTCCTTTTTGCCTTGGGGTAGCAAATGAAAAATAAGTAGAGCACAAACTTCTTGAGAACAGAGATTTTTTTCTTTTATATTTGTGCTTAGGTTGGTGCTTTACACCTAGTAGGGGCTTAACAAATGATCATTGGGTTGGGTTAATATACTCTACTTGTTTTTTTCCTAACGAAATGTTTTGTTATATTCTTTTTTCTTTCAGTAGAACATAAGTCAGAAATAACTTTGTTGTTGTAAGTTTTGTGTGCTATGTCTTACTTTATATGTCTTTTATAAACTTTTCTGTTTCTTCTCCTGTCACTGAACAAATTGTATCCTTGAGCCTTTGCAAAAAGTTGGGTTTTTTTCCTCTTGTATTTATTTTAGATATGATTTCTCCTTTTATTTTTTGCCCTATGCTTTTTCACACATTGAACTTCAGGCAGGCTTTCATATTTATTTGTTAAATTGTCATAATTTATAACACATAGAAGAAAATTACTAGTGAAATTTGGAGTTCAAGAACCTGGGTTCAGATCTTGCCCTTACCATTTACTTATCTTTGTGATTTTGGCTAAATCATTTCACCTCCTGACCTGTTTCCTCACCTATGAAATAAGAACCTTGGACTAGATGATCTCTGACATCCCTCCCAGCTCTAAATCCATGATTCCCTGATTCTCCTTACCACCTCAACATCCTCATCCACAGGCCCCAGTTATCATCTTGCAGTGTCCACATGTCCCTTCTAATTGTGGAGTAGGCTGAACATCTACATGTATATGTATTTTTCTTTGCTATAATTCTCTTCATAAGAATATTATTGAGAGGATTTTGATGCTGAAGAATGGTTGTAGAAAATTGCCTTTCATCACCAAAATTTGACTTGAGATCTTTTCTGTCTATAAACCTGATTCTGTGTGGTTTTGGACTCTATAGATTTGGTTCAAAATCCATTGTTTTTCCCATCAAGAAGGTAAAGTGGGGTGGGGCAGGGCAAAAAGCTGTTATTACAACTCAGATCTGACTTCCAAGAAGTACACTTTTTTCTTTGACAAAATCAATTCTAATGGAATACCTAGATAGATTTATATTGCTGCAGTGTATAATGAAATTGCTAAAGTCTTCATTATCTAACTGGAACTGTGGTTCATGCTGGCAAGTCACTAAGAATAAGAAAGCAGTGTAGGAACAGGTCTTAGGATGATGCCTTTTCAATATTCCAGTTATTGTATGGAGACAGAGTGATTCAGGCAATGTCATGACATTGAGTCTTTTGTACCTGAGAATGACTGACCAAGTTGGAGTGTCTTTCAATGTTTTAAGCAAAGATGCCTTCTGACTCCAGATGTGGCTGTGCCAGCAAGACATGAGTGTTACTGAGGAACAGATCTTGCTCCCAATCCAGGCCATATTGTTGCAGAAGCACTGACTATACAGTACATTGTCTTAGCGTCTTCAGCAACTGGCACAATGCCTTGTGTCATGGATCCCTAATAAACACTTGTTGAATTGGATTGAATGAGCTGGGCTGATGTTTAACTTTGTACTGGCTATGAAGAAAAGCTTTGCTAAACAAGTGAATTTTATTGATATGAAGGCAAATGGCACTGATTATCCTCCCCAAGGAAGCAGACTTCTAAAGGACTTGTTCATAGGGTTAGCTTGCAAAAAAAATGATGTTAGCTACAAATGAAGCTTAACTATTGGGCAAAGAGGAACTCTATTTGAAGACCAGTTATTTTTTGTACTTGAAAGTATAGTGAAGTCGTATTTACTCAGTCTCCATTTCTATGAATTTTTAATCACTGTTGTCACTTAAGCCATACCTGGAAAATTCCATAGCCTCTCTCCTCTGTGTTTATTGGATTCAGGTTCTCTTTTGACTATCCACATTTCTATATTGTGCTTTTTTCACTCAATTCTGCTGTGGGAGGGTATATTATAATAATTTAATTTTCTTATAAATTCTAATAGGTCTTCCCCACAGTTATTCAGAATGAAGAAGTTTCCATTGTAGCTTTCAATATGAGTCAGCTTTTTTTTTCTTTTTTTCAACAAAACCAAAAATTACAATGAAGAGGGAGCTGATTTCTGGCTCCCTCAAAGCTATTAGAAAAGGCTTATCCCATCTTTTACTTCAGTTCATGTTACACAGGTTTGTAACATCTTGGGTACAACTTAATTCTCAGCCACAAAGGGTTCTTTAAGCCTAACTCTAATGAAGACCGCTGAAATGATTTAAAATATAGAACACAACCAGCACCATTAGTCATTCTCACTTACTCTATTTGTTTGCCTGCCTTCCCTCTGTATTTGACCGTATTTTGTGGTAGGTAACCTATCTGGGCAGACTACCAGGAGAGGCAGCCCTTTCAACATTGACATCTTTTGTTATTACTCTTCCTCTCATTAGGGTGGGGAAGTTAATTACTTAAAATTGTGGTACTAAGTTTAGTTTAGCTAAGGTGTCAGAAGCTGGAAATCATTGGCTGTTATTAACTTAGGTTACCACTAGATGGCAGTTCTCTCTAATCCTTAAAAGCCTATTGATACAAATAGCCTGAAAGTACAGCCTAGAAGTAACATCCTAAGCAGCCTAAGTATATTGCTAATGGTAACAGCTCAAAGGTTAGTAAAGAACAACTTCTAACAAAGTTGGTGACAAAATCAGAATGTTAAAAATAGGGAGCTACGTTAGTGTAATAATGAATATGTGAAACTTGCTTTTCAGTTGACTTGACAATGTTTTGTACTAAATCCAGTTTCAATAATTTTGCTTATATTTCCAAATCCTCAACCAGTCTTGAACCTAAAATTATATTTACCCACTTTACAGACATGTGAAAGTGACAGATGCATAACTGGAATCCCAGTGCCTTCCTCCATTGAGCAGATGGCTAGTAGCTTCATTCCTCTTTAAAGTATGTGGACCCGGAACAGGGCTCAAAGAAAGTGATAGAATCACAAGCAATTTGGAGTCAAGAGAAGTTATGGAATCTGTCAGACACCATCCAAAGAAGTAATTATGAACACATCTTTTTTCTGTTTTTTTAAGCCCATCTTCCCCCTTTAGAACCAAGTTCCTTCAAATGGTCAGTCCTGTTTTTAGCATATTTAATTGCTCTGTACAAGAAGAAACTTTGTTCAGGTTACCGATGTGGATGCCACAGAAGTTTTATGCTTTCTTATTATTGAATCCAATGATATTCATTAATTACTTGCTGTGTGTGTACTGTACTAGGTACTGGAGATATGAATCCAAAAATTAAATAGGGGAGTAAGCTTAGTATGGTGGATAGGACAGTGCACTTGAATTTAGGAAGAACTGTGTACAGATCTGTCCTGAAACTTTTGTGTGACTCTCAGCAAGTCATTTAACCTCTGTGTCTCAGTTTTCTCTTTGGTAAAATGAAGGGATTGGACTAGATGACCTACTTCTAAAGTACCTTGGAGTTCTAAATCTATACTCTTATAAAATAGTTTCTTTCTCTTAAGACCTGATCATGCCTTCTGGTTATACATTATGTTGAGATTTTTAGGCCCAGGTGGAACCTTCAAACCCTGTCTCCTCTCAGAAGAACATACTTCTCCACTTCGTTTTGCCGCTGATTCTCTCAGAGGCAGATGAGATGAAACATACATCTGTGAAATGTACTAGCAGGGCTCTTTGGTTTGTATAATAGGAATGTGATTACTTCATAGTTAAAGATGCATTTACTGTGTAACTCAGGTTATAGTTATCAAGGAACAAGAATATCTTTTTTTTTATTTTTATTTTTTAATGTTTAACAGTCACTGCCATACAATTGCGATTTTATCCCCCCCCCACCTACCCTCCATTGCCCCCCTCCCTCCCCACGACTGCATACAATTCTGTATAGATTCTACATATACTTTCCTATTGAGTATATTTTCACTATAGTCATGCTATGTAGTCAGACTAAGATAAATGAAAGAAATCGTATAACAAATCAGAACATGATACACAAACTCATACACATACACAAACATGATCTGCTACATTATGTGAGTGACTTCCATATTTCTCTCTCTGAGTGTGGAAGGCATTTTGCCTTGAGATCCACCATTGGGATTTTTTTTTTTTGTAAGAAGTTCTTGTGTTATTACAAAAATCTAAGTCTACCAGAAAAAACTCTCACACACTGTGGTCGTTGCTGTGCATAAAGTTCTCCTGGTTCTGCTCCTTTCACTCAGCATCAGGTCATATAAGTCCTTCCAGACCTCTCTTCATTTTCTTCATTTCTTATGGCACAATAGTACTCCATTACATTCATATACCATAATTTATTCAGCCATTCCCCAATTGATGGACATCCCCTTGACTTCCAGTTTTTGGCAACTACATAGAGTGCTGCTATAAATATTTTTGTACATGTGGGACCCTTTCCCATTTTTATGATCTCTTGGGGATATAGTCCTAGTAGCGATATTGCTGGGTCAAAGGTATGCACATTTTTGTAGCTCTTTGGGCATAGTTCCAAATTGCTCTTCAGAATGGTTGGATGCGCTCGCAGCTCCACCAACAATGAATTAGTGTTCCAACTCTCCCACATCCTCTCCAGCATTTATCATTTTCTTGTTCTGTCATGTTTGCCAATCTTATAGGTGTGATGTGGTACCTCAGAGTTGTTTTGATTTGCATCTCTCTAACCAATAGTGATTTAGAGCATTTTTTCATATGATTATAGATAGCTTTAATTTCTTCTTCTGAAAATTGCCTGTTCATATCCTTTGACCATTTATCAATTGGGGAATGACTTGTATGATTATACATTTGGGTCAGTTCTCTATATATTCTAGAAATGAGGCCTTTATCCCCGAGCTTAGCTGTAAAAATTCTTTCCCAATTTACTACATCCCTCCGGATTTTGGTTGCATTGGGTTTGGTTGTGCAAAACCTTCTCAGTTTAATGTAATCAAAGTTATCCATTTTGCATTTCATAATGCTTTCTATCTCTTCTTTAGTAAAGAATTCTTCCCTTCTCCATAGATCTGATAAATACACTATTCCTTGCTTCTCCAGTTTATTCATGGTATCAATCTTTATACCTAAATCATGTACCCATTTGGACTTTATTCTTGTGTACGGTGTCAGGTATGGGTCTATGCCTAATTTCCGCCACATTGTTATCCAATTTTCCCAGCAATTTTTGTCAAACAATGAGTTCTTATCCCAGAAGCTGGGGTCCTTGGGTTTATCAAACAGAAGGTTGCTATATTGCTTGCCTACTGCATCTTGAGTGCTAAGTCTATTCCACTTGTCTACCTCTCTGTTTCTTAGCCAATACCAAGTGGTTTTGATAATTGCTGCTTTATAGTACAGTTTGAGGTCTGGTAGCGCTAGGCCACCTTCCCAAGCATTTCTTTTCATTAGTCCCTTTGATATTCTGGACCTTTTGTTTTTCCAAATGAATTTTGATATTATTTTATCCAGCTCTAGAAAGTAATTGTCTGATAGTTTAATTGGTATGGCACTAAATAAGTATATTAATTTGGGTAGAATTGTCATTTTTATTATATTAGCACGGCCTACCCATGAGCAACTAATGTTTTTCCACTTACTTAAATCTGACTTTATTTGTGCAAAAAGTGTCTTGTAATTGTGTTCATATAATCCCTGGGTTTGTTTTGGCAGGTAGACTCCTAAGTATTTTATACTGTCTACCCTAGCTTTAAATGGGATTTCTCTTTCTATCTCTTGCTGTTGGACTTTGTTGCTAATATATAGGAATGCAGAAGATTTGTGTGGGTTTATTTTGTACCCTGCAACTTTGCCAAAGTTGTTTATTAATTCAAGTAATTTTTTACTTGAATCTCTGGGATTCTCTAGGTAAATCATCATATCATCTGCAAAGAGTGATAACTTAGTTTCTTCTTTGGCTATTCTTATTCCTTGAATATCTTTATCTTGTCTAATTGATACAGCTAACATTTCTAGTACCATATTGAATAATAGTGGTGATAATGGACAACCTTGTTTCACCCCTGATCTTATTGGGAATGCATCTAGCTTATCCCCATTGCATATAATGCTTGCTGAAGGTTTTAGATAGATACTGCTTATTATTTTATGGAAAGTTCCCTTTATTCCCACGTTCTCCAATGTTTTTAGTAGAAATGGATGTTGTATTTTGTCAAAAGCTTTTTCTGCGTCTATTGAGATAATCATGTGGTTTTTGTTAGCTTTGTTGTTGATGTGATCGATAATGCTAATAGTTTTCCTAATATTGAACCAGCTCTGTATTCCTGGTATGAATCCTATCTGATCATAATGTATTAATCTCGTGATAAGATGCTGTATTCGTTTTGCTAAAATCTTATTTAAAATTTTTGCATCTATATTCATTAGGGAAATTGGTCTATAATTTTCTTTCTCTGTTTTGTCTCTTCCTGGTTTGGGTATCAAAACCATATTTGTATCATAGAAAGAATTTGGAAGGACTCCTTCTTCCCCGATTTTCAAAAATAGTATATGTAGTATTGGAATTAACTGTTCTTTAAATGTTTGATAGAATTCACTTGTGAATCCATCTGGCCCTGGAGATTTTTTCCTAGGGAGTTCTTTGATGGCTTGTTCAATTTCTTTTTCTGAGATGGGGTTCTTTAAGTATTCAACTTCCTCTTCTGTTAATCTGGGCAATTTGTATTTTTTAAAATATTCATCCATCTCATTTAGATTATCGAATTTGTGGGCATAAAGTTGGGCAAAGTAGTTTCTAATTATTGTTTTAATTTCCTCCTCGTTGGAGGTGAGTTCACCCCTTTCATTTTTAATATTAGTAATTTGGTTTTCTTCTTTCTTTTTTTTAATCAGATTGACCAAAGGTTTATCAATTTTATTAGTTTTTTCATAAAACCAACTATTGGTTTTATTTATTAATTCAATAGTTTTCTTAATTTCAATGTTATTAATCTCTCCTTTGGTTTTCATTATTTCTAATTTGGTATTTACTTGGGGATTTTCAATTTGTTCTTTTTCTAGCTTTTTTAACTGCAAGCCCAAGTCATTGATCTCCTCTTTCTCTATTTTATTTATGTAAGCATTCAAAGATATAAAACTTCCCCTAATAACTGCTTTTGCAGTATCCCATATGTTTTGGTATGTTGTCTCACTATTGTCATTCTCTTGAATGAAATTGTTGATTGTTTCTATGATTTCTTCTTTAACCCAACCCTTCTTTAGAATTAGATTATTTAGTTTCCAATTGATTTTTGGTTTCTCTTTCCATGGCCTTTTATTACATGTAATTTTTAATGCATTATGATCTGAAAAGGATGCATTGATTATCTCTGCCTTTCTGCACTGGATTGTGAGATTTTTATGTCCTAGTACATGGTCAATTTTTGTAAATGTTCCATGTACCGCTGAGAAAAAGGTATATTCCTTTCTATTCCCATTTAATTTTCTCCAAAGATCTATCATATCTACCTTATCCAGAGTTTTATTTACCTCCTTAACCTCTTTCTTGTTTATTTTGAGGTTGGATTTATCGAGTTCAGAGAGGGGGAGGTTGAGGTCCCCCACTAGTATAGTTTTGCTATCAATTTCTTCCTTCAACTCCCCCAACCTCTCCTCTAAGAATCTGGATGCTATACCACTTGGAGCATACATGTTTAGTAATGATATTGCTTCATTGTCTATGGTGCCTTTTAGCAAGATATAGTTTCCATCCTTATCCCTTTTGATTAGATCTATTTCTGCTTTCGCTTTGTCTGAGATTAGGATTGCTACTCCTGCCTTTCTTACATGAGCTGAAGCACAATATATTCTGCTCCATCCTTTGACCTTTATCCTATGTGTATCCCCCCGTTTCAAATGTGTTTCTTGTAAGCAGCATATTGTTAGATTATGGATTTTAATCCATTCTGCTATCCGTCTCCGTTTTATGGGAGAGTTCATTCCATTCACATTCACAGTTATGATTACAGTCTGTATATTTCCCTCCAACCTCTTTCCCACAATTTGTGCTTTTAGCTCTCCCGTCTCCCTTCCCCTCCTCAATAGTATTCACTTTTCTCCCCCTCCTCCTGCAGCCTTCCCCTCCTTCTTTTAGCCCCCCTCCCTTTTACTCCCCTTTATTCTTATTGCTTCTTTCCTCCCTTTTAGCCACCCTCCCCTTTCTTCCCCCTTTTCCTCCTACTACCTATAGAGCTAGTTAGGATTATCTACTTAAGATTATTGTTCCCTCCTTTGAACAAATCAGATGAGAGTACCTCTCAAACAATGCTCATCTCCCTCCCCTCCTTCCCTCTACTATAGTTTTGTACTTCTTCCTGTGATATAATTTGCCATTTTCTGCTTCCCCCTTTCCACACCTCCTATTACATTCCCTTCTCATACTTAAATCATATTTTTGACATGACATCATTTACTTTATGCCCGTTCCCTCTACATATATCCCTTTTATCATAATAGCTGCACAGTTCTCAAGATTAACAGGTATCATCTTCCCTTATAGGGAGGTAAACAATTTGCCCTAATTGAGTAGCAAGTTTTTGTTTTTGTTTTTTCCCCTCTGTTTACCTTTTTATGATTCTCTGGAGACCTGCATTTGAAGATCAAATTGTCTATTGAGTTCTGGTGTTTTGGTCAGGAAGCTCTGGAAATCCCTTATTTCGTTGAATGACTTTCTCCTTGCCTGAAATGTTATGCTGAACTTTGCTGGGTAGTTGATCCTTGGTTGAAGTCCCAACTCCTTTGCCTTACAGAATATTGGGTTCCAGTTCTTTCGATCTTTTAATGTAGAAGCTGCAAGGTCCTGTGTGATCCTGACTGTGTGTCCTTGATATTTGAATTGTTTCTTTCTGGCTGCTTGTAGTATTTTCTCCTTCACTTGATAGCTCTGGAATTTGGCAACTATATTTCTTGGGGTTTTGAGTTTGGGATCCCTTTCGGGAGGGGAATGGTGGATTCTTTCGATGACTATTTTGCCCTCTGAGTCTAGTACTTCTGGGCAGTTTTCCTTGATGATTTCCTGGAAGATGTTGTCCAGACTCTTTTCTTCATCATGGGTTTCTGGCAGGCCAATAATTCTTAAATTTTCTCTCCTGGATCTATTTTCCAGGTCAGTTGTTTTTCCAATTAAATATTTTACATTTTCTTCTATCTTTTCATTCATTAGATCTTGTTTGACTGATTCTTGTTGCCTCATTGAGTCATTAGTTTCTACTTGCCCAATTCTAATCTTCATCGTATTGTTTTCTTCTGTTAGCTTTTGCATCTCCTTTTCCATCTGACCAATTTTTCCCTTTAAGGAGCTATTTTCTCCATTTAATTTTTGTATTTCTTTTTCCATTCGACCAATTTTCCCAGTTAGGTTTTGGGTTTCCTTTTCCATCTGTTCAATTTTCCCAATTAGGTTTTGGGTTTCCTTTTCCGTTTGATTAACTCTTCCTTTTAGGGAGTTATTCTCTCCAGTTAATTTTTGAACTTCGTGTTCTATTTCTTCAATTTTCCTTTTCAGAGTGATGTTCTCATCAGTGAATTCTTTTTTTATAATTTTAAAATCATTGGCCAGTTTTTCTTTTATATCCTTCTTCAGACGTTCCAGGTAATCTAGTTGTGCTTGCGAGAAATTCATAGTCCCATCTGAGGTTTCAGATGGAAGTACAGTCTCAGTTCTGACCTCTTTGGTGTTTGTGTTTTGGTCCTTATCCCCATAGAAAGATTCTATGGTTTTTTCACTTTTCGTCTGCTTTTTCCGATTCATGATGTTGGCTGAGTGTTGTAGCTTTTGGTTCTTTCAGTCAGAAGATACAGATCTTTTAAGTTGAGTTGATGTTTGTCTAGGCTAAAAGCAGGCTTTCTTTTTTTTGTTGTTGTTGTTGTTTCCCAGATCAACCCTGGAGTTAGCTTGTTAGGTGTGTGGGAGGGGTGGTCTGGTCTCAGGATATCTCCTCAGCTGGCCTGAGGCAAAGGCAAGGTCCGGGGATGGTGATCCCAGCTTCCCTATTGTCTTCCCTTTTCCCCTGGAGGGCTGGGGCACGCCTAGAGGCTAATGCGTGTTCCCGCCCCTCCTGGGGCTCGTCTCCTGGGCTGAGGCTTGCCTGGGTCTCAGTGTGAATTTTTCTCTGCCCTGGGTCGTCTGTCCCTCCAGATAGCCTCCACCACGGTAGGAAGAATCCCCCTTTGCCACCTCTCCAGCCTCTGGTGTTATGAGACCACCCACCCCCTTCTGCTCTTCCCGCTGATCCAGGATTAATCTGGGGAAGAATTTTATGGTTCCCTCACGGTCATCAGGGGGGAGGAGAGAGCACTTACTGATCACTCCACCATCCCAGCTCCTGGAAGTTCAAGTAGTTGACCCACCGATGTCCAGTCTTCAGGCTGAAGATTTCAAGGGCTGCTGCGCTGATATCTGGCACTCAGCAGCTCTCATTGGCTCGGCCTGGCTTATCTCCTGCTCCGCTGGTCTCACCCGCCACTCTCGGGCCCCTCAGGTCCCCTCCGCCCTGCCGCGCCAACCGCGCTGCGCTGTGCGCCGGGGTCTTACCCCCGCGGAACAGATCCCTCCCGTGGACCCTCCAGTCCAACCTGGGCTCCGAATCCATCAAAGTCCGTCACCCACTGGATTCTACACCTCCAAAGTCTGGTCAGACTCTCCCCCCAGAGATATCCAGAGGAGTTTTTCCAGGAGCTTAGGTGAGTCGTTGCTTTCACTCCCGGAACAAGAATATCTTAAGGATGTATATGAAATATGACACAGTCTCAGGAATAGCTTTCCAAATTTTCTTCTGATGTAGAGATGATTTGAAGGTTGTTCAGTTTTTATATTAAGGATTTTTGAAAAGTCATCCATAGTTTCAACATTTCTTTTACTTCTTTATTTAGAGCAAGTATTTGTTTCCATATATGTAAATTGGGAGCAGTAAGTGAACTTGGGTGAATATTTTATGATCCTGAAGTCATTTAATATGGGATATCAATTTTTCTGATCAAAATGGTTAACCAAGGATTTAAGCAGGGGACCAAGCCAAAATGGTGGAATAGAAGCTGAGACTTGCTACAGCTCTCCCCCTAAGTCCAGCCAAGTACCTATAAAAAGTGACTCTAAACAAAATCTGGAGCCTGTAGAATCTACAGAACAACTGAGTGAAGCACATATCCAACCCAAGACAGCCTAGAAGGTCAAAGGGAAGTGTCTGTCATGCCACGCTGGGAGAAGAGCTCAGACCAACACAGACAGGACCTGAGCAGGCCTTAGGGAGGCTGAATCTCTGGCACCTGTGGTGGTTTCTAGACTTCACAAAGGAACTCATTAAAGTTGAACTGTTTACATTCCTACTTGGGAAGATGTTATTTGTAACTCTGGAGACTTTTTCAGTATTAGGGTAGTTAGAGGGAATAGATAGATAGATAGATAGATAGATAGATAGATAGATAGATATGTGTGTGTGTGTGTGTGTGTGTGTGTGTGTAGGTGAGTATGGGTATGTATGTGTATATTATATATGTGTAAGCATGTATATGTACATGTGCGTACGTGTGTATGTATATGTATGTGTTTACATATGTATATATGTACACATAGACAGAAGACACATGGTGAGCTGAATGTGAAGCTGAATACCTAAAAAAATGAAAACTGCTGTTGAATGGAATGTACTAGGAGTAAGAGAAAGGGAGAGGTAGTATGTAGCCAATCATCTCAAGAGGGAGGAAAGCTTCTACAATGGAGGAGAAGAAGGGGAAGATGAAAGGAAATTGAGCCTTACTCTCATGGGATTTGTCTTAAGGAGGGAATAGCACACACTCCATTGGATATGGAAATCTATTTTACCCTGAAGGAAGTCAAGGGGGGAGGGGCTAGGAGAGGGAAGATAATAGAAGGGAAAGCAAATTGGGGAAAGGGTTAACCAGAAGCAAACACTATTGTGGGAGGACAGGTGAGGGAGAGAATGGAATAAATGAAAGACAGAGGGAAATTTTTCCACAGAACTATTATGGAAGTGCTTTGCATTGTTACACATGTATGACCTGTATTAAATTGCTTGTTTTCTCAATGAGTGTAGGTGGGGAGGGAGGGAGAGAATATGAAATTCGAAGTTTTAAGAATGAATGTTAAAAATTGTTTTAGCGTGTAACTGGAAATTAAACTATACAGGCAATGGAGTATAGAACTCTATTTTGCCCTACAGGAAAATAGAGGGGAAGGGGGATGGAAGAAAGGTGGGTAATAGGAGGGAGGACAAACTGGAGGAAGGGATAGATGGGATACATTCTGTCCTGGGGTAGGGGGTGGGGAGAGATGGGGAGAAAATTTTGAATTCAAATTATTGTGGAAGTGAATGTGAAGAACTGAAAAATAAATAAATTGTATATTAAAAAGAAAAAAAATAAAAATAAAGAGGTTGGTAAGGTACTACAAATGGGGAAATACTGCCTGAAATTTGAGGTAATTGCATTGTTAGTTTTACTTAATTATTTTGCTTTGTTATTAGGGAGACTTCTCACAGAGTGGGAGTAACCTGGAAATGTTTGAAGATGTGTAAAAACAAAGAACTTCAATGAAACTTAAGAAAAAGTTCAAAAAAATATCCTTCTTGAGCTCTTCCAACAATGCTGTTTAGGCTTGAGACCAGTTCATATTCTCTTCTGAGGTTTCAGATGTGGATATAGCATCAATGCCATCCTCTTCTGAATTCCTATTTTCATCATCCCTGTCCCCATAATAAGATTTTATGATGTTTGCTTTTCTAATTTGCTTCTTGTACACTCGGTTCTGTCCCACATTACTTGTACTGGGAGCTAGGGCCCTGGTCACTGATTTTGTGTGCTCTGGCTTCTGGTTCTTTCACCTAGAATCCATATAATGCTGCAGTTTACCTGGTGCTGAGCTGGCTGGTGTGTGCCAAGGCTGAGGCTAGGTGAAGTCTGATTTTCCCTGGGGTTACACTGAAGCTTGTGGAGTGAGGTGTGGGGGAGGGATGATCTGGCTGCTGGAGGTGTCCTCCTACTCTAGAGTTGTGCTAGAACATGGGCAGGCTCAGTGACTGGTGAACCAGGTCTGCGCTGGTTTCTGCCCAGATGCCCTGGCTGTGCTAAGGCATACCTGGGGTCCTGGTGTTGTTGTTTTACCAGCTCAACCCTCTTGGGGCTCAGGATTTCCTGCTGGTCCACTGAAGTGGGGTTTGCTGGAATGCCACTGGTTTCCTTCACCCATAGCAAGAGGGATCCCTCCCATCAATACCTCTAGTCTCCTAGGCTAAAAGACAGGTATACCCCTTCTGCTGGCCCCACTATTCCAGGATTTTTCTTGGGACAATATTCTCTGGGCTTTTCAAAGTCAACAAGGGAGAGTGAGAATACTTACAGTTTACTTTGCCATCTTGGCTCCAAGAAGTTCAAGTAGGTGACATTCAAACATTTAGTATGTGGGCTGACAGCCCCAGGAGTACCTGCTGTTGCTGCCAAGGGCCCTATGCTTCTCTCTCACTGAGCTCTGCCAGACTCCTGTGCTCAGAGGTGTGGGAATTGGCACTGCCACTGATGATTCAATCCAATTCGGCCATTCCCACTCCCCTATGGCCGAATCTGCACTGGTACAACCCACATACTCTGTGCTTCCCTAGCCCCATATAACAGATCCTTACCATCAACCTTTTGGGCTGTCCTGGGCTGGAAATCTGCCACACTTTGTCTCCTAGTGGATTCTGCCACTCTAAAATTTCTTCAGATTCACTTTTTAGAGGTATCTGAAGGAATTTGTGGAAGAGTTCAGTTGAGTCGCTGCTTTCTCTCTTGCCATCTTGGCTCACTCACCTCCCCACCTCACCATTACCCATAAAGGCCTCTTCAGGCCAGGCAATGGTCATAAGCAAAGTAGATAAAACAAACAATGATAGAGTGAGGATGCCAGGTATCTTTTGTTTTACATCTAGAGACCTTGTCATTATAGCAGATGGATATGGGTAGGATGGACATTACTACCCTGGAGGAGTATGAGAAATTTTCTTTCCCATGGGTAACTTTGCTCCTGCTGAACCTGATGTACTCATAATTTTACTTGTTCTAATAATGTTCCATTCACACCTAACTCTGTTTAGCCCTCATTTGTCTCCCAACCTTATGTTACCCTAATTTGTCTTCCAATTCTCTATGATCCTTATTTGTCTTCTCAATCCAGCATGACAGACTATGGAATATTTAAATTTTGTTTCTTTATGGCATTAAGACACTACAGTAGTGACAAATGTCTCTTCCTTTGCAGCTATAAAAAATGTAAAAGTAATATCATAGCAAAACAAGAAAATATGCGTAGTGAGTTCTTCAGTACTAACAAGTCTGTGTGCTGTCTCCTGAAAGGGAGGGGCAAACCCAAAGAAGTAATATAACTGGAGGACTAAATAGGTTCCTAGGGAGGTAAAAGCCTAACAGAGAAGGAAAGAAAGTTGTCTGTACTTTTTATTGACTTGGGCATTATTTGTGCAATTTTTGGTTTAGTTAAAGTCTCTCTTTTATTTGATATCAGACTATTGAATGACCCTGGGAGCTAATGGTTTTTTTCCTCCTTTTTTCCTTTCATGGAAACTTAACCCTGAATGGGGTCATGAGTCTAGATTGAACCTGGTATATATAAACTCAGAGAGAAAGTACTGAATTGTGTCTGGAGACCTAATGTCAGTCTTGCATTCCTGGATTCTTTTCTTTGATAAAAAATGGCTATGTGCAGTTGCACACCGTCAGTACTGTAGACCAGTGGTGTCAAATTCAAATAGAAAGAGGAGCTGCTAAACCATGTGTAAGGATCCCCAGGAGTCCACATACTGACTCAGAAAACCACATTAATGAATATTGTTTTATTCAATTTTTGTTTATTTTGTTAAGTATTTCCTCATTATATTTTAATATGGTTCAAGCCCCATTCAGGAGTGTTGTGGATTGCATGTTTGACCCCTTTGCTCCAGATTACTCTCTAAGACTGCAAGTCAAAGAGAATGTGCAACCTATATTGAGAGAGGAAATTTCCCCATCTGGGATCGTCTTTAAACAAGGAAATCACAGGTCTAGTCCCTCTCCCTTATCAACACAGGTACAAGCTAGTAATTTGCTGATTGTTGATGGACATGAATAGGTTGGTAATTAACACTTAACATTAGGTTTGTTAAGAGGTAATGACTGCTTTTCTTCAATTATTACAACAGACCTGAAATGAATCAACTGGAGGTTTTTAAGGCTTTATAAATCACAGCACTTATCAAATAGGTGGTAAATACATATTGCTATACATAATCCCTCCCCTAGAGTTACAAACTAGAATTTTAGTTAACCCCAGGAAATGCCAGCAGGATTTTCTTTCTTAGAGGATCTACAAGGTAATCCCTCTTCTATCCTCTGCTTTGGCCAGCTTTTTATGGAAGCACAGAATTTATTTTGGGGTTTTGCAACTTAAGCAACATGTAGAATGGGTGCTGTGGAAAACACAAATTAAAGGGATTGGAAATGAGTCCTACAAGGTAATACTAAGGGATTATAGTTACATAATCCACAGAAGAGAAAGCTGAAGAGAAACTGTGGTCTTATTAAAACTAGCTCAGTATTTAAGTGAACCTGACAAATCAATGAGAAACGAATTTGATTTGCAGTGGACATCAGGATTTAAGTTACACATAGGCTTCTATTTAGTGATTATTTTACAAAGAAAATATAGGCTATCTTTTTTGTGGCATTAAGTGTCCCTTTTTAGTGTGGGGGAAGGAATGACTTAGAACCATATCTTATTAACCATAACCATAACCATAACTTATTCTAAGAAAGCACTGCTTTAGTGAAATTAACATTTTTTTTATTTTAAAACTTTCAACAACGCCAAAAACATATTACAGTACAACAGGAACAGTAGTCTAACACAAAGCAGTCTACTTTCATTGTTTCTCCTAAACATTTCTACGTTTCTTAAAAGCATTTAAAACCTAATCAGCTTTGTAGACTTTGCAAACTTAAACATCGTATAAGTATCTAAAAATTCTTAAAACATCAAATTAAAGGGTTTTACTAGTAGGTGCTCATGGCATCAACTTATTCTTTACATATATCAAAACTCAAAGAAAAACTTCTGGTCTTGCTTCTAAATATTAATGGTTCAGAAGTAATAGTTGCAAAACATTTACTAGTCTTGGATACTGAGTCATTTTTTTCAAAATAAGTCTTACTTGGCCTCACATATTCTGAGGATTTTCCCTTTTTCTTTTAAATTCAATCTCATATGTCTTTTCTCTATTCTGAAGCACTTCCTCCTCTGTATTAGTGGTCATCTGTTCTCTAAGTCGTTTCCGAGAACTTTCACCACTCCCTTCTCTACCAGTTAGCATTCCAGTAGTGTGGGGGGAAAATCCTTTGCCACTTTCTATGTTATCCTTTCCTAAGGCCAGCCTGTATTCTCTGTATTTTTGAGGTGGTAAATCATCATAGTAATAGCTGGGACCTTGGTCTACACTGGTAAGTTCTTTCCACTTTTTCTTAGAATTTTCATCTCCCATGAGGACTTTTGCCCCTTCAATGACAGCCATGTATGAGAATCTCAGCTGTTCTGGGGTCTTAATAAGTCTCATCCGGTACTTTCTCAGAGACACCAATACCTGTCTGATATTCAGGGAAAAGGGGTTCTCTCTCTTTCCCATCAGGACCAGGCAGGAATCAATCAGAGCAAAGGTGCCTGAGCGGCCAATGCCGGCACTGCAGTGGATAACCGCAGGCCCCTCCTCACAGTTTAGGAAGCCAGACTCCCACACCATGAAAAGGAAAGCAAGGAAAGGGCCCGGGGATTCAGGCACCCCGAAGTCGGGCCAGCTGGTGTATTGGAAGTGGGAAATATCCCTGAACTCCCCACTCAGCACACTTTCCAGCTTCAGGTGGCGGACCCTGTGGAAGGCTCTCACCTCCTCCCCCAGCATGTGCACCCTGATGCCAATCTCCTCAAAGAGGAGGGTCTGGCCCTGGTGGGGGGGCCAGTACTGGGAGCACTTGATGGACTCCTTCTCCACCAACTGGTTGAGCATAATCACGGCCCTGCTGTTCTGCTGCCATACCATGAGCCAGAAGTGACCGCATGTGTTGGGCAGCGGACCTTGTGCCAGGATATAGCTCCGCTGGGCCTCCTCCATCACCACATAGCTGGCATTTATATAGTCATTGTGTACGTCTTCTCCTCCTCCTCCCATCCCTCCTTGGCTCCCAACTGTTGTGGATGTGGAAGAGAAAGTGTAGGAAACCTGGGCCACGGCCAAAGCTAATCCCAGGCCTGGGTGAAAGCCTCCCCCTGGCGCCGGGGTGGCCACCTTCAGGCGCACCCGGCTGTGATCGAAGGGGTTCACATCCCCGTACCGGTTGCGGGATCTGTTCTCTAAGGCCTGCCCCACTTGGCAGAGGTACTGGGGGCTCTGGTCTGTCACCTCGAGGTAGGCCTGGGGCCACCCACTGCTCTCCTCCAACATTTTGAGCTCCTGCTCCACGGACACTGGGGTGCCCAAGCAGCCTGACACCAGCATGACCCCTTGCTCCTCGTCTGCAGCCCCGGACTGCGAAGAGGCGGGCATTGCCACTGCGGAGGTGGAGGAGGTACGGGCGACGTTGGCCACGCAGGTGGCGGGATAGCATTGGAAGATGTCCGTGATGTCCACGTCGGTGGGCAAGGCCATACCGGCGGTGGCCTAGGGCAGGGGGAGGGAGGTGGAGGCGGCGAGGAGGCGGGATGATGCCGGTGGTTCTAGCCGCGATTCAGGCAGGGGAGACTCGGGCCCGGTGTTGGCCTGGACCCTGGTGGGGGAGGGGAGAGGAGCAGTCAGGAGGGGTGTGGGGTGATGGATGCGATACTCGCTCAGCTGGAGGAGGCCTTGGGGAAGATGGGGGCAGCAGCGGTGGCTGCGGCCTGGGGACCGAGGAGGCGGAGGCCTGGGGCAGGGAGCAGGCCTGATCAAGCCCAGCAGAGGGGAAAGCAGGGGACCCGAGAGCGAGGGCAATCCAGGCAGAAGCCTGACACACTTACTGAGTCACAAGTCAGACTTCAGACCTGCCGATGACGGCAACCAATGCAGCTACTATCCCAGAAGATGGCGGCTCCGCGCGTCCGTCCGGATGGCGGAAGCAGCAGGTGCAGGGAGGGGAGGAGAAAGAAGAGTCTCTTTAGAGAAAAAGGAAAATTTTCAGAGAAAAGACTCGGAGGAGAGGAAAAATCAAAAGCAAAAAAAACACTCTCTGAGGAAGGGGAGAAAGTTCAAGAGAAACAAATAAGAGGAAAATGTCCTCTGAGAAGGAAAAAAATTTATCTGAGGAGAAAGAAAAAAAAGGTTCTGAGGAAGAAAAGCCCTCTGAGGAAAAAAAACTTCTTTGAGGAGAAAGAGAAAAAAAGAATTCCGAGGAAGAAAAAAAATTCTGAGGAAAAAAAAAGGGGGGGGGGCGCATGTGCAAGGCTCTGAGGAGTTAAAAAAAAATCCTCTGAGGAGGAAAATCCTTCAAGGAGGAAAAATCCTCTCAAGAGAAACAAAGTTCAGAGGAGGAAAACAATCCTCTGAGAATAAAATATGTAATAAAGAATCTGAGTAGAGGGCCTGGAGTGAACTAACCTCTCTGATGGGAGCTCTGGCTGCAGCGCACCAAGATGGAGCGCATCCAAGATGGAGTACGCCAAGGTACGCCAACCTTGCTTCCGGTCTCTGGCTGAGCTCCCGCCTCTGAGCATGCGCAGTGTACTTTTCCCAAGGTTCCAGAGTTAAGTCATTTGATGTTCTCATGCAAATATTAAGCCGCAAAAGAACACAGGAAGACTTGAGTTCTTCTGTTGCCTCAGATATTTTATTTGCTATCTTTGTGACCCTACACAAGACACTTAACATCTCTCAGCCTTAGTTCCTCATCTGTAAAATGGGGATGCTAATAATAGCACCCACGTCCCAGAATTGTTGTTAGAATCAAACGAGCTAATATCTGTGCAAAGCTTTACAAACCCTAAAGCTCTATGTGAACCCCAAATATTATTCCATTAGATTGTAAACTGCTTGATGGCAGTAACTGTCTTTTCATTTTTTGTATTCTTAGCACTTACCACACTACATGGAATGTAGTAGATGCTTAATAATTACTTACTGACAGTTTGGTAGAGAAACCAGCAAAGGAAAGAGAAAGAGAGGCAAAAAGGAGTGACCTGGTATTATACTGTATATCTCCTACTGCTAAATATTCAGTGAATGTTTATGGATTAACTTTACTTCTACCCCCTCCTATTATTTGTTATTGTTCCCTCTTGAACCCATTCCTGATGAAAGTAGCTTTCCAGAACTTCCTCCGCCATCTAATTTCTCCATGTTAGTTACTCCTCTTGCACCTTATTTGTATAAAATAAACACTCTTTCAGCTTCTCCTAAATGGTTTTACTTTTTAAAGTCATATCATACTCATATCTACCTGCCTTTCTTACAAACTGCCCAATTCCTAATAACAATCTTAGACATACATTTTACATTTTACATAAAAAGTAAAGTCTGTCCTTACTGAGTCCCTTGAATCTTTGGTATGTACCTTGTATTCCTCTTGGCTCTAGTATGTCAAATCTTCTATTAAGTTCAGTTTTTTAACAAAGTCCTAAAAATCTAACAGTTCAATAAATGTCCATTTTTTTTCATTCAAAATTATATTTAGCTTTCCTGGGTATATTTTTGGCCAGAACCCCAGTTCTTTTGTTCTTTGATATATAGTGTTCCAAGACCTGTGATCTTCTAGCATCACCAGTGCTAGGTTTTATGTGATTCTAATTGTGGTACCATTATATATAAATTGTTTTTTTCTTGTTGCTTATAGTATTTTATCCTTGATCTGGGGGTTTTCCAATTTAACTATAATATTTTTATGAGTATTCTCACAGGATCTCTTTCAGGTAGTGCTTGGCGAATTTTTTTCTATTTCTACTTTCCGCTCTGTTCTAATGTGAAGCATGCAGTTTTCTCTAATTATCTCTTGTACTATTGTATCAAGATTTTTTTTTTATCCGAACTTTCAGATCATCCAATCATTCTCATGTTTTCTCTTCTTTTTATTCCCAAATTTATTAATTTATTTGTTTTCAGTTTTCAGCAATCATTTCCATAGTTCCAAATTTTCTCCCCCTTCCTCCCCAAGACGGCATGCAGTCTTATATGGGTTCTACAAATATGTTCCTATTAAAGACATTTTCACATTAGTTATGTTGCATAGAAGAATTAAAGTGAATAAGAGAAACCATGAGAAGAACAAAATGTAAAAAAAAGAGAAAATAGTCTGCTTCATTCCAAATGTTCTAGCTCCATAGTTCTTTCTCTGGATGTAGATGGCATTTTGCATCATGAGTCCTTTGGAAATAATGCTTTCTCATCTTGATTTGCTCTCTACATCTGTTGTTTTTCTTATGAGACATTTCAAATTCTCTTCTATTTTTTCATTCTTTGTAGCTTTTTTTAATTTCTTCATCTCTCATAATTTCGCTGACTTCCCTTTTCCCAAATATGATTTTCAAGGAGTCATTTACTCCTCAAGATTCTGGATCTTCTTTGCTAATTGGATCACTTTCTTTTCATAATCTTCTTGTTTTCTTGTATTATTCTTATTTTTCTTTTTAATTTTTCCTCCATCTTTCTCATTTGATTTTTAAAGTCTTCTTACAGTTCTTTGAGGAATTCTTTTTGAGCAGGTGACCATTTGACATTACTCTTTGGGGCAGAAGAGAGATTCTTTGCTTCAGTATCCTTCTTTACAGTTGATCCCTGGTCTTCTTTATTCCCATAGTAGCTCTCTGTTATTGGATTATTTCTCCTTTGCCTGTGCCTTTCTTCTGGTAATAATTTAGTTTTTATAATGACCTTTAGTCCTGGGGTATGGGGAATGGTAACTCTGGCCTCTGATCCTCTTCAGTTTTCCCCTCTTACTTTGAACTCAAATCAACATCTCTAGATTCCTGTAAGTACCCACAGCCAGCAAAGTCTCAAGGCTTCCACACTCAGGTGGAGTATGCTGGTTCCTTTTCACTCCTGCTACTCTCTTTAGCACTGCTGGGTCTAGTGTTCCTTGTCAGGAGAGGTTCCCTAGATCTTCCCCAGGTCAGATGCCCAGCTCTTTTCAGTATCCCCAGGGTAAAAGTTCCTGTGGCTGGGGCTGAGGCAGTCTCCCAACCCAGCTAACCCCAGGGCTTGTCTCTTGCTGTTTAAGTACCTTGTGGCTGGTTGTTAAAGGGGACCCTACCCTGGAGGTGTTTATTCTTCACATGGAGGAAATGTCCTCTTGGGGTTTTTCTTCTGGTCTTCTCTGATTGCCCCAAGAGAATACCTGTTCCGCCCCTACTCATTTATTTTCATGGCTCTATGTTCACCCAGAAGTGCTATTGTATCTCTTTTGTGGAAGAAAATCTTGAGAGTTTGAAATTTTCTGACCTACTACATCATTTTCTTAGAATCCTCTCCCCCTTCTTGTTTCTTTTAGATTATAGATTATTAGGGGAAGGAAACAAACGTTTATATAGTGCCTACTATGTGCCAGGCATTGTACTAAGTGCTTTACAAATATTGTCTGATTTATTTCTCATGACAACCCTGGGTTTACAGGTTACTGTTACTCCCATTTTGCAGTTGAGGAAACTGATACAGACAGAGAATTAAGTGATTTGCTCAGGGCCACACAGCAAGTGATTGAGACTGGATTTGAACTCTGCTCATTGTGCAGTCAGCTTTCAAATTTCATTTCAAGGCCTGGTCTTGACTGTTCAGTCTTAAAACCTGTATAACTTTGGACGAGTTTCTGAGCCTCAATTTCCTCATTTGTAAAATGAGCAGAAAGGACTACGTGACATCTAATGATCATGCCAGCTCATCTTCTATTATTTTATTACCCTTCAAGGTGTGTAGTACAGATATTATTATCTCTATTTGACACATGATGAAAGGGAGGCCCAGAGAAGTTGTTAGAAGGCTAATAAAGACATAGAGCTTTATTTTAGAGCCTTCAGTCTTTCCGGTGCTCCCTGTTTCTCCTGCTTAAAGGAATGAACAATGTCTTGGGAACTTGTTATCTGTGTAATACTTCTCTCTGGGCTTCAGTTTCCTCATTTGTCAAATTGAGAAGTTTGATCTAAATGTTCTCTAATGTCTCTTCTGGTTCTCAATCTGTGATTCTAAAACTTTACATTTGTAAGTTCAGAAGAGTAGGTGTGTATGTTGATATATATGTGTGTGAATATATATATGTGTGTGTGTGTGTGTGTGTGTGTGTGTGTATAATGTATATACCTGTATAGACACTTATATATGTAATTCTCAGATGAGAATAATGAAATAAAAATTTTTAATGTACTTAAAAGTGGGATAAAATGTAAAATTACAAGAGTTTTTACATACCCCTCCAAAAAAATAAAAGCCTAAAAAATCCACCAATGACTTTATACTTTGGAAGAGAGTTTGGATTGTCTCAGGCAGATATAGAGCTAAACTGAAGACCCTCAAGTGAAGAGCCAGGTCTTCATTTCTCTTTCACTTCAGTCCATTAAAAGATGGATTTAAAATAACCTCTTCCGTAAGATCAGGGATCATGTCCATAATGTCATTTGAGTTGTAATTTTAAAGGAGAATTTTAAGGGAGAAATATTTTTCTTATTTTTATTTTTATTTTGTTTGTTTTCAGTGTTCTACAATCACTATCATATAACTTAGATTATGTTTTTCCCCTCCCTCCCGCCAAGATCCCCCCTCCCTCCCTGAGATGGCATACATTTTTATATAGGTTCTATACATACATTCCTATAAAATACATTTTCACTATAGTCATGTTGTGTAGAAGAATTAAAATGAATGGGAGAAATCATATAACAAATCAAAACGTAACACAAAAGAAAATGATCTGCTACATTCTGCGATTGAATTCCAAAATTCTTTCTCTGGGTATGGAAGGCATTTTGCCTTAAAAGGCCATTGGAAATTTTTTTAAGTCCTTGCATTGCAATGAAGTTCCAAGTCTATAAGAAAAAACTCGCACACTGTGGTCGTTGCTGTGCACAAAGTTCTCCTAGTCCTGCTCCTTTCACTCAGAATCAGATCGTATAAGTCTTTCCAGGCCTCTCTGAAGTCTTCCTGTTCATCATTTCATCACAATAGCATTCCATTACATTCATATAACACAATTTATTCAGCCATTCCCCAATTGATAGGCATCCCTTAATTTCCAGTTTTTGGCTACCACAAAGAGTGCTACTATAAATATTTTTGTACATGTAGGACCCTTTCCCATTTTTATGATCTCTTTGGGATACAGTCCCAGAAGCAATATAGCTGGGTCAAAGGGAATGCTCATTTTTGTAGCCCTTTGGGCATAGTTCTAAATTGCTCTCCAGAATGGTTGGATCAGCTCACAGCTCCACCAACAATGAATTAGTGTTCCACATCTTCTCCAACATTTATCATCTAACTGTTCTGTCATGTTAGCCAGTCTGATAGGTGTGATGTGATATCCCACAGTTGTTTTGATTAGCATCTCTCTAAACAATAGTGATTTAGAGCTTTTTTTCATATGATTATAGATATCTTTAATTTCCTCCTCTGAAAAGTGCCTATTGATATCCTTTGACCATTTATCAATTGGGGAATGACTTGTATTCTTGTACATTTGATTCAGTTCTTTATATATTTTAGAAATGAGGCCTTTATCAGAGACACTAGTTGCAAAATTCTTTCACAGTTTTCTGCTTCCCCCCTAAACTTGATTGCATTGGATTTGCTTGAGCAAGAACTTTTCAGTTTAATATAATCAAAATTATCCATTTTGCATTTCATAATGCTTTTCTATCTCTTCTTTAGCCAAAAATTCTTCCTTTCCTCATAAATCTGATAAATACACTATTCCTTGCTCCACTAATTTGTTTATAGTATCAAGCTTTATACATAGATCATGTACCCATTTGGACTTTATTCTTGTGTATGGTGTCAGACATTGGTCTATGCCTAGTTTCCCTCACACTTTTATCTAGTTTTCCCAGCAATTTTGTCAAACAGTGAATCGTTATTCCAGATTGCTATATTCATTGATGACTGCATCTTGAGAACCTACCCTATTTCATTTGTCTACCCTTCTATTTCTTAGTCAGTGCCAAGTAGTTTTGATAATTGCTGCTTTATAATACAATTTAAGATCTGGTAGAGCTAGGCAACCTTCCCTAGCATTTTTTTTCATCAGTTTCTTTGCTATTCTGGACATTTTGTTCTTCCAGATGAATTTTGATATTGTTTTTTTCCCGTTCTAGAAAATAATTATCAGATAGTTTGTTTGCTATGGTGCTAAACAATTAAATTAATTTAGGTAGAATTTTCATTTTTATTATGTTGGCTTAACCTACCCAAGAGCAACTGATGTTTTTCCACTTACTTAGATCTGACTTTATTTGTGCAAAAAGTGTCTTGTAATTGTGTTCATATAGTCACTGGAGTTGTTTTGGCAGGTAGACTCCCCAATGTTGTATAATGTCTATTCTAGCTTTAAATGGAATTTCACTTTCCATCTCTTGCTGTTGGACTTTGTTACTAATGTATAGAAATACAGAGGATTTGTGTGGGTTTATTTTGTAACCTGTAATTTTGCCAAAGTGGTTTATTATTTCAGGTAGTTTTTTCACTTGAATCTCTGTGATTTTCCAAGTATGTCATCATATCATCTGCAAAGAGTGATAACTCAGTTTCTTCTTTGCCTATTCTAATACCTTCAATTTCTTTATCTTCTCTAATTGCTACAGCTAATATTTCTAGTGCCATATTGAATGTTAGTGGTGATAATGGACCTCTTTCTTTCACCCCTGATCTTATTGGAAATGCCTCTAGCTTATCTCCATTTCATATAATGCTTGCTGAAGGTTTTATGTAAATACTGCTTATTATTTTATGGAAAGTTCCCTTTATTTCTCTGCTCTCCAGTGTTTTTAATAGGAATGGGTGTTGTATTTTGTCAAAAACTTTTTCTGCATCTATTGAGATAATTGTTGGCGGTGTAAGCTCAGTTTTCACGTGGACAGTCTCGGGCAGGTAAAGGTGAGGACTTCTAAACCTCAGAGTTCTCATGAGGCCCCCCAGGGAACAGCTGGGAATTGAGGCGTGAAACATGGGCTATCTCGTGCATTTCCGCCTCTTCTCAGTGGGAAACTTGCTGGGGAGAGCATCCCACCCTTGAGATTGGCCCGGGGTCTGAGCACACCTGTTGTTGACTAGCTAAGGGCTGAGAGCATGCACGGTATTCACGTGCAAACTATGCGGCGGGAGAGCTTAAGTAGGGTCAGGAAAGCCTGAAGGTGCTCTTCGTGCTGAGGGGCCCCTAGAGGGCAGAGAGTCCCTCCCCTCTTCCGCTCCCATCCTCTTGCTGTACGATCCTTGCCCCCTTGGGCAGAGGAGGATTCCTCTCTCCTGCGGAAGAATTCACCCTGCACATGCAACCAAGACCCCGAATAAAGCCTAACCCTTGTTCGACTCTGGAAAGTCTCTTCTCTCAATATGTTTATCTGGCTGATCCCCAAAGACCTGGATGACAGGTAAGAAAGGCTCAGGTAGCCCATCGGCCTCTAGGCCAAACAGATAATCATGTAGTTTCTGTTAGGTTTGTTGTTGATATGATCAATAATGTTAATATTTTTCCTAATATTGAACCAGCCCTGCATTCCTGGTATGAATCCCACCTGATCATAATGTATTATTCTTATGATAAATTGCTGTATTCTCTTTGCTAAAATCTTATTTATAATTTTAGCATCTATATTCATTAGAGAAATTAGTCTATAGTTTTCTCTCTCTGTTTTGCCTCTCCCTGGTTTAAGTATCAAAACCACATTTATGTCAGAAAAAGAATTTGGAAGGATATCTTCTTCCCCAATTTTCCCAAATAGTCTATATAATATTGGAATTAACTGTTATTTAAATGTTTGAAAGAATTCACTTGTAAAACCATCTGACCCTGGAGATTTTTTCCTAGGAAGTTCATTGATGGCTTGTTCAATTTCTTTTTCGGAGATATGGTTATTTAAGTATTCAAATTCCTTTTCTCTTAATCTGGGCAATTTATATTTTTAAAAATAACCATCCATCTCATTTAGATTGTCGAATTTATCAGCATAAAGTTGGGTAAAGTAATTTCTGATTATTGTCTTAATTTCCTCCTCACTGGAGGTGAGTTCATCCCTTTCATTTTTGATATTGGTAATTTGGTTTTCTTCTTTCTTTTTTTTAATCAAATTGTTCAAAGGTTTATCAATTTTATTGGGGTTTTTTTTTCATAAAACCAACTCTTACTTTTATTTATTAGTTCAATGATTTTCTTAATTTCAATTTTATTAATCTCTCCTTTGGTTTTCAGTATTTCTAATTTGGTATTTACTTGGGGATTTTCAATTTGTTCTTTTTCTAGCTTTTTCAGCTGCATGCCCAATTCATTGATCTCCTCTTTCTCTATTTTATTCATGTAGGCATTCAAAGATATGTAACTTCCCCTAAGAACTGCTTTTGCAGTATCTCATAAGATTTGGTAGGTTGTCTCATTATTGTCATTCTCTTGAATGAAGTTGTTGATTGTTTCTATGATTTGTTGTTTAACCCACTCCTTCTTTAGGATTGGATTTTTTAGTTTCCAATTAATTTTCGGTCTATCCTTCCATGGACTTTTATTACATATGATTTTTATTGCATTATGATCTGAGAAGGATGCATTGAATATTTCTGCCTTTCTCCACTGGATTGTGAGCTTTTTATACCCTAGAACATGGTTTATTTTTGTATATGTACCATGTACCACTGAGAATATGGTATATTCCTTTCTATCCCCATTCAGTTTTCTCCAGAGATCTGTCATATCTACCTTATACAGAGTTTTATTCACCTTCTTAACTTCTTTCTTGTTTATTTTAAGGTTAGATTTATTAAGTTCAGAGAGGGGTAGGTTGATTTCCCTCACTAGTATAGTTTTGCTGTCTGTTTCTTCCTGTAACTCCCTTAACTTCTCCTTTAAGAATTTGGATGCTGTACCACTTGGAGCATATATGTTCAGCAATAATATGGCTTCATTTTCTATGGTGCCTTTTAGCAGGATAAATTTTCCTTCCTTATCTCTTTTGATTAGATCTATTTCTGCTTTTGCTTTGTCTGAGATTAGGATTGCTGCTCCTGCTTTTCTTACATCAGCTGAAGCACAATATATTCTGCTCCAACCTTTTACCTTTACCCTGTGTGTATCCCCCCATTTCAAATGTGTTTCTTGTAAACAACATATTGTTGGATTATGGCTTTTAATCCGTTCTGCTATCCATCTCTGTTTTATAGGAGAATTCATCCCATTCACATTGACAGTTATGATTATTGTGTCTTTCCCTCCATCCTCTTTCTCACCATTTCTGCTTTTAGTTCTCCTTTCTCCCTTCCCCTCCACAATAGAGTTTTAGTTTTTTACCACCTCCTCTCACAGTCTTCCCTTCCTTCTTTCAGCCCCCTCCCTTTTACTGCTCTTTACCCTTACTACTTCTTCCCTCCCTTTTAGCCTCACCTCCCCTTTCTTTCCCCCTTCCCCTCCTACTGCCTATAGAGCTAGTTAGATTTATATACTTAAGTTTGTTGTTCCCTCCTTGAACCAAATCAGATGAGAGTACCTCTCAAACCATGCTCATCTCCCTCCCCTCTTTTCCTCTACTGTAATATAATTTTGTACTTCTTTCTGTGACGTAATTTCCCATTTTCTGCTTCCTTCTTTTCACTTCTGATACAATCCTTTCACATACCTAAATCACATTTTTATCGTGACATCATTTACTTTATACCCATTCCCTCTATGTATATCCCTTTTATATTTCATAATACATATACAATTCTCAAAATTAATAAGTATAATCTTCCCTTATAGGCAGGTAAACATTTTGCCCAAATTGAGTAACAAGTTTTTCTTTTCCCCTGTTTATCTTTTTATGCCTCTCTTGAGACCTGTGTTTGAAGATAGAATTTTCTATTGAGCTGTGACCTTTTTATCAGGAAGGTCTGGAAATCCTTCATTTCATTGAATATTCATCTCCCTGCCTGAAATGTTATGCTGAACTTTGCTGGGTAGTTGATCCTTGGTTGTAGTCCCAGCTCCTTTGCCTTACTGAACATCATATTCCAATTCCTTCGATCTTTTAATGTAGAAGCTGCAAGGTCTTGTGTGATCCTGACTGTAGCTCCTTGATATTTGAACTGCTGGACTCCTGCCCTGGGCTGCCACTTTGCTGTGCTGCCACTGCCTCAGACTGCCCCAGGACTTTCCTGCTCAGCCCTGAGGTGGCAGAGATGCACTGCACTGCACTGCAAGCTGTATGTTCCTCCACCCCCAGGGTAAAGATCAATGAGAAAGTTACTTAATCTCTAAGAGTCTCAGCGTATTCTGAAATTATACGTGAGTTGCTGATCTGCTTAGCTGGAAGGGAATCTCTAAAACACTACTTCTTCATATAAAACCATATGTTCAGACTAAAAAATAAAACAGAAATTACATTTTGCCTCACATCTATTAAAAGTACTACAGAAAACATATAGCTACCGATGAACTAAAGTAATTATCAGGAGCTATTTTACCCAACCTTATGCCAGTAAAGCTGGAAATCTAAATGGAATGGATTATCTACAAAGATATAAACTGTTGAGAGTAACAGAAGAGGAAATAGAATACTTAAGTAACCCTATCTTAGTAAAAGAAATAGAACAAATCATATATCAGGTCTGATTCAATATTAAGAGAACTGTCATCATAATTGACCGACCAAAAATCATATAGTTATAGCAATAGATGTAGAAAAAAAAGCTTTTAACAAAATACAACAACCATTCCTATTAAAAATATTAGAAAGCATAGGAATTAGTGGAGCTTTTTGTTAAAATGATAAGTAATATCTCAAAACAACAGCAAGCATTATCTTTAATGAGGATACACTAGTGACCATTGCAGTAAGGTCAGAGATGAAGCAAAGATGACCATTATTACCATTGTTATTCAGTATTGTAATATTCAGTATTACTATAGCAACTCAAGAAAAGGAAATTGAAGGAATAAGCATAGGTCAGAAGGAAATAAAACTATCACTTTTTGCAGTGATAAGATATACTTAGAGAACCTGAAAGAATTATCTAAAAAAAAACTAATCAAATTACATCTTTATCAAAGTTGCAAGATATACAATAAATCCACATGATTCATCGGCATTTTTTATATATTACCACCAAACCCAGGAGGAAGAGATAGAAAGTGAAATTCCATTTAAAACAACAGCAGAAAATGGGCATGTGATTTGGATAAAAAGGTTGATGTAAGCAAATTAGAGAAACAAGGGGAAAAAAATGCCTGTCACATCTATGGATAGGGGAAGAATTTGTGACCAAACAGGTGATATTAAGGACATTGAAAGGCAAAAGTGGATAATTTTTATTACATTAAAAAATTTGCACAAACAAAACAAAGGTAGCCAAAAGTAGAAGAAAAGCAGGGAACTGGGCGAGATGGTATTTCATAGTGAGTTTCTCTGGTAACAATCTAATTTACCAAATATTTAGAGAACTGAGTCAAATTTAAAAAAAAAAAAGACCTGTTCCTGAATTGATGGGTGAGAATGTGGATATCACATCAAAGGATATGAAAAGGTGGTTTTCAGAAGAAGAAATCAAAGCTGTCAATAGTCATATGGAAAAAATGCTCTAAATCAGTAATAATTAGAGAAATACAACTTAAAACAACTCTTGGGTACCACACCTTATACCTGTCAGATAGACTAAGATGGTAGTAAAGATAAATGACAAATGCTAAATACATACACTAATGAATTGTTGGTGGAGTTTTGCACTAATCCAACTACTCTGGAAAATAATTTGGAACTATAGCCAAAGGGATATAAAACTGCATACCCTTTGACCCAGAATTACCGCTATTAGATCTGTGCCCCAAGGAGATCAAAGGAAAAGGAAAAGAACCCATATGTACTAAAGTATCTATAGCAGTTTTTTGTTTTTGTTTTTGTTTTTGTTTTTTTGTGGTGGCAAAGAATTGGAAGCTAAAAGGGAGTTCTCCTCAGTTGGGGAATGGCTGAACACTTATGCTATATTATTGTGATGAAATACTTTTGATGTATAAGAAATGGTGAATGGGATGGTGGAAGACATATTAACTGATACACACTAGAGAACATTGCATATAGTAACAACTGCATTGCAATAACAGATTGTGGAAGACTTAGCAACTCTGATAATACAGTGATCCATGATAATTTCAAAGGTCTCATGATTTTAAAATGCTACACAACTCCAGATATAAAACTGATAAGCTCTAAGGGCCGATGGAAACATATTTTTAACTTTGTTCATTTATTTGCTTTTTTTGTAACATAGCTAATGAGGAAATATGTTTTGCCTAACTTTATAAGTGTAATGGGTCTTGTATTTCTTGTTTTCTCAATAGATGGGGGAAGGTGTGGATAGAAGGAGATTACTTGAAACTGAAAATAAAAATAAATTGGTAACAGCAAAAAATAAAATATGTAACTGAAATTTGGTTCATAACTCACAATGGTTTCCTTACCTCCATGTATTTACATTGAGAACATTATTTAGATTCTATAGGCATTACATATTTTATATTTTCCTTCATAGTTAAAAGTTAACACTCAATTTCATAATATGCTTACAACTTAATATAATATGCTCACAGCAAAATTTTGCTCCAAGCAAATCCACTTGAGAGATAAACAGTTGTTCAGTGCCACAAAAGTTACAAATTAGAACCAGTATTTATGTATTTAAGTGGTGTCTAAACAGAATTCAAACCTCACTTTTTTGTTCTTATTGAGTCATTTCTATCATACCTGACTCTTTGTGACCCTATTTGGGGTTTTCTTGTCAAAGGTGCTTTACCATTTACTTCTCCAGCTCCCTATACAGATGAGGAACTGAGCCAAATAGGGTTAAGTGACTTGCTCAGGGTCACTGAGATAATAATTGTTTGAAGCCAGATTTGAATTCAGAAATATGCGTCTCCTTGACTCCAGGCCTGGCACTCTATCTGCTGCAGTGCTACCTGCCTGTCCCAACAATAACAACACCAGAATTCAAACCTCATTTATTGAAGGTTAATGTTAATTTAGCCTTCTTGATTCCCAGCCAAGAAAATCCTAAGCTCTCCTTTCTCACTCATTTCTCACTTAATAGGAGGACATAATTATTTATTTACATCAAGATTAGTAAAAAGGCAACTTTTCATGCATTGTTACAGTAGTTGAAATATTTACCTGACTTTAGGGAGTATCATGGTATTTTAGAATAATTATTCTACTATGTCAAAAATTTAAAACTAATTTCAAATGAAGATATGCCTTGCTTTATTATTGTGAGAAATTCATTACTCTCCAGATGCCTCCAGTTATCCTTTAATATGACTTTAAATGACAGCAAAGGGGCAGCTAGGTGGTGCAGTGGATAGCGTACCAGTGCAGGAGTCAGGAGGACTTGAGTTCAAATCTCACCTCAGACACTTGACACTCACTGGCTTTGTGACCTTGGGCAAGTCTCTTAACCCCAAGTGCCTCATCCTGGGTCATCTACAGTCATCCTGATGAGTATCTGGTCACTGGATTCAGATGGCTCTGGAGGAGAAGTGAGGCTGGTGACCTGCACAGCCCTCCCTCACTCAAAACAAAGTCAAGTGCAAGTCATGTCATCATTTCTCTGACGGCATGGTCTTCTTCAGCAACGAAGGACAAACACACACACACACACATACAAAAAAAAAATGAGAGCAAAGTAATAATTAAAGTATAGACCTTTAATTCAGCCCTTTTGTTCACAACATACAGGAAAAGTTTAAACAATTCTATTTTTCTTACACTATCCTTAAATATTCACCTATAACATTTCAAAATGACATTTCAAAGCCTAGTTCCTTTAGGGTGCTACATGACAAAATCATCCTCTTCCCTTTGTGGGAATTACATGTACTTTAAATGTGTATTTTAAAAATGTATTTTTGTTATTGTAAAACTCTCATGATAGCCTTCTATAAAATCACTTCCCTCATGGCAACTTAATGATTTAATCAAAGGAATC
Organism: Notamacropus eugenii; assembly: GCF_028372415.1. Lineage (NCBI taxonomy): Eukaryota > Metazoa > Chordata > Mammalia > Diprotodontia > Macropodidae > Notamacropus > Notamacropus eugenii. Next base: position 87,344,064 of record NC_092879.1, on the reverse strand, counting down.
CTGGGAAAAGGTGAAGGACTAGCAACCTGACCTGGTTTATTCATTCGGTGACCTCTGTCATTTCATCCCTGCTAATGATCTGAGAGCTTGGAACATCCTCCCACCCAAAAAAAGCAAAGAAACATTTGAAAAATTAAAATTAATTTAAAATTTTTTTTAAATTTAAAAAATAAAAAAAACCCTAAGCTTAGCAAGACTTTGAAATAACAATAGTTGAAAAAAATCTGTTTCTGCTTATTGTTGAAAAATTTACTGCCACTTTGGAAGCCTTCAAATGAAAATGGCACCAGGCATTGAGGCATCATGCCTGCTGGAGAGATTGAGCCAAAATATCATTTGAAAATTTATGGCGTAAGGTGGCTTCACCCACAGGTTAGAACCAGATCTACCAACAAGCTTATAAATGTTTCAGATAAATTGTAGAGGAAGGAGAGAGATGGGCCACATTGACCTCACCATTTATTGTTATTGTTCAATCATTCAGTTGTGTCCAGCTCTTTGTGATCCCATGGAAAATACTTTCCGTGGGGTCTTTTTGGCCGATGTTATGGAATGGGTTTGCCATTTCCTTCTCCATCATCATTTATATGGGTAATATATAAATGTTTATTTTTGGATTTTCCTTTGGTATTCAGCACTGTTTATGACAGAATCAAATGCCTTTGGTGATGGTACAGCACCTTGTTTTAAGATTCCTTTAATATTAATAATTAGGGGGTTATTTAATAAAGATACATGTTTTGTTAGAACTTTTAAAGAATCTTATATCATTTTATATTATATGTATAGGAGATGCCTTGTTGGAGTAGCCTTTAACATGAAATTTTGCTTTCCTGAATCAAATGCATTATTACACAGTGTGGTTTTATTTTTGTTACATCTTTTAGTCAACTGTGTGACTATACAGATGGTCTTCTGTATAGTACCATTTACAAATTACTTTCTATTCTTGCTCATATATTTGAATATATATATATAAGCTTATGGATCCATAGTTATTTTACTTTCTCAATTACATTTTTCACTCAAAATAAGGATCATAAAACCCTGTTTTTCCAAGTGCTTTGTGTCTTCTCCTTCACATACCTTGAGTATTGGTTCCTTGGATCCCTCAAACTTGTGTTGCATCTAACACACACCTCTGCTGGGTATAGTTGGTTTAGTCTAGTTGCTCTTCCCATCTTTGTTTTCTTTAGTACCATTTTTTCTTTCTAACGCATATATCAAGAATTGTGAGGTTCTGTCTAAATGTTTTGTCTCCACTACTATTAATAAAGAAAAGAGTTTCTTAAGGAAGTCTTTACAGATTGTCTACATTTTTCATCTCTTCATTATAACTCCTTCATGTTTTATCTTTTAATGCTCTCTGGATAAGTTGGCTTAGTTGGGTCTCTCACCAAGCTTTTTTTTTTTTTGAAACTAGTTTTCTCCATCTGTTGCTTTTAATCATTCTATGAAGTAATATTGTTCATAATCTTCCTCTTGTTAATGTGGTTTTTACATACTTTTGGTCTCCTCATTATGGCAGTTGATTTACATCTCTTTTAAGTTCCTTCAGAAAAGGTGATATAGTTCATGTAGATAATTGTTCATTTTCCCATTTCATTTGGTGAGTGTTAAGAACATGTTTAACTAAGTCAGATTGGAATTACTATCCATATCTTCTTTATCATTTTTAACGTTCTAGTGTGCTTGCTCAAAGAGGTCATTTGCTTGACTACATATGAAAAGTTGATTCAGAAATGGCTTTCACATTGGTCGGCAGTCATTTTTTATCTGTTGAAATATAGTTTCATATTTTGATTTTATATTGGTACCCCTTGCCCATGATCAGCATCTTCTGACTCCCTTTTTTGGAGGTATTCATGATATATAGGCATGAAATTTGGTCAGTCCATGAGCCTTTGGCTTCTCTTTTTTCATATTTCAAAAAATGTTTTCCAAAAAACATTTTTTCATTTCCATACCCCATTAATCAACCAATAAGCAGTCAATAAACTAGGACTTATTAAGGACACAATATATGCCAGTGTGCTAAGTACAAGGGATACAGGGGAAAAAGCAACAATCTTTGTTCTCAATTTGATTACAATCCAATTGGAGAGGGAGCATGTGCATATAGATATAAATATACAATATACACAAAAGGAATAAAAGGTAGTCTTGCGAGAGAGGGCCCTAGCAGCTCAGGATGGGGAGGTATGGTAGAGATCAGGAAGAGCTTCATGTAGAAGGTGGCTTTTGAGCTGAATTTTGAAGTTAATCAATGATTCCAAGAGATATACATAAGGCGGGAGAACATTCCTGGCATGAAGGACAGATAGTGCTAAGACAGGGAAATTGGAAATTAGAGTGTTGTTTGTGGACGAGCATGGCTAGGCCTTAGACTATATAGAGAGGAGGAAAGTATGAGACTGAGAAGGCAGGAAAAAGGTTTGGGAACTGTCTCAAATGCTAAGAATAGTGTATTTTGGATTCTAGAGGTGATGAAAAGCCAGTAGAATTTATTTACCAGAGGACTGTCATGGCAGATATGCACTTTGCTATGTGGATCATGAATTGGAATAGGAAGAGACCATATAGAAAGTTATTGCAGAAATACAGGTGAGAAGTGATGAAGACCTGTACTAGGATGGTAGAAAACTGTGTGAGTGGACAGAGGGGTATTATATTGAGTTTGAACACAACTTTCAGTTCAGAATGTTTGTTATGCAGTTGTTAGGCCTAAATATACAGCCCTAATTATCTATTCATCTCTCTCTCTCTCTTTCTCTCTCTCTGTCTGCATATTATATGTGGAAAGAGAAATTAGGTGTCTGCATTAATATAGTTTAAGCTTTTAAAGCTTCAAAGTGCACTAAGACTTATGTAGCACCTTATGTAATAAATGCCTATTGATTCACTGACCAAGGTGATAAATGAACCCGTGGGAGGAAGTCACCAGATGGGAGTATAGAGAGAAGAGGGATCCAGGCAGAGTTTTCGGGAACCCCCCAGTCAGTCAGTTTACTTTGTAAGTGTAGAAAAGTTGTCTTCTAAATGCTCATTTCAGATACAGAATTGTCCTTTAAATGAGTGACTGGAATGGAGGACTTCACTGAGGTGATTTTGTGTCAATTATGTCAAGCTCCTCAGTGCTTCAAAACTATTCAGTTTTGCATCAGATTCACATGAAGAATCTTTTGATTTGTGGGGAAATGACTGTATGTCATAAGGGCAGGGGTTTTATTGCACAAGAATGCTTTGACTGAAAAGTCAATTGAAATTTTATCATTTTAAATATTTTGAAGCGTGGTAGATTAGATGAGGAGTGGAAACAGCTGTCCTGTGTCATTGTCTTATGCAAACCTTTAGATAAAGGATTCACATTTCTTACATGCCTGTGATTTTTCCCTGTTGTTAAGATTGAGAAAAAAAAATTAATACATCACTCAATTCCTATTTCATTTCCAGATCTAGAATATGAGCAACGCTGATGCACTTTCATTCATGTTTTCCTCTCAAATCCTCTGTTTTTTATCAAGACTTTTAAAACATCTTGAAAGTAAATGCCTCTAGAATTTTGTAGATTATATTTTCCAAGCTTGCATCTCCTGTAACAATTTCTTTCACCAATACCCAGAAAAAGATGAAGGTTTTAAGTGCATTTTTCATAATTGACCAACTTCATGGTTTTGAAAAACTTGTATTTTCAATTTTGCAAAAGGTAGTCTTGGGAGAGAAGGCCCTAGCAGCTTGGGATGGGGGGGTATGCTGGAGATCAGGAAGAGCTTCATGTAGAAGCTCTTATATTTTGTTCAAAAATGCTTCTGTTGGAAACTGGACTTTTTGTACATATATTGTACTTAAAGAATTATTGCTTTGCCTAAAAATAACTTTTAGATATGCTTCAATAGTGCATTGTGATACAAGTGAAATAAAGTGACCAATTTAACATACTAAGATTCTTGAATTTAAGGTAAATCAGAAAAGGTAATATTTTCCATTTAAAATTTTGCCTGTGAGAGAACTTGGAAACAACAGGCATTCTCTAAGATATTAGAGAATTATGAGTTGGCTGTATCCATATTATTTATAAGAAGAAATATTATCTTCATCCATCCCTTGTCAGTGAGTATATACACTGAGATAGATTGATGACTGTTTTTATAATTATATTCTTTCAGAAACTGTAATCAGCAAAATGTCCAAATAGTTGCTTTTGGTAAACTTCACCAATCCCAGAAATTCAAAGGAAAGTTGTTATTGTTCAGTTATTTCAGCTATATCTGATACTTTGTGACCCTATTTGAGGTCCTCTGGTCAAAGATACTGCAGTGGTAATATAGATACATGTATGTATATGTATTCATATATGCATGTATTTTGATCATTTCAGTCATATTCAGCTCTCAATAACCCCATTTGGGGGTTTTCTTGGTGCAGACACTAAGGTAGTTGGCTATTTCCTTCTCCAAGTCATTTTGCAGATGAGGAAACTGAGGCAAACAGTGTTATGTGACTTCACCAGGGTCACACAACTAGTGTCTGAGTTTGAATTCAAACTCAAGAAGATGAGTTCGGACCAGTCTATTCACTACACCACCTAGCTGCCCTGCCAAAGGAAAGTGATTATGTTCCGAATATAGGGTAATTATAACTGAATACAAAAGATAAAGACCTTGTATAAGATAACCTTATGAGTTAAGACCAGGGAACTTTAATACTTAGGACTTTTACTGTCTCTACTACTAACTGACTTCACATGTCCACCACATTGAACAGAAGCGTGCACTCAAACTTGCTATAGAGATTCCCCAAAAGAGATAACTAACACTGATTCTATCAAGTCACTCTCAGCAAAGAATGAAAGGAAAGGCAGAAGACTTGCCATGTTTAAAATCACAGGCTGGAAGGGATTAAACCAGTAGGCCTTGAAGGAAAGGGATTGGAACTTCAGTTGAAGACATTCCTTTTCCCCTTGAGCGTACAGTTAGTGAGACCAGGCTGAGACCTCATATCCACCATCAGGAGCAGACTAAGGCTGCTAAGTAGCCAGCCCCAGGAGTCCATGTTTTAGGGGAAGTAGAAAGGGACTCAGAGAGAAGAGGACTTACAAAGACACATGATGGAGGAAAAGAGAAAAGTTGAATGACCAAATGTTTGGAAAGGTACTTAAATAAAAACTCAGTTCACAATCAACAAACATTTATCAAGGGCTTATATTGACAGGATATATGTGTGTGTGTGTGTGTGTGTGTGTGTGTGTATGTGTGTATGTGTGTATTAACCAATACAGTGGATTATAAAAACAGATGAAACGTTGAATAAAACCTCAAAAAGAAATCAAGTCATTTTGAACAAATATTGTAGCATGAATGAGAGTTAACCGCAATTACCCATTTAAGAGAGAATTCTATGGACTGCTCACAGATCATGGAACAACAGCAAGAACTACAAGAATAGATAAATGGATAGATTTAAGGACAGGAACTGTATCTGTGATTTATTCGATATAGGGAATTCCTGAATGAGGAAACTCTTGTCAATGTAGGTGAGCAACTTTCATACAACTTATAGGCTTTGAAAATTCCTTAGACCATGGGTGTCAAACTGTAATGGGGCCTGCAAACCTTCCAAGTGCCTGCAAGCCCAAATTAAAATGTAATTGGGAGTGACTCACTTCAGGATGCATAGCCAAGACGGTAGAATAGAGAAAGCACTCAAACAAGCTCTCTCAATATTCCCCTACAAAAACTTTAAAATAATACCTCAAATCAAATTCTGGAGTGGCAGAACCAACAAAAGGTCACAGGAAGACATTCTACCAGCCCAGGATAACATAGGTGGTTTAAAAGACTGATGTGTGACACAGGGAGGCTGACTAGGATCCCACATGGATAAAACATCAGTGGTGGGACTAGGTGGGTGACAGAAGCAGCAGCAGCTTTGGGTACTCTCAAACTAGAGATAGCAAGGAGACCGGAAAATGGGTCAGAAAGAGATTACAGGGAACTATTGTGCTAGCATTGGAAGCAGGGCCTAATGCTGTTTGGCAAATCCATTGCCTATATCCACTTCTGGGTCATAGATCAAGAGCATAAAGGAACACTTTCAGTCAAAAGGGAATGGAAGCCTTGAGGAACAATGTCACTTTTGGTCACAAGGGATCAGAGACCTGAGCAGCAGTATCATTTCTGGTCTCAAGGGAGTAGGGCTCATGAGAAGCTATATCACTTCTTCTCCAAAGGGACCCTGAGGAACAAATTGTTTCTGGTACCAAGGGGCAGTATTGATTGTAATCCCAACAGGTCAAAAGCCCTTCCATGGTAAACAGACTTGGAGAACAGTGACTATATCTTTCCCCAGATCACACCATGATGAAGGCACTGAAAACTTCCAAACCCCCAAAACTAACTCTGAAAATGGTAGTGCAGAAAAGTTTGAAGTTTGAGACAGTGCCCCTTCCCCCAGTCTAGGACTAGAGCCCAAGTTTCTCATAAAGTTCAAAAAAAAATAAGCAAACAACAAAGAAGAATCTCACCATGAAAAGCTACTGTGGTGACAGGAAATATCAACACAAATTCAGAAAAGTCAAAATAGCTACAAGGAAAGCCTCAAAGAAAAATATGAATTGGACACAAACCCAAGAAGAATTCCTGAAAGAGCTAGAATTATTTTCAAAATCAAATAAGCGTGGTAGAGGAAAACATTAGGTAAAAATGAGAGCAAAGGAAGAGAATTATGAAAAGAAAGTTAACAGCTTGCTAAAAGAAATAAAAATACTGAGGAAAATAACACCTTAGAAAACAGAATTGACCAAATGGAAAAAGAGATACAACATTTCAGTGACGGAAATAAATCCTTAAAAAGCAGAATTGGCCAAATGGAAAATGAAGTACAAAATTAATGGGTGGAAATAATTTATTATAAGTAGAATTGACCAAGTTAGTGGTGGAGGGGAGAAGTGGTACAACAGCTCAATGAAGGAAATAAATCTTTAAAAATTAGAAATGGGAAAGTGGAAGATAATGACTCCATGAGGCATCAATAAATGATGAAATAAAGTCAAAAGAATGAAGAAAATAGAAGAAAATACAAAATTTCTAAGAATCACAGTCCTAATTCATAGTTGGTAGAGTTGTAAATTGGTCTAATCATTCCAGAGAAGATTTTAGAATTAGGCTTTAAAAAAGTGATTGAAGTGTTCACTGATCCAGAGATCTCTCTGTTAAGTATATACTCTAAGGAGGTCAATTACGTACCCCATGTCCATCAAAAAATTAATATCAACATTTTTTAGTAGCAAAGAGTTGGAAACAAAGTAGTTATGCATCTGTTAGTAAGTGACTAAACTAAACAAACATGATTTTAATTTAATATTTCTGTGCTTTAAGAAAAATAAATATAAAGAATTGAGAGAAGCATAAGAAGACATTTGATTAATTCAGAGTGAATTAAACAGACCTGAAGAACAATATACATGGTGACTACAAAATGCAAATGGAAAGAACACAAACACTATTTAATCCTCCATGAAAATGACTAAGATTGACCACCAAATGAAAATAAGAAAATGTATCCCCTTCTTGGCAGAAGTGGAAGAATATGGATGTAGATCATTCCATATACTGTTAGAATCAGTTGAAATGTGGATTAGTTTAACTGAATTGCTTTTCTTATTTTTCTTTTTCACTTTTGGTTATAAAAGACAGATAGTTGGGAAATTAATGACCTCTCCTTTTTTTTATAGCGTTTCATTGTGTTGACGGCATCAGTGATGCTGTTTACTCTCTTGAGTGCTATAGATTGTATGCTCTTTATCTTCTTGAGTGCTACAGATGTGTCATAAATTTTTCTCTTTGGTTATTCATATTTCATGTACAGATTGATGTATCTGTGTAGTTTTGCTTCACTATTGCTAATAATTTTTTTAAATGTGAAATTGTAATGATTCATAGGGAACTCCTAAGTAGGGAAACTCTTGATGTCATATTTGTAGGTTAGCATCTGCTCAGTGTTTCCTAGAGCGCAGAGAGTATGAGTTGCACAGGATCACAAAGTGAGTACTGCCAGAAGGTGTTCTTTATTCGCTGTGCCAGGTTGCCTCAGTTTTTGTGTAAATATTATAAATGTAGAATTTTGGGGAAATACTCTTCTGATTTTTTTTAACAGAAGCAACAAGATAGGGCAAAGTGAAAAGGGCTCCAGATCTGCAGTCAGATGACGTGGATTTGAATCTCAGCAGTTTACTTTGAAACTAACCACTCCTATAACCTTGAGTAAATCACCTAATCCCCATGTACCTCACTTTCCTAATCTGTGTAATGAAGGGATTAGACTAGTTAACCTTTGAGCTTTGTTGTAGTTGGGTTTGTGTCCGTTAGATTTTCTAATCTTCTACAGCCTGGTGGAACCTAAAAGTCTGATGCTCACCCATTTTTGTAAATGTTAATAAACTATTTCATATTTATGCAGGGCAGTAGTAAATTTATGGTAACTTGTCACTATTTCTCAGTTCCTACACAAATGGCTTGGAATACAGATTTCAACAGCGTCTTTGCTTTCTTAAGAATTTACTGACAAATTCAAGCATGAGTAACATGTGGTCTTCTAGGTCCTCAGGTACAGCCTTTTGACTGAGGCCACTTTTACAGAACAAATCATTTTATCAAGGGGATAAATATCAGGCCCCTGGCAGCCCATGGGGCAGTGTATTTTTTGACCCTGTTACTGAGGCAAGTTGTTTCCTTCATTTGTCCACCCACAAACACTGTATGTATTTTTGTGCAACTTTCTTTGATAGTCCTTTTGTTGCCTCCTCTCTTTATGTCTCCATCCAGGGGAATTCACTTTGAGTAACTGCAGCTTCTGTTTGCAATCTCCCTTATGTGCTCATTGCTACTCATTTGAATCCTTGAACATCTGGGAGAGAAAAATTTTAAAAACCAATAATCATTTGACTTTATTGCAACATTCCAAGTCACCTAATCTCATCTGCTGTGTAGAGAAGGATACTTGAGAGAGGAGTCAAATAACTGATTTGCCAAATGCCTACAAATACCTATATTAACTTTCTTCCTAAAGATCTTCATTTTACTGGCAGGTAACTGAGTGCCATACTATTTCTCTTGCTTATTAGCCTAAATATATGTTCTTTTTTGCAAAACAAAGCATAATATATTATCCCAGCATATCATACTGCCTTAGAAGAAGTTAAGTGGTTTTGAAATGAGTGAGAGAAGCGGTAGAGGATCCCTGTACTTCAGAAAACCCCCATTTATATCTTTCTCAGGGAAGCCAAGGAGCCATAGTTCTTCCTTCATTATATGCCTTTTCTATACAGGAACTAGTTGCTTCTATTATGATTAATAATTTTTCCATTTAAGTATTTTATTAAAAATCTAACTGGTTTTACATTCAGCCAACAAAGCCTGCTTACGGCCTATTATTGAATCAGATTAATTGATTTCAATTAATTTTGATTAATTGATTTTAAGGTATAAAGTATCATAATTCCTTAGTCATTTCCTCTAAGTCTGCAACAATATTCTTTATCACTTCATTCTTATTCACTTTTCCTCATTGTGATCACAGTTAGGTGGAACCCTATGTTCCTGGTCCTACTAACCTCACTTTGTGTCACAAAGGAAGCTGAAGTAAAAGTATTTATGGTGAAAACTCATTTCATGTGAAGGTGTAATGAAAGCCTAATTTGCCTGGCTTATATGTCAGCTAACTCCTTTAGCTTATACTTTATACTTTAGCTTGTACTATACTTTACTTATATGTAAGTATAAGATTTTAATTGCAAATCCATATGGGTTATTTTCCTTATTAATAACCCTTTTGGTTATTTTTAATATAGTTTGTATTGCTTGATCTTCCTTTAGTGATCCAGAAATATATGAGGTTGTTCTAAGCTAGACCTGATTCAGGTCAGTCCCTTGGTAGTTGAGGTTCAATAACTGAATGAAGTGAGCCTTTTACATCATTCTACACTTAACAAAAGAAAATTTACACGGCACACAACAGGAGAAGGATTTTGACAAGGATCTCATGCATCGAGGGTATCAACTAAGTAAAGCTTCCTTGCCCATGTACTTAGGCAGCCAAGAAGTGATATATCAACAGCCCAATCCTTTAGTTCCCTGAACCCATTCAAATTTAATTGTAAAGAAAAAAAGAGCCTAAAGTGTGTTGGGGGGAGTGATAAGGGAAGGAAGGAAGCATAAACATAGGGAAAAAAAGCAATGTCATTAGTCCCCTGTAAGAGTGACTAAATTCATTTAGTGTTCCCTGACCTATCAGACAGGACCTCTACATCCCTCAGTGGGGTAATGGGATACATTACCAAATCTTTTTTTTCCCCCACTAGAGACTTCTGAGGAACTCCTCCCCCTTGGGACTGGTGAGAAGAAGGGAATAAACATTCATATATTGCCTACTCTGTACCAGGTCCTGTGCTATGCACTTTGTAAATACTATGTCATTTTTTCCTTATGATAATCCTGGAAGTACCCTTATGCTCATTTTACAGTTGAGGAACCTGCAGTAAACAAAGGTTAAGTGATTTTCCCAGGGTCAGTAAGCTAGTAAGTATCTGAAGCCTGAGTTATTCTCAAGTCTTCCTTACTCCAGGCTCAGTGCTCTGTCCACTGTGCCACCTAGCTTCCTGCTTAGACAGTTTCACCCTTTCCTTGTTGCCAAGAATTAAACCACCTGTAAAAGATGCCATCTCTCTTTCCTCATGGCCATCACTTTATAAAAGGTTAAGATTTTTTTATTAAGGCAGCTAGGTAGTACAGTGGATAGAGCACCAGTACAGGAGTCAAGAGGACCTGACTTCAAATTTCACCTCAGAGACTTGACATTCACTTAGCTGTGTGACCTTGGGCAAGTCACTTAACCCCAATTGCCTCATCCTGGGTCATCTCCAGTCATCCTGATGAATATCTGGTCACTGGATTCAGAATTATCCACTGACCCTTGGAAATCGTACTGGCAACAATGTGTAGGGACCATTCATTTGTAGATCATTGTAAGCAAAGGGCTACGCTGGGCTTGGCTTGGTAACTGTCCATGCTACTGTCAAGTGTGCTAGGTCCTGTGGATCTGCCTCTTCTCTTGTTGCTGTGCTACCACTTTTGGATCTGTTCTGCTGCCTACTGCCATTTCCAGAAGGCCATTGCTACCACAACCTACTCTGCCAGGGTCAACCACTGCCTCTTGTTCCAGGACCTGAGCATTGCTAAGGGCTTATCCTACTAATGCTGTAGCCTGAGTCTACCCACCTCTGCTGGAGCTAGCATCACTTCCCTATTTCTTCCTGATTTGAAGTCCTAGTTTAGTAAGAGAATGAGGTATGATGAATGTAAAAAAGTAAATGTGATATATACAAATTTTTTTCCTCCTCCACATGGCCTAATTTTGAAATTTATAGGGAAATTTATGAGGTGCTATTCAAAACTCTGCTTCATAACTATTTTAAAATTGTCAATATATTTTAATGTTGTCTTAATTTCTCCCACTTTCCCTCCCCACCCCCACAATGAGACCCATCCTATATAACAAAGAACATTTTAGACAAAATATAAAAAAAGAAAATGAATAAAAGAAAAATTCAATAAAACTAATCAATACATCAAAAATGTTTGAAAATACATGGAATATTATATACTTGTGGATCTTGCACCATTGCAAAAGACTGTGTTAGGGATATCTTCTCTTATTTTCTCTTTGGAGCTGAGCTTGATTTTTGTAATTTTGAAGTATTCACTTTTGATTATTTGTGGTGGTTCTTGCCATTCACGTTGCTGTACCTGTTATATACAGTATGTTGTTATTGTTTTGGGCTCTGCTCACTTTATTCTTCATTAGATCATGTAAATTTTTCCGTAATTCTCTTTATTCATCATTTTTTCCAATACACTAATATTGTATTATATTCATGTTCAGGAATCACAGTTCTTTTTGCCATTGCCCAGTACAGTGGGCATTGACTTTGTTTCCAGTTCTTTTCTTCCACTAAAAGCACTGCATTTGGATGGGGGTGTAGTATATGGGGCCCTTTTTCTTAATAGTTACTTCCTTGGAGTATAGGCCTAGCAGTGGAAACTCTGGGTGAAGGGGTAAAGACATTTTAGTCACTTTATTTGCATACTTCACAATTGCTTTCCGCAATGATTTGAATGATTCACAGCTCCATCGACATTCCACTAGCCTGCTTATCTTCTACAATATGTCCTGCATTTGGGATTCCAATGGCATATCAATCCAATATCTTGTATTTAGTATTTATCATCTTTGCTAACTGTAAGATGTGAGGTGAAACCTTAGACAGCTTTTTATTTGTGTTTCTCTTATGATTAGTGATTTGAAGCATACTTTCATATGGTCAATACTTTGTAATTCTTTTGAGAATTATTCATATCCTCTGACCATTTATCCATTGGGGATGTCTTTCAATCATATGTATATGTATGTACAATATAGTGTAGAATGTATGTGTGTGTCAGTTATTTATACACCTTGAATAGCAAACCCTTATCTGAGACATTCAAGGCCCACGGGTGAAGTGACTTGCTTAGGGTCACACAGGTAGTAAGTAACAATTATCAGTATTCACCTCCAGCCCCTCCGATTCTGCCTCTCCATCAATGTCTAAAAATATTCCAATCTTTATTTTCGAATGGCTTTCATTATATTTTATAAATGCCCCCAGTTATGAAGTAGAATTTTTTTTATTGTTTGCCCAGTCTAATGATATCAGATCACATAAACAGTTACTTGCTGGGTTTCTATTTTGTTCAGCTGTCTTCTACTTGAGGCAGAACAAGAGAGTACTTTTCCCAAAAGAGGAGGCTAAAACAGATGTAGAAAAAACTAAAAGGGAAATCTGCTATTTCAGCCACTTTCAAAGATTTCATTTGTAGACACAAATGAGCAAAACAACTTTATGAATATGAATATGCTTATCTATTTATTGTTCAATGTATCCCTGAGACTCTGTGCAATATTGAGGTTACAGTAAGAATCCCTTTAGGTTATTATGGTACAATATAGTTTATAAATAATCATATTGAGTTTTACGAAACATCTGCCTAGAGCACATACACACACAGGAAAATGAGTTATAAATCATACTAGTGCAATAAGGTCATATGAATATTCAAGAGAATTCCACTGCCACCTACTTTGATTACACTGCCAAGTTTTAAATATGTGTTATTCCTGATTTGGCTTTTTTTTTTATGTTAGTTTCTATTTGGCCAAAGGCAATTCTATAATAATTACCTAACTTTTCTTTTTCAGTTGCTGTTAAAAAAAACATTGCAATTCCTGAAGTCAATCTGCCTCAAATGGACACTAGAGCAACTGTCTGCTGGTAGGTCAGATGACTTCTTTCCCCCATTTCCCCCTCTCATTGTATGATTATCATGACTCAAAAGTTAAAGGTGTCTATGCTTTAAATCTGTGGCATTTAATTTTAAAGGTAGCTGTCATTTAATCTCTAGTGTAAAATAATTTGAAAATGGGGAAACTGAATAGATATACATGACGCTCTCTCCAATATTACTTATTGCTTGCTATTTCCTTTGATTATGATAACCAATAATACTGCTTTTCTCAGTCATCATATAGTTTTACAGATATAGTAGATTGACTTTTTGCCAGTCTGGTGCTATCTAAATACTTCATCTCCTCCCCCTTCCCCAGTCACTCTCCTGTAACATTAGTACAGATAAACCTTCCTTACACTAAGCAATTTATAATTAAGCAGAGATTAAGGGAAAGGCAGATGATTATTTTCATAAATGGTGAAAGGGCTATCTATGTATCTGGTGCATGTCTGGCAAGGATATAAGTACATTAGAATAAACAAATGCCTATTTTTTTCTTCTTAGCTCTTTGCTGTTGTCATGTTTTTAAACTGTTATTCTTTTTGCTTTAAAGGCTGCTCAAAGTTTATTAGTTTCTGTTGAATACAAAGTAAACAAGTTACTGAGGCTGCTGAAAAGCACAAAGGTGATTCAGACAGTAAAAAAAACCAGACAATAACAGTGTGGTTTCTTTTACTAGTTTTTTGGTGTTTTGCCTTTGTTTCCTTTTTTTAAATAAAAGTAAATACCACACACAACACAACTGCTTCTACACTTAAGCAGCCTATCTATTCTAAGATAATAGGTGGGTGAGGGAAGTGGGGTAGGGAAAGGGGAAGTGGACTCTGATGCCTAGCACACTTCAGAAGGTGGGGAGCAGCAAGGAGGGTGTTGCTGCTCATGCAGAAGACCCAGTGCTGGTCTTGCTGGGCTCGCTGACATGCCACTTCCTCGTAACCTCCTGAGTCAGGTCACAGGTGATCATGCCATGAGCAACCTGGAAAGTTCTTAAGGGCTCTGGGGATTCCAATGCAGTTGTCACGAATGGATGACTCGACTTCCCAAAGAAGAAACTTGCCCACCAGTGACCTGGGTCTGATTTGGGAAGACCAAGATGGTGGGGGATCACTTCCCCAGAGTACTCAGCACTTCCATAGGAGCTGTTGCTGTAAGTGGAACCCAGATGCCTTCGGTAGTAGTCATGGGTTGCTACAAGTGAACTGCTGGACAGGATTGCTGCTATGTTGCTTGTTCTTCCTGTGATGATGTGAACCTTAGTGGCGGCTTCCGAGCAGCCTCAATCAGGCAGTGGGCTGTGGCGGACGATCACAGGTGACCTGGCTCGGGGGAAGCAGGCGCTAGGCCACAGAGCCCATTTGTAAGGGAGATTACAGGAAGATACTCCATGGCAACAAAAATGAGAGAGTTCTTTGGGTTTGACCTAAACTGTTATTCTTTTAAAAAAATAAAAAGTTAGCCTGATTTGTGGAAACTGTATGAAGCATATATGGGCTGGGGACCTACTCATTATGCTAACATTAACAAGATATTAAGTACATTATTTAACTGCCAGTAGGCATACCGTATTTCAGCATCGTATTTGGTTCAGACTTTGTGGCAACTGAAATATGTGAAGCAGCCAATCATGATCCCAACTTATGAAAGACTTTGAGTAGTGGTCTTGCATTTTTATTTCTCTGTTCATATCATTTATGCGCATGATCCATACCCTTTAGTGTATTCATGTATAGATTTATTCCTATAGAAAAATTATTATGAAAGTACAGGTAAAAATTCTTCATTAGGCTAGTAAATTCCAAGCTGTTCCAGACTCATTCTTGATGGAAGAGATGGCAGAGGAGTGGAGGGCACCGTGGAGTGGATGATTCTGAAGTCAACTTTCTGAAAATTTGTACTTTTCTTTGTCTTCTGTTAAAATGGGTAGAACATGTGGTTGCGCAGGATACCAACATTTCTTTACAAGGAGCCCTTGTAAAGTCA
This sequence comes from Notamacropus eugenii, assembly GCF_028372415.1. Taxonomy (NCBI): domain Eukaryota; kingdom Metazoa; phylum Chordata; class Mammalia; order Diprotodontia; family Macropodidae; genus Notamacropus; species Notamacropus eugenii. Next base: position 87,328,702 of record NC_092879.1, on the reverse strand, counting down.
TGTACAAATAAAGTCCTATTTTTCAAATGTTAGGAAAATAGAGTGCACATTTCAGCCAAGGACATAAATCAGTGAATCTTCTTCCAAATCACTAATTTAAATTTCATCCTAATTATAATCATTCTGTTCATTATTAATGACATTTTGTATCTCTGATTATGGCATAATTGATAATAATCTTTGTGATATATATTTCTTAGCAACTCTTTGTGATAATTGCATTGTTGCCATCTTACTCTACTAATTTTTGTCAGGGTGAGGAAATTGTTTTCTTTGTTGTTGTATGATGTAACCGTTTGCAACCAACATTGGTACGTTGGTAAAATGATAGAAACATCTGCTTCTGAGTCCCCTTCCTCTCCCATAAATCATACCTTTGCCCTCCATACACACCCCCAGGTCTGGCACCTTCATGATGCATTGAAGGTACTGAGTATTAGAATAGTTCATTGAGATTTTTTTCTCCAGGTGTCCAGTGTGACAAGTTCAAGACTGCTTGAGTTTGAGTCACACTTATATTTTGCTAATTGCTTCACCCCTCTTTGTTTTCCTTTTGATTTAAAAAATCCAGTATCAAAGATGCAGTGAACTCAAGTGAACCTGATTTTGCCTGTCTCTCACATTTGGTTCCACTTTTTCCTCTCAGCTGGCTCCCATACTAAGGAGGTTAAAGTCAGATTGAAACTCTTGGTAGAGGATCTCAAGCTAGGTAACTTGGACCTTCTAGACTCCAAGATCTTAGCCCTGGGACTCAATAAGAACCAAATTGGACTCAAGGGGCACAAGGTCATATTACCTACATTTCAAACCATAGAAGTGCTGTATAAAATGTTGGTCATTTTTATTGCTTTTATTAGCCATTTATCTTGACTTTAAAGATAAGGGATTACAATATACAAAGGTATATAATATGATGTGATTATATGATATGAGATATTATTTAAGGAGTACCAAATTTCCCACCATTAAATTCAAAACTACAAATGGACATTCTGCTGCTGAGGGCAAAATTGAAGGTGTAGGGGATGAGGTCCAAAGGACAGATGTTGGAAAATTCTGGAAAGTAAACATATCTTAAGATCATAGGTTCAGAATTGGAAGGAGCCTTAGAATCAGCCTAGTTTCACCTCCTCAAAGAGGGAAAGTGAGGCTCAGAGAGGTTAAGTTCTTTGCCCAAGGTCACATAGGGTTATTAGAACCAAGGTTCTTGGGCTCTAAATGTATTGCAATTTCCGCTATACTACATTGTGTTTCTGGAAACTACATGTGGTAGAATATGAAATACTTTTAGATAATGATAAAAAAGATAATAAATGAGTAAGAAGAAGAGTATCTTGTTTAATTTTCCCAATTATGTGACAATGAGAAAGCTGAGCATCATTATCCTAAAGAGTTTAATTAGTAAAATATACAACATAGAATTTAAAGAATGGAATAAATGGAAGAATGGGAATATTTCCTTAATTTAATAAAAATTAATAATTTTATTTCAGTTAATAATGATGAGTGCTAAGATAATATAGAATTCCTCTCAGACAGTGAGAGTGGGATAGGAATGCAGGTAATGACTGGTCAGGAGTCAAGAGAAGTTATTTCCAGTTACAGTTTTTCCCTTACCTTTGGGGTGGTGGCAGAATAATGATAGACTTATAGGTGGTGGGTGTATGTCCCAGAGGAAAAAGTTGAAGTTAGATATTTAGTAAACAGGAAAAGAATGAACTAGAAGCAAAAGTGACCCACCCAGAGATGAAATGGGGTAAAATAATTTGAATCTTGTACATTTCAATAAATCATCACACGATGAGATCATGCATATTGTTACTATGCTCTTTTAGAAGAAAGAAGATAGTTGGGGGTCCTCTAAAGGCAAGGAATGGGCACTTCAGTATCAAAGACAGTATGATGGTATCAGGAAGGATAAAGAATGAGGGAAAAGAAAAAGAACAGCATTCCTTCCCACCTACCACCAGCTATAGTTGGAGAACACATTCCCTAACAATCCTCAACTTTGTTCTTTGTCCCTTAATGTGACTTCCATTCCTTTCACCCCTCAGTTATTTCTCACACTATCACTCCTGCCCTAAGCTAAACTCTCCTCCCTCCCCTACCTTGACCCATTGATGAATAAGTTCAATTCTATACTCTCCTTTACTCTTGAATCCCTTCCTCCCTCATACTATTGCTGATCATCCCTTGCCAGACCAATGCTACATTATTCTCCTAATGTCCTTCCTTCACTTTTATTCATGTGCTGCTAGAGAAAAATCATGAAACTATTGTTTGGGTCCACTACAAATGTATGTCACCTCATTTCAAGTAGGTCTCAGCTGTAGCAAGGCATTCTTTCTTCTCCTCTTTGATTCTGTCCCATTGTCTACAATGGCTCTTCCAAACCCTACCTATTCTCAGTCCCGCTATGGTACTCCATTCTTTTACTCTCTCAGCTAAAGACCTTGTTTCTTGCTTGCTTTCATACTCATGAAAATTGAGGCTCTTGTCTAGGAGCTCCATCTTTCCTTATCTCCTATCACTTAAACATTTAACCCCACTACCTATATCTTCCTTCATTTCTGTCTCTTCTCCTTACTAAGGCAAACTCAGCAATGTGTACCCTCGATGTCATTGCCTCCTACCTTCTCCAGCAGATTGTCCCTACTATCATCTCTACTCTCTCTAGTCTTTAATCTTTTCTTTTGTATTGAATTCCCTGATGCCTAGAAGCCAATTTAAGTCTGCTCCCATATTAAAAAATACCTTCTGTTGAGCCTCCATCATCATCAGCTACTAGTTTGTATCTTTCCTCCTCTATTCCACTAAACTCCTTGAGAAATAAATCGATGATCAATGCCTCCACTTCCTTTTCTGTCACTTCCTATCTTTCTGCAGTCTGGTTTCCAGTCTCATCATTCACCTGAAACTAAGTTCTTCATAGTCGCCAATGATGTCTTAATTGCCAAACCTAATATAATGACCTTTCCTTAACGCTTTATATAAGCTTCTCTAAATCTGTCCCCTTTCTCCATTTCCAACATTATTACACAATTTTCCTTCCACATACTCAGTGACTCAGCTGTAGATAATGATCTACTTGTATCACACACAAAACTACAGCAGATCTCCACACCTGTCCCCCATGCCTGGAATTCTCTGCCTCCTTGTCTCTACCTCAATCTTCTCTGGCTCAGTTCAAAACTCAAGTGACTCTTTTTATCTGAAGTCTCTACTAGTGTCCTCAGCTGCTTGGCCTTCCTCAGTAAGGTTACCTTCCACTTAATCTGTATGTACCTTATATATAACTCAGCATAAGTGTGTGTGTGTGTGTGTATGTGATATGTGTGTATGTATGTATGTGTGTATATATATATATATATATATATATATATATATATATATATATATATATATATATATATATATATAAAATCCCCTCTTTGAAGGTGACCTTGAACTCCTTGGGGACAGGGAATCTTTTTTGCTTTTCCTTTGTATCCCTAGCTCCTAGAACAATGCCTGAGAAACAATCCTTAATAAATGCTTGTTGAGTGATTAATTGAAAGGATTCCTTCTTTGACTTCTAATGTTTCTAATGACTCCTAATGGGTGACATCATTCATGTGCTAATCACGTATCCTTACATGGAGACTTGGCACAGTGGCATCATTAAAAGAGTATACAATTTTGGTGACTTATATAATATTGTTTCATTACCAAATCACTTGTTCTTTCTAGAATGGCTGTGTTTTTTTTAAAATCCAGTAGCATGGTTCTTTGAAAGAGTCACATGTTATTGTAATGATGCATTTTTAAAAAGTGGACTTAACTATGTGTGTTATCTTATTATGCTCTGTATAGTCTTTTGCTTGCCTCACCAGAATCTTTTGTCGTTCTGTTGTTGTAGCATTAAAAAATACACAGGTTTGGTCTGCAATATTACTCCTGTGAACACTACAATGGGACTTTGCTGAATGGCAGCCAATTGAGTAACCTGCAAATGACTTAAAGCATAAAGCAGCAGTACAGTGCTCACATGAGTTGGTAAAATATCCACTCTTTGGATTTCCTTCCAGAGAATGTGTTCAAGTTGGGAACTGTTCATTTCACTGTTGATACTGCTGAAAATTCATCTCTTGAAACTGTAGGTTCTTTAAATTGTTTTCTAAAGAATCTGGTCATCCAGTACAATTCTAACAAATATCCTTTGGGTGCCAAAGAACCTATCTCTATTATTGTCACATGGTCTGTTTTTCTAATCTTATAACTTGTTCCTTTTTCTCCAATTGAATACCGTAATTCTTTGGCCTCTATGGTATTTTGCACTTTCAGTTATATGTGGAGCATTGATCTGTGAATAGCAAGCTGGTATCTGCCATCACAAGAAGGTTTATTGAACTGAATCACTAACTGGCTTTTCAGTAATAACACGCTCAAACTCAAGTTTTATCTTTAATTAAAAGGGTTTCTAAAAATATTCTTTATCTCCTTTGTATTTTTCAAAGAATGTTGTTGGCTTGGAGACAAATCAACTGGTTTTCAGTTGATTTACAGTTGAGATTTCTGTTTGATAAATGCACATTGAGAATGCTGTTTAAGAACAGCAGTACTTTTGAGGAGTGCTGTGATTCAGCTGAATATCATGGTCTTTCTGATACCTGATGCAGTCACTCCCTATGTACAGACTTGGAAATTGCAAAACAGGTGATTTCCACATCCCTGTGTGTTTCAGGAGTTCTCTAGCTGTTTCTGAAAAGATTGCTTGGTTGGTTGTTGTCCTTTCTTCTCAAAGAGGACCAAAATAACCTCCCTGTGCTAGAGTCAAGTTCCAGTGTGTCCAGCTGTGGCTGATCAGACCAGTATGAGTGCAGAGTACTCTACCACAATTTGGGCACAAATAGTTCATGTGAACACTTGGGGTGGATTCTCTAAATTTGTATATCCTGCATTTCCTTTGAGCTGTTTCAATTCTGCTCTGCTCCTAGAGCACATCACCTTCTCTGATATGGTCATGCCATGCTGAGCAGTCCTGTGCCAGTGTCTCCCACGTCATACAATCAATTACAAACTTCTTGAGAGTGTCCTTCTATCATTTCTTCTGACTACCATGTGAACACTTGCCCTATGTGAGTTCTCCATAAAATAGTCTTTTTGACAAGCATATGTTTTGCATTTGAGTGACATGGCCCACCCATCAGAGTTACACTCTCTAAAGCGGAGTTTGTATGGTTGGCAGTTTAATTCAAGTAAGGAAAAAAACAGCAAATTGAAAGACTAAAACTCATGTGCTAATACATCCAGAAGTTTCATCTCCAAAATAATAGATAGGGAATTTATTTTGGCCATATATCATCAATTTCTAGAACCATACTTCTAATGTAGAGTATTGATATTTGGTTTTAAATACTATTTTGCAACAGTGCTCATGGTGAAAGATGCTAAGTATTTGCTTCATCTATAAAATTGCTCTCTTGGAATGCCATGATGTAGTGAGTCTAAAATGAAAATGATTCATGCTTCCAGAATCCTGCTACATGCCTATAACTGGATGTCCTACTAGTGTCTTATACGCAGCATGTCCCAAACTGAATTTCTCATCTGTACCTCCAATCTGTGCAGCATTCTTATTTATCTGTTTCTCTCAGTAACATCACTTTTCCCCAGTTCCCACACTTGAAATTTGACTATTATTCGTGTCATATTCAGTATTTCATCACTTCTCAAGTCTTAATAATTCTTCCATAACCTTTCACCTATATCCTGCCATCTTAGTAAAGGCCCACAGTACCATCTTCTTTCACTTTTACAGTAACTTTCTTCTTAATATTTTAGCTTCAATTAATACCTAATACTGATTCCATAGAGACATTTCTTATGCATAGGTCTCATCATGCCCCTTCTCTACTTAAAATAAATAATTGCTTTCCTCTCTGTCTCATGAAGTTATTGTGAAGGAATTGCTTTGCAAGATATGAACCGCTATATAAATATGAGCTTCTCTGAGGGCCTGCCGAATCCAAGCTGCTTCTTTCTGAAGGACATTTTGAGAATAATAAAGATCATTTAAATAGTTTGATAGTTTTTGAGAAGCATGGTTTATGCATTGTGGAGGAGGTAGTGATGTCATGATCTCTTTTTAAAAAAAATCTCCAAGTAAGTTACGGAAAGCTGGTAAAGAATACTGTGTAAGCAAAAAGTCTGTCACCCAAATAAAGTGTATTGACTCCATATCTATATTCATTTTTTAAACCAGAAGTTCCTCACTTTTTTGTGTTGTGGACCAGTTTGGCATGAGCATGTTCAAGCCTTTAGACCTTTTTCAGAATAACATTTTCAAACATTTTCAAAAAAACATTTCAAATAAAATAAAACGTATAAGATTACAAAGGTAACCAGTCATGATGAAAAAGATAGTTACACACATGCATATACATATATGTGTATGTGTGTGTCTATATATATACATATATATGTATATATATAGATGCATAGCTATCCACATACAAGTTTATGGATTACAGATTAAGCACCCTTATTCTCTGTTCTCAGTGTTTTCATATTGCATCATAGATATACACCCCTGTAAACTGTGTGGGTACAGTGCTATATAGAAACTACGAGCAAAGTTTATTTCCCACAGTTACATTCAGTGCACTCTAGCCTTATAGATAAATTACTGCTGTTTATTTTTCTCATAGCTGCTTCTAGAAACCTTGTAAAGAAAATCCCACTCCCTATTATGGCACTATTTGGCCTTTTTCACTGAGAACAAAGAGCAATTGCTACTGATTGGTACCTTGTCATAGGAGGAAAGAGTGTCCTCAGTGCTATGGAAAACCATATTTGGCAGAAACTGCTGGCAATGACAACTTTCTTTTTTACAAGGATTTAAGTATTTGTTAGGAGGTTTGGTTTTTATATTTTGGAAAATCCACGGTAGGCAATAAACTATCAACTTTTCTTTTTATATTTGGATACATAAGAATGTAGGATAAACTTGTGTCTGTTTCATAAAACAAGAGTTTTTAACCCCCTCATATACCCATACATTATGGTTATTTATCCATTTTAAAGGTTAAGCACTCATTTTGAAGTCCCCATTGTAAAACCTCAGCTTTTTAATTTTAGAACCTTGGGCAAGTTAGTAGATAGAATACCTGGAGTCAGGAATACTCATCTTCAAATTTGGCCTCAGACATTTACTAGCTGTGTACGTAAGTCATTCACCCTGTTTGCCTCAGTTTCCTCATCTGCAAAATGAGCTGGAAAAGGAAATGTCAGACCCCTCTAGTATCTCTGCCAGGAAAATCCCAAATGAAGTCACAGAGTCAGACACTACTGAAAGAAAACTGAGCCACCTTAAAAATATACTAGCCAATTCTCAAAATTGTAAGGGGAAAAGAGTTTATATTTGAACCATGCTATAGAAATATCCCTGCTGATTCTAATGCTTGCTGTATGACTGAATGGAATAGGCATCTTCCTTATAGAAAATACCCTGTGAATTTCTCCAATAATATGGATCTCTTTGAAAAACACACTGAATGGAAAGATGAGGTAAAGCCTAGAAAACTTTTTTCAGGGTCATTGCTTGCTTTCTTCTCCTTGGTTGATTTTGTTGTCCTTACCACATACAGGTAGGTGTACTGGGTAACATTTTGGAAGAAATTTAGATTTGGCCTTCCACAGAAATTTCTAAACGAGATGCAAAACTGCATAAACTGTGATGTTGCTAGGAAAAATAGAACAACTGTTTACATCTGCTGTCTCTGCTGCTTTCTCTGTCAGGGAGCCCCTGGTCATGTCACTGGAAGTTTTCCCCTGCCTCCCACCTGCAGATTGTCCACAGAACAAAAGTGATACAACCTGATTTTGTCATAGCAAAACAACAACAGAATTTGGAAAATGAAACTTCATTTTCATTTACTATGGAGAAAAGTATGTTTTTATTCAGTTCAATTTTAGCATTCTCTGAGCAAAGATAATAAAGTAAGGGGCTCATTTTTTATACCTCTGACATGTCTTAAGGTCTTAGTAGATAGAGTTGTTAAGGAGACTCATGCAACTGTGTTTCTCCTTTTCCTCAGCATAAGAAAAGTGAGAGGGAACTTTTGGCTTGTTTTAATGAGTTTGGGCAGAGGCGGATTGAGGGTTGTTGAAAGCAACACATAGCATTGAAGATAGATTAGATCTGAGAGAAAATTAGATTTGAAAGAAGTAACAAAAACACTTAATTTTAATAAAAGGCCTCTCCTAAGTAATACATAAATACTCATTATATACTATTTTGGTTTATATGAATATATGGGACAAAGAATGAAGCTGGATTTGGCAAAAATATTTTGAAATATTCTAAATGTGCATGCTTTAGATTCTGTTATAGGAATCAAATTCATATTAACAGAAGAAAAATAATTATAATAATTTCATTAGTGGAAATAATAGCTTGTGAGACTGAAAGATACTATTTACTCCCAGATTAGCCAGTGTAGTCTGATAGAAATGCTGTTAACAATGTTATAAATATTCAGTTGCCATATTGTTTTTTTTTTTTTATTAATTTCTTACTGAATTACTTGCTGTGTGACCCTGGGAACATCTCTTAACTTTTCTGTGCCACAGTTTCCTAATCTATAAAATGAGAATAGTAATAACGATGGATAATTCATAGAGCTATTATGAGACTCCAATGAGATAGCATATGTAATGTGCTTTGCACAACTTAAAGTGCTATATAGATGCTTATTATTATTATTTCTTTAAAAAGGGAGCAATGAAATTAATGATTTTGCAGAAGTTTTCCCATGGTATGATTACATGGTAAATTGATCTTTGTTTCTACTCATAAGGCTCTTTAATGATGCCATTTATGGTAATTTTACTGCACAGTTCTATGATTTATAATGTATATTACCCTGTTCATGCCCACCATGGACCTCTCTTATTGCCTTTTGGTTGACCTGTAATTTTAATTTTTCAGAGACCTTGGTATTCCATAACTGAAAAACATAATACCATTTCAAGAATATTGATGTTAAGTAGATGGCCCTTTGTTTCAAGGAGAAACTTAAAATCATTAAAAGCACTGCAGAATTTCACAAAAGTATCATTGTTTGGACATTTGATCTTATTTGTCTGCTTGGTTTTTCCTATGTGGATAGTTAGAACCTCTCTTTCTACAGAGAATAACTTCTATTTTGAGATGGTAGCTTGATCTCCTTTGCTTTTCAAAGTATAACATTTCATTCCTTTCCACAGTTTCTGCTGGGAGTAGAGAATAATTTTGTCATTCATATTTTTTCCCTTTATATTTTAAGGTCTTTTTCCTGGTTACTTGAAGAATTGGTCATTTATCTATGGAGTTGTTGAATGTCACAACTAAATGTTTTAGAGTTCAAAGCGCAGTTTTGTTTTTGTTTTCTGGAAATGATTTGTGTATCAATTGGTGCTTTGGTGCTGAAGTTTTGGACAATTTTCTTGGATCATTTGCTGCATGATGATGTTAACATGGATGGATTACTATCTGCATCATTGGAGAGAACTTCTGAATCTATTAGATCATAAATCTGTTTGAGTATTTGAATTAAATTTTTATTTAATTTGTCTTCTGGGAGATCTATGATTCTTATGCCACTGTCAAAGTCCATTGTTTAATCTTATCGAGAGATCATGTTTTAATTAAACATTCTTGCCTTTTGCCTCTTTACTTGCTATATTCTTCTCCTTCATTATTTCTGCCTCCCAAATCCACTAGTTTCTCTTTTTTCCCATATAAATATATGTGTGTGTATATATATTTTTTTCTAATCTTCCAGTTGAGTCTTTTTATTTATACATTAAGAACTCTAAATTCTGACCTGAATTCATCCATCATTCATTTTATTTCTCTTTTGAACCATTCTGGAATTTCTTCTTGTTCCATAATTTCTTAGAAGCCCACAGGACTTCATATTTTATCAGATATTCATTTGCTGCTTTGTAATTTTTGTTAAGAGAATTTTGTAATCTCTTTGAAGATATTCTTCTTCCTTCTAGTTTTAGAGCTTCATTGTTCATTTGTCCACTCGTATTCTGGGCTTTTAGTGGATTTTTCTTCCTGTTGAATTCTTTGGCAAAGCCTTTCCCCATTACTGATTTTGGACTCCCCTACCTTTGCTGATGGGTACATCCCTAAAGATAGGCTACAAATATGCCTCAATCTTCTCCTGTGTTGAGGGTTTTAGGGTTCACCTTATTAGCCTATGGGGGGGACAAGATTAGCTTCAGCCAAATTTCAGTACCATGTCCTTCAGGCATTGCACCCCCATACGTTCTGGTCAAGACAGCAACAGTTGCTATCTTGAATCTCTTTGTTTTCTTCTATGATTGGGATGTCAGTAACTCACATTTTTGCAGGGGGAAAGGGAGGGTGTTCTGGTCAGAATTTCTGCAGCCTAGAGGGTCCCTACCCAATGGGTGGCCCTAGGCAGAAGGTAACATACTTTTCATATTTCTTCTTCACTTGGCTGGGCAGAATAAGTGCCTTATAATTGTGTCATGGTGGAGACAGACAAGGAGGTGAGATGGGTTGGTATTCTCTGCATATGCAGCAGGAGAGGATTATAATATGAGTGGAAAGCCTGGTGACTGGTCGGGGGAGAGTGCTGAGTGCTTTAAGGAGTAGAGTTTATAAGTGTTGTTTTATAAAGATTTTGTCTTGTCATGGTTCTCTCTTTTTTCATCTGTGGATTTAGCCATAATTACTCTACATGTGGTACATTATTCCTTTGTGTGTGGTTTTTGATGTGGTCTGGAGAGAGCCTTCCATTCTGTGGTCCTATGATCTGGAAGAGAAGTGATGTTCTCTCAGTCTCCTTTTGTAGTTAATGGCATTGTTAGTGATTTTTATAAGTATTTGATGTTCTCTCCAATATTTTTGGAAATTACTCATCTTTACACTTAAAACTGGGATGCCTTTAATAGCGACCTCCTCTGTATTTATCAAGGTCTGTTCTAATTGAAATTGTCATTTTTGTTTTCTTTAGTGCCAGTTCTACTTGCTCATTCCATCATGCTCTGTGACATTTGAGTCCAAATGTTGTGCCTCAACTTTAATTTAGAGAAAAAAGAATTTGTTTTAGAAATCTTTGTAGCTCTTTCTCATTGTGATCTGCATGTTGCCTTTCTGGTTTCATCCTTAAATGGGTTTTTCTATCATTGAGATTAATTCCATTTCTCACCAAAGGTCTGGAAATCTTTTTTAAATCAACTTTCACTACATTTTTTCCTATTTCATGCAGCAACATCATAAAGATCATAAATCTTCCATCATCTCGTTCTCCAGACTTTTACAGATGAGTATATATTCTAAACTGTTGCCCTCCATTGCCATCTCTTTGCTTCGTAAAGGGAACATGGGTTGGTTGGCAAAGATGATTTCTAAGTGATTTTTTTAAACGTCCTCATTGTAATGATTGATTTCTGTTTGTTAAACTTTCTCAGCAAAGAGTGATTGTCTCATTGTATCTTCTTTAATTCATTTTGCATTTTTATCAGTACTTTATTGTAATAAGTCATGTTGAAATTGTCACAATTGTTGTATGTTAGGATCATAGATTTAGACCTGGAAGTGATTTTGGAGATCCTTAAGTCAAATCTCTGCTTCCTATAAGTCTTACACAGAAGCTGAGTGACGTGCTCTCTTGTCATACAGCTAGTAAGTAGTTGAAGCAGAATTTGAACACGTCTTTTTTTATTTAAAATCCAGTACTTCATTCACTGTATCATGCTACCTCTTTTTATTTTTGTTTTTCTATTTTTTGGTTGATTTTTGTCTTTGCTCTCACAGTTTAATTATATTTGTTTCACACATATAACTAATTCTTAAAAGGCTCCCACTTTGGTAACCAGTTGTTTCCTGTCCATTAGAATATAATCACATTCATTTTCTGGGTTTTATTTGATACTTATCTTTCCAAGCATCTCCATTCTTCAGCTCAAAGAAAGTATTCATGATGTCTAAGTGTAAGGTTTTTGTATAATCTTAAAGTCTTTGGCCTCTTTCATTTAATAATTGTATGCCATATTTACCAAGATTTTCCACTGTGTTGCCATTTCTACATTCACAATGAAATCACAGAATATTGAGATATATGTTGATTTAACTTGAAGGTTTTTATTCAATTCTTCATTGGATGTCTTGGTTTATGAGCTACAATTTTGGGCGCTCTTTGTAAATGCTTATCATGTACACTGCAATATGTATTGATCAAGCATCCCATCAAATATTTGTTGTCACCTTTGGACATATGTTAGAACTAACACTGCTTTCTCCATTACTTTCCTCTTGAAAAAAACTGTTAGCCATCTTTACAACTGCAATTTCTTGTCGTCTTCTATTTTTTTGAGGGGAGGTGATGTCAAGGTCAATATGAATCAATTGCTTCCATAATTATTGGCCACTGACCAAAGATTTCATATTTGAAGGACTATAGCTAAATTAATATTCATAGACATTCTAAAACACGAAATTCTCATTCTCTCTCCTCTTTTCTGCCATTTTGTCATTGTTATTATAAACTCTTAAGGGATTGCATAAAATGTTATCTCATTTCACATTATTCTTCATTTCATGGGATATCATGGCTAAAGAATTTAACTTCCTACTTAAAGAAACTGATCCTTTGAAAGCAACCATAACCTGTTGTGTTACTGGAAACCTTTGCAAGATGATAGAGTTTACATTTCTTAGGCATGGCTTTAGAGGACTCTGATATACCTTCCATATCGTGATACAGTATTGCATCAGAACTTTTTGGAGAAATTATCCTATAATCATCCAAAATGAAATTAATATTAGCTAGTAATTATTTACCATCTAAAGTTTGCAAAGAATTTCACATAAATTATCTCATTTGAGCCTTATACCAACCTTTTTACATACTGTACCCATTTTACAAAAGGAGAAATTGAGGCCTAGAGAGTTATTTGATTGAATTTAGTGGATGCAGAATGAGAATAAGAGCGTGTTACTTATTCCTGAATGAATATGTATATGTTATACCATCTAGAAATTTCAAGGTGGACACCAAGGTTATATGAATTCCACATGTAAAAAGAAAAGATCAAAATACATGTGGATGCTATATTTGTGCTTCATTTATATGACCTACTTTTGTTTGCACATGGTGCTTGGGATAAATTTGGGGAAAAGTCATTTTTTTTATTTTCATTAAACTTTACAAAGGAAAGTTATAAGGTCAAACTGATTTGAATTATCAAATAGGTTTTCACAGTAGTGTGATTTGGTAGTTCTTTCCATAGCTTGCTTATCTTGGACAAAAACAAGTGCTTGCTCTGTCCTTTGATTTATTTTTTACTTGAGCAGAACATGTACATTCTAAATTAACAACATGGAATTATGATGGATATGTTTTATATATATGCCTTCCAATTATCCCCTTTAAGTCCCACAGGATATGAAAATGTACCGTATTCCATGGCCACAGCAGGGAGCAAAACCTTCCCTCTGTCCTCTTCTGTGCTTTTTTTCTTCTCCCTAGATCAAGCAGCTCTCATCCAACTGTCATTTTGCAGGCAGTACAGCTGGGAAAATAACATCACTAAGCTTCTCTAGCAGTAAGTGACAACAGATACCTCATGGCCCTGAAAATGTTTGGAAATGCATAGAGGCAGTTTCATCCACCTCCCAACATGAGACTGCCTAGACTGCTTTATGTTGATGTATACAATTAAAACCCAAAGTGAGAGATGAGTTCTATTCCCTTTAACCAAACCTGAAGAGCCTTTCCCTCCCAACCACACACACACACACACACACACACACACACACACTCACACACACACTCACACTCACACACACACTCACACTCACACTCTCACACACCTACCTACACTTGTCAAATTTATTCTTAGATTTATCATCAGTCCCTGGACAAGAGAATTGTGTTCATTTTGCCATTGAATCAACCCTGTTAAAATTAATGCATCAAAAAAATTAAATTAATGCATCAAAGCTTATATAAGAGAATAAGGTCAACATTGAGAATCAAATTGGGAACTTCTGAATACATTTTATAAGTGATTGAAGATACTCTTGAAGTTCTGTCATGACCCCCAAGGAATTATAAGTCATGACATCTATTGACCAATGGAGTTACACATGATTAGGTTATAATATATTATCAATGAACTATTGTTCAGTTATGATATAAAATCATACAGTATGTGACTCATATAGTGAAAGTAAAGAATAATGGATGGACAACCATTGGTATCCATGCTTTGTCAAAGTTCTAGGATAAGACCTTCAGCACACTAGGTGGAACTCCCTCTGGAAGATTAATGGGAGGACAAAGACAAGAGTTTAGGAGAGTAGGGTGTTGTGGAAGACCCATTCTCTACATGGTTAGGAGAATTACCCACATGGATGAGATCACACATCCACTGAATCATTCAAGCAAGATCAAATAGAAATTGTAATTAATTTCAGGGAGTTAACAAACACTTATTAAGTACCTACGTTGTGCCAAGAACTGTGCAAGACACTAAGGATACAAAACAAGATAGTTGAAAGTTCTTATTCTCAAGAAGCTTGCAATATTTTGGGGAAGACAACACACAATCAGTATTTGAGATAAACTGTAAGTGATCACCAGAGAGAAGGTTCTACCACTAATGGATATCAGGAAAGTCTACTTGTAGGTGGGACTTGAAAGAAGGCAGGAGGCAAAGTTGAGGAGGGATAATCATTCAGACAGAGAGGATAGTCAGCAAAAATACTCAAAATCAAGTACTGCGGTGTGCAAGGAATGATAAGGAGACCAATTTCACTGGATCATAGAGTACATGCAGGTGAAGAATACGGTATAAGAAGGATGGAAAGGTAGGAAGGAGCCAGGTTATGAAGGTGCTTGAAAGACAAACAGAGGGTTTTATACTTGATACTACTAGAATTTATTTTATAAGGGATATATATGGTTAGACTATTACTTTATTTTTTTCCCAATTACATGTCAAAACAATTTTTGTATTCATTATTGCAAGATTTTGAGTTCCCAATTTTTCTCCCTCCCACCCTCCCTTCCTTCTTCTCTTCCAAAACTGGTAGACAATTTGATATAGCATATAAATGTGCTATAGCATATATATGTGCTATCATGTAAAACATTTCCCTATTAGTGACATTTGTGAAAGAAGAAACAGATCAAAAGGAAATAAAGCCACGAAAAAGAATAAAGTCAAAAAATATGCTTTGATCTGCATTCAGAGTCCATCAATTCTTTATGTGGATGTGGATAGCATTTTCCTTCTTGTATCTATTTTAATTAGGTCTATGTTTGATTTTGCTTTGTATGAGATTAGGATTGCTACCCCTGCTTTTTTTTTTACTTCAACTGAAGCGGTATAGATTTTGCTCCAGTTCTTCTCTTTTACTCAGTGTGTGTGCATGTGTGTGTTTCTTGGCTTCAAAAATGTTTCTTGTAAACAAGGTATTATAGGATTGTGGTTTTTGATTCTCTCTGATATCTACTTCCATTTTATGAGAGAGTTCATCCTGCTCACATTCACAGTTATGATTAATGTGTATTTCCCTCCATCCTATTTTCCCTCCTGTTTGTTCTCTCTCTCCTTTCATCTTTTCCCTCCTTCACAGTGTATACTACCTCTCACAGTCTGCTCTCTCTTATGTCATCTCCCCCTTTCACTTAATCTCCTCCCCTCCTATTTTACTGTCAGGTAAGATGGATTTCTATATTCACCCTATGTATATTATTCCCTCATTGAGCCAATGCTGATGAGAGTAAGTTTCAAACATTTCCCACTCTCCCATCTTCCCCTCCACTGTAATAGGGTTTCTCTCCTCTTCATGTGAAATAATTTATCCAATTCTACCTCTTCCTTCCTTCTGCATCCAGTGTACTCCTCTTTCTCATTCTTTTATTATTTTTATGTCATTCCCTTATATGTGTACCCTCTTTGTAAAATTCTTGTATCTGTGCTATTAGTGGTGCAATTTTTTTTAAGAATTAGAAGTCATATTCCCATGAAGGGACATAAATACCTCAATTTCATTGAATCCCTTATGTTTTCTTTTCCTTTTTTCCCTTTTTAGTCTTCTATTGGGTCTTGACTGTAGAGATCATTTTTTTTCCAGTTCTGATCTTCTCCTTATGAAAGCTTGAAATCCTTCAATTTCATTGAATGACCATTTTTTCCCTTTAATATGTGATGCTCAATTTTGCTGGTTAAGTGATTCTTAGTTGTAGTCCTAGCTCCTTTGTGTTCCATGACCTTTGATCTTTTAACATTGCAGCTGCTAAGTCCTTTGTTATCCTGATTGTGATTCCTCGATATTTGAATTGTTCCTTTCTGACCACCTGCAGTATTTTTTTCCACATTGATTAGTGATAAGGACATGATCCTAGAGAGATCAGCTAAATACTTCCATAGTGTTCTCAACACACCATAATCAATCAATGCTGAGGCCATTGACCATTTACCTCAGGTTGAAGTCAATCCCTCTTTAGCTGAACTTCCAACTGAAGAAGAGGTTTTGAGGGCCATTAGGCTTCTTTAATGTGGCAAAGTACCTGGTACTGATTCTATTCCAACTGAGATTCACAAGGTAGGGGGACCATTGCTCATCCAGAAGCTGACTGAAATTTTCCAGGTTATATGGCAAGAAGAAGTTATCCCTCAGGAGTCCAAGGATGACTCCATTGTCCACCTCTATAAGGGTAAAGGGAAGAGATTGTCCTGCAACAGTCACAGGGGGATCTCTGTCATAGTCATTGCTGCCAAAGTTCTTGCTACAGTCCTCTTTAATGGGCTAGTCCTTCACCTGGAAGATGGTCATGTACTTGAGAGCCAGTGTGGCTTCAGAAATGGCAGAGGAATATTCGATATGGTGTTTGCTGCCCAACAACTCCAAGAGAAATGCCAGGAGCAGAACAGAGGTCTGTACACAACGTTTATAGATCTGACCAAGAACTTTGACACTGGTAGTCATGAGGTCTTATATAAAATTATGTCAAAATTTGGTTGCCCAGAGAAGTTAATCAACATTGTACGTCAATTTCATGATGGCATGTTTGCCCAAGTTCTGGATAATGGACAATGCTCGCATGCTTTCCCAGTCACCAATGGAATGAAGCAGGGCTGTGTGCTTGCTCACCATGATGCTGTCATTCATGTTGACAAATGCTTTCAATGAGGATGAACACAGCATCAAGGTCAGCTACCACACTGAAGGCAAGTTCTTCAATTTGAAAAGGCTACAAATCAAGACCAAAGTGGAGGGAGTGTTGGTACATGATTTTCTGTTTGTATATGATTGTGCACTCAATGCAGCCTCTGAAACTGAGATGCAACAAATTATGGATCAATTCTCTGCTGCCTGTGCTAATTTTGGTCTAATAATTAACACCAGGAAAACACAGGTGCTCCATCAGCCACTACCACACCATCCATACATGGAACCATGAGGTACAACAAATGGAGAAGTTTTGAATGCTGTGAATAAGTTCATTTACCTTGGTAGTATACTTTCCAGGGATGTGCACATTGACAGTGAGGTTGATGCACACATTGCAAGAGCTAGCTCAGTGTTTGGGAGTCTCTGAAGTAAAGTTTTGGAGAGAAGAGTTATTAGACTGACTACTAAACTGAAAGTCTACAGAGCCGTTGTGCTTACCTCATTGTTATATGTTTGTGAAACATGAACAGTCTACTAGCACATGCCAAGAAACTGAATCACTTCCATTTGAACTGTCTTAGGAAGATTCTGAGGATTACCTAGCAGGGTATGGTACCAGATACTGAAGTCCTTGC
This sequence comes from Notamacropus eugenii, assembly GCF_028372415.1. Lineage (NCBI taxonomy): Eukaryota > Metazoa > Chordata > Mammalia > Diprotodontia > Macropodidae > Notamacropus > Notamacropus eugenii. The sequence continues at coordinate 87,310,879 of NC_092879.1, read as the reverse complement.
TCAAGCTGAACTGCCAAGCATTTAAACTATGCTTCAGAGAGCTCAACTCTGATGGGCTGGCCATGTTGTTCAAGTGCAAAATGTATGCTTGCCAAAAAGACTATTTTATGGAGAGCTCTCATGTGGCAGGTGAGCTCATAGGGCAGAAGAAACGATGCAAGGACACTCTCAAGGTCTCTCAAGAGCTTTGGATTTGGCTGTGCAACATGGGAGGCACTGGCACAGGACTGCTCAGCATGGCATGCTCAAATCAGAAAGGATGCTGTGCTCTACGAGCAAAACAGAATTGAGACAGCACAAAGTAAATGCAGGATGTTCAAATTTGGGATATCCACCCCAAATATTCACACAGACTATCTGTGCCCAACCTGTGGTAGAGCATTCTGAGCTCATATTGGTCTGATTGGCCACAATGGGACACACTGAAATTTCACTTTATCATGGTAATGTCATTTTGGTCCTCTTCGAAGATGAAACACAGCAACCATCACCAATCACATAAACACTTGAGACATTATTAATCATATAATATCAAAACTCAATTGTAGATATTGCTCCTTTGAAAGCTCTTAAAATAGTATTTTTGTTTTTCTGGTGAGTAATAACATTAATAATAAATAAGTAGCATTTATGTAGCACTTTTAAGATTTGCAAAGCACTTTGCAGATATTCTCATTTTGTCCTCACAACAAACCTAAGAGGTAGATGTTATTAATGAGGATCCATTTTAGAAATAAGGAAACTGAGGTTAATAGCATGAAATGACTTGCCCATAGTCACACAGATAGTAAGTGTCTGAGACTGGATTTGATCTTAGGTCATCCTGACTCTAGGTGCAGTATCCACTGTGCAACTTAGCTGATAGTTGAACTTTGACATTTTGTGGGTACATGGTGTTCCAAATTAGCCGCCAAATACATCTATTTCACCATGGCAGAGCATTAACTAATGAAAGTTATTTAACTTTGAGAAAGCTTTTTTCACCTCTGTTGGCATATTTTTCTATTTGAACTAATTCCAAGGTACTAGAAACACAAGTGCTAAATGATGTTCCAAATCCTCAAGAACTGTTTTAAAAGTAGATCTTCATTTATATTACTTTAATGAGCAGACTATCTGTTTAGGAACTTCCTTAAAGACAGTGTTGATATTGCACCTACTATGTGTCAGGCACTGTGCTAAGCACTTATTATAAATATTATCCCATTTGATCCTCACAACAACCCTGCAAAGTGGGTGCTATTGTTATCCCTATACTGTACAGTTAAAGAAACTGTACAGTGATTAATTGACTTACCCATCTAATACTTGTCTGAAACTAGATTTGACCTCAGATCTTTCTGACTCCAGGCCTAATGCTCCATAGCTAGATGTTACTTAGTTTTTTGAAGGAATCAGTCAGCAATCATTTTAAGCACTACGTGGCATAATCAGTCTTGTACTGTCTCTGATAGATGCTAGCTTAGTGAATCTGGACTTCTTTGGAGTTGCTTAAGCTCTCACTATCCCAAGTTCCCTTTCTGAAGTTGCAGATATTTTGCACTGGTAGAGGAAGTTTTTCACCAGGAACTTCCCACATAGGTGAAATCGTATGTTTAGTAGAAGAAAAAATTGCTACACACTTTGGCAGGAGCTGAGGTACAGAGAAAAAACCAAATAGTCATTGTACTAAATAAGCTTTTATTCTCTCAGAGAAACATATGTGTGTGCATTTAAGTACATTAAAATCCAAAGTAAATGCAAGTTAATTTGTTTTATTGTTGGAGGAAACACTAGAACCTGCAGAGATAAGGAAAAATCATTTATGTAGGGGACTGGGTTTTGTTTGAACTAAGCTTTGGAGGAAACTCAAGGCAGAATTGATGAAGGGACATGTTCTATGTCTAGGGACAGCCCATATAAAGGCTGAGAGGTGAGAGATGAACCGATTCTCTATCATAGGCCAAGTGGCTGAAACAAAGTGCCTGAAAAAGAGTTCTAGAATATAAGAGGTATGGAAATATAGGCTGGAGCCAGATATGGGAGGACTTTATTGCCAGACGGAAGAGTTCATATTTGATCCTGCAGGCAAAAAGGACTTTCTTGAGCCATTAGTCAGTAAATATTTCTTAAGTACTTTCAGGTTACCAAGTACTGTGAAGGCCAAAAGACCCTTACCTAAAGGGAGACAGCACACAAATAGCTATCTCCATACAGGATGTATGCAGTGTAAATGGAAGGTCATCTCAGAGAGGAGCTAACAATGAGGGGATCATGAAAGACTACTGCAGATGGTGAGATTTAAGCTGTATCTTGAAGGAACTAAATTGATATCAAGAGGCAGCAGTAAAGAGAGGAAGCTCTCCCAGCATGGAGGCTAGCTAGTGAAAAGGCATGGAATTGAGAAGTGGAGTGTCTTGTGTGAGAACAAGGAGGCTAGTGTCATTGGATCTCAGAATACCTAGAGGGAATAAGGTGGCTGAAGACTGGAAAGGCAGGAAGTAGATAGGTTTTATATGATTATATATTGCATTCTGGAAGGAATAGGAAACCAATAGAATTTTTTGAGAGGGAAAGAGCAAACCACTCCAGTATCTTTGCCAAGAAAACACTGGGGCAATATTGATGTGTTCTGGTCCACAAGGTCACAAAGAGGCAGACATAATGAATGACTGAACAGAAACAACAAGAGTTTCTTGAATGGGTATTAGCATGCTGTGCTCAGACATGTATGTGCTCAGACATGTATGTGCTCCAAGAAAATGGCTTTGACAGCTGAGTAAAGGATTGATTAGAATAGAAAGAGACTAGAAGTAGGGAGCCCAACTGAAAGGCATGCAATGATGAAGATCTAATGGAGGGTATAGAAAGGAATGCCCAGGAGTGATGTTGTGAATCCTGGCCTTTTAGTACCTGGGCAAAGGCACTTCATCTTTCTGGGCCTCAGTTCTTTTATTATAAAATGAAGTGGTCCAACTAGCAAGCTGCGAAGGCCTTCCCAGCTCTAACATTTTGAGATCTCTCTCTGGGTCCTCATTTTCTTTGTCTTTGCTATACAAACACAGCTTTTACACTAACCAAAAATGCTGAAGTTCCTCCCAACTATCAATTTCTGTGGTTCCAAAAATTATCATAGAGATAGCCATTTAGGTCAGAGTGGCAAAACATCTATGTAGAACAAGATGGAGAATGCACACTAACTTACTAGGACTAAGATAGTAGAGTAAGAGAGATGAAGTACTGCATGTGGGGTCCCTGGATGTGGGTTCATATTCCTACCCTGCTGCTACTTACTACCTCTGTAACCTTGGTCAAATCCCTTAATTTTTATGGGCTCAATTTCTTTATCTATAAAGTGAAGGACTTAGATCACATGAGTACAGATGTCCCTTCCAGCTCTAAATATGTGATCCTAAGTCTAAATATGATTTCTCTATTGTTTCAGTAACATTCCATTGTCATTCCCCCCAAAAGAAGTCATTCTCATTTTTCATTCCTTGGAATGCTTTGTTTTCCATCCTGTTTTGTTCATTCAGACATAAGATCCTCAGCAGACCCTTAAGCCAGCATAGGAAAGGAGTATGAAGCAGAGCATTATGCTTGTTGTTGCATATGGTTCCAAAGGTCTTTATCTCATGTGTAAATTTAACAGTAGATTTTCTTTGTGAATGTTATCTTCCTACTGTTTTAAAATACCTTAGTATGTTTTTAATTCAGGTCTGTTACTTCTGTTTTGGTAGTTTTACTATGTAAGGAAGAAAATGTTCTTTAGACAATAAAATAAAGTACACACAGTAGAGAAATCAAATGCATTCTGCCTATATAATTATATTTTGTATCATTTAACAAAACTTCCCAAATGAAAATCATTATCACTACTTCTAAAAATAAATATGGTGTGGCTTAAGAATTAACTTTCTACAAATATGGGGGATAAGGAACAGAACTGGTACTTTTTGTTGATTTTTTTAAAGAGGGTAACATGGGTGAAACCTAAATAAATGTAACTGACTTTTAGGAAGGCTGAAAGCAAAGAGCTTATTGCTGTCAAATCTAGATTGAAGCCTTGAGATAATTCCATACCATCTTGCCCATATAAGTTTTTCATTTAGTAACAGAAATTAGTCACAGTCTATTTCAAATTCCAAGGACATACATCCCTAGAAAGACACACATCTTTAGAATGACAGGTGATTTGTTCATCATAAATAAAGATTCCTTAGACAACAGTATTGCTAATATGCCCTGTGACTCATGGCATTATTGGATCATTTGGCATAATGATCAGAGACATTAAGCATCTCATACTTAACCTGCAAGTACTTCTCTGTATCAATGATATTTTTGGAAAAAAAAGAAGCAAGTACTTCAAATTAGTTATTCTATTGTGTGTCTAAATGAGCAGTGAAGTATAACCATGGCCCTGTTTCCCAACATCCAAACGATGCCTAGAACCCCAAAGTGATCATGCAACCAACAAGTATTTATTAAGTGTTTGCTATGTTTCACAATACAAAGGCTAAAATGAAAACAACTTGGTTGCTGCCCTCAAGGAGCTAATTGTCTATTGGTGGAGACAATAAGTACATATATAGATATAGTTAAGATATAGATTATGTAGATGGAAAGAAATCTCAAATATGAAAGCAGTAAGTTCTGGCAGGAAATGCCAAGTGGCAGGGAAGAAAATACCTCCTATAAAAGATGACATTTGATATGAGTCTTAAATAAACTAAGGATTCTAACAAGAGATAGGGAGGGGAGAGCATTTTCAGCATGAGGGAAAATTAATACAAGGGCATGGTTAAGTGATTAGAGAATTGTGAAGTATAAAATGATTGTAAAGGTAGTTAAGGGCCAGATCATAAAGTACTTTAAATGCCAAAGGATCCCACATTTTATCCTGGAGTTAGTAGAGAGTCACTAGAATTTGTTCAGTTGGGGAAGTGGCAAGACCAGATCTATGTTTTAGGAAAGTCAATATGACAGTCTTAACTTTATAATGTCTTAGAGTAGGTAAAGACTTGAAGCAGGAAGATCAAACAGCAGGCTATTTTAATAATAGTCCAGGTATAAGGTGATGTAAACCTTTACCAAAGTGGTAACTGTATGAGTGGAGGGAAAGGGATGAGTGTGAGAAATGTTGTGGATGTAGAAATAATAGGAGTTGGCAATTGATTGATATGGCATATAAGGAAATAAGTGGTCTGAGATAGAACCAAAATTGTGAAGTTGTTGATTGGGAGGAGAGTGATGCCTTTGAGAATTATAGGAAAGTCCTGAAGAGTGGTAGATTTGGGTAGAAATAGACTGTTTGAGGCATTTTTGAGTTTCAGACACCTCAAGGACATTTGATTTGTAATAAAGAACAGATCAGGAGAGAATGCATAAAAATATCTGGAAGTCATCTGTTCAGAGATGATAATTGAACTGATGGAAGTTGTTTAGATAATTGAGAGACTCTGCATAAGGATGGAGATCCAGCAAATAAGCAGAAGGGGAGAAGAGGGAGCTTTCAGTGAATGGTCTCAATTTTGGGGGAGAAGTATGAGGTGAGGTGAAAGGTGTTAAAAGTATAAACTGAAAGGATAAGAGGAAGGAGGACCATGGTAGGTAGGAGGAGAGAATAGACAGTTTAAAATGGCTAGGGAATTGAAGGCTTTGGAGGAGAAGGGTTTCCTTGCTGTACGGAGGAATAACTGAGATTATATATCATCACTTTGTAGTAGGCCCCAGTCAACGTAGTTTCCTAATTTCCTCCAGCTCTGTTCAGTACCACGGGAATGAAAGTACAGGAGGTGGATCATAGGAAGAATTCCGACCTGTGTGTGCTTTGATAAGTCTGGATTCATGTTAAAACAAGCGAACTGAGAGGAGATGATATAATGTAAAGTTGAATAAATTCATCAAGTAATTGAAATAGAGAAGAGAGTGTAGCCAGAATGGGTGTGTTTGGAGATTATGTTGAGAATAATTCACAAAATTAAGGATAGTAAGGCCTAAAAGAACTAAAATAATAAAAGCTTATGATCAGATGAATTATATATGTGTACAAATATACATATGTGTATATATGTATGTATGCATGTTTATGAATGTGGACGTTGAATATTTGTGAGTTATAGTAATCTCAAGGATATGACCATCTCTGTGTGCAACTTAAGTGTAGTGGAAGGGTGGGTCGTAGCAATTGAGGAGCTGAAATTTTAGGTATTTGAAGGAACATCAGCATATATGTTGAATTCCTTTAGTAAAAGGGCAAGAGTTAGAGAAGAGTGGAGGACCAAGGGCCAGGCACTGAACTTTGTGAATAAGGAGCCATTAGATACAAGCCACCAAGATCTGGATGAATGATAAATATAAGTAGTGTGAACCTCAAAAATGGAGAGATTTTTGAGTAATAGAAGGATAGTCGGGAAGTTGAGGAGGAAGGATATTCTGACACCCCCACTACAACCCATAAGTTGAATCCCATGAGAGAAACTATAGTCAGGGCTGATAATGATGATGAGGAATCATTTCTATCAGTAACAGATCAAGGTCTCAGTGAATAGAGGAATATTGAAGGAGCAAGAAAGGAAGAGGTTAAAGGTAAAAAGAAGGTTGCTAATATTCCAGAGAGTCCAGAGAAACATGGTAGCAGAGATGGATGTACAGTAGGAAATTGGGGATGAGGGTGCAAGGCACATTTGGAAAAGAAACTTATTCTTCTTCAGTGGGATTGGGAGGTCACTGTCACTGGAATGGGGAAAGCACAAGGGAGTAGAAGTATGTTTATCATTGAGGGATGAGTTCAGGAGAAGTATCACTCATAGGGATAGGCCCCTTGAAACAAGTGATCAGCCAATTTATAGCCTTCACCTAGTGACACATGGTATTGTTGTGTCCTGTAAGGCTCTGGGAAGCCAGAGGAGGTCTAGTTGGAGTCTGGTAGTTCATTTAGAAGGTAGTAGTTGGCAGCAGGTGAGAATAGGGCCTGGCACTGTGATAGCCCAGTTTCTCTGGAAGGCAATCAGGAAGTAGGATGTGATGGTGTCCCAGGGCATCAGAGAACTAGACTCAAACTTAAGGCACTTGACCCCCAAGTCATATATATATTTGGCTTTTTTTGCCCTCACCACCCAAATTTCCCTGGAGACCTCAGACTTATAACTACTCTCTAAGTCTCTATCAATATGTACAAAAGGGCACTAGCACCTACTGCTGTGCAAGCACATGACCTAGTAACACTTTATACAGAAAATCCCAAGATATCCCATCTTGGGATAAACTGCAATTGAAATGCAACTTTTACTGTACATGCTTCCATACTTATAGGATAAGGAATGAGAAAAAGGTACACTTGCCTTTGAAGTTGCAATTTGCTGAATTCTAGAGTTATGTAAATTGGTTGAAAGCATCTTACTAATGTGTATTTTAGATTGAGAGTAAATTGGTTGATAAACCAGTGAAGTGACAAATAAAAGAAAATGCAACTGGGAGTACTGGCCAGGGAAAATGGCTATTTCTTCCAGTGAGACAAGTATCTATTGTTTTTCAGGTTTTATCATTCATTTGATCATATCTCTATGTCCAATGTGATTTTCTGTTAGGTTCTGTTTGGACAGATTCTTGGAGCAGCCCTATAAACCCAAAGAAGGAACTTCAACGATGGGGAGAATTGAGCTTGCCGGTTGGGTAGACTTACTTAATGTTCATCACTCATTATAATCCGATTCTGATATATTGAAAGGTGTCCTGGCATATTGGGTAGATTATTGGACTTGGCATCAGGAAGACCTGAGTTCAAATTCTGCCTCTGTCATGAACTAAGTTCTCTTTACTGGGACAAGTTATCTGTAAAATTAGATTAATAATTCCTACCTCAAAAGTTTCTTGTCAGTATCAAATGAGGTGAGATATGTTAAATCACTTTGCATATCTTCAAGCTTCATGTATGTGTCTGTCATCATTATCATGATGTAGAGATGATCTTGTGTTCTTCGAGGTTATGCCAGTGAAGCATAACTTCTAGCAGCTCCTGCTTTTCAACCCTGGTTATGGACTGTCTGTATACTCCCTAAAGACATACCTAGCTAAGTTCAGAGAGGCTCGTTAGCCTGTTGGCCAGAGAGTGCTGATTTTTACTGACCATAGAAATTATATGTCATTTGTGAGGGAGTGCCCACCATGACAAAATGATAGATTTTTGAATGCTGAAGTACTTAATAATAATTTTACAGTCATGCATTTGTTAGAGAACTGTGATGTCTCACATCTGTTGTCTGTCAGGAAGACAATCAGCAAAAATAACATGGAACCCTGGTTTGTAGTATTTGCTGATTTATGAGGTGAAAATGCTAAAGTTCAAATTTTAACAGTCAACCCTATCCAGCTAGTATGAACTGGTTCCAGTACAGTTCTGTATACCTATATCATCTATATCTGTGTGTAGAAGTGTGTATCCATATGCAGTGAAGATGCCAAGGTCATCCACTGCATCCTGGACCATTGCCAGGCATTTTGACTTTTGTCTTGCCACTGGACTTTGATGACTCTGAAAGAGAGAGTGAGGTAAATGATTTTGTGTAACTCTACCTCACTTAAATCCTCACTTGCAAATCAGGCTATCACCTATGAACAATAATAACATATATGTATAGAGAGGAAGAAAAAAGTTATAATTTTATTATTTTAACAGTTTACATTCATTTTTTTCCAGAAACTTGGTAAATAAATATTCCTGGTACCGTTACTAAACAGATCTTTAAATGACCTGCATATGCTTTCTAAGACACATGTTTCAAGCACTACAACTTTGTAGCTGAAGACAGGATAGTCTTCATATGGACAAAGAGTGGAAGGGATTTTGGTAAAGTCTTATCTATTTTATTTCATGGAACACAAACAACCACCATCACCATGAATATTGTCATCCTTGAATGTGGAGTACATTAGTTCAATGGGATATCCCTCATGCCAATATACTAATGGCATGAAGATAATGACTTAAAAAACAAAGTAGAGTTTCAAGAATTCTGGAATTAAACCACCTTATAGAAAAATCCAAATTACAGCAGATTAACTGAGTATGGACTAGCTACTGGCCACAAACTAGAATTATTGGGTTTATATTACTGGGGGATTTATTGCAGTGGTGTAGTTTCTAAAAGATGATGTAGGCTACTAAAGCCTACCATATAAGTAAATGTTAAGCTAATAATTCCCTCAAAACTCTCTTGATAGGTTGAATTCCATCTGTTTTATTCATGATGGGCAATAACAAAGATTAATGGTCTACTATTAAAAGGATTTTTACTGAATTGGGTTTAATTTGTGAAGCATTGAAGGCATCTCTTATGTATTATAAATTATATGGTAATTTAAAAATCAATAAAAATTGTCCAGTTTTCTGCCAACTGCAAAAATAAGTAATAAGTACATACAAGATTGGATTAGTAATTGGTGTCCTCTTTTAAAACCGATGTTTAAAATAATTCTGTATTGCTGGTAATTGGTGCCATACAGGGCTTGTTTGTAACTGCTGAAATGTACAATTCAAGATTGCACAATGTGGATAAATCAGAAGTTTCAAAACTGTATCTTGAAAGTGACTTTTCTTTCTTCATTGGTCATATCAGAACTGGAATTTGTCTGGTAATCATGAACATGGGAAGATACTTGATTATATGAAATTCATATCCTAGTTCTTTCTTTTCTGTTCCACATTTCTTGCTATTTCTCTCACATGACATTCCAGCTCCTGTCCCAGTAGTTTTGCCCTGTCTCTCCACCTTACCTGGAAGATAGAGCTTTCTTGGTACCTCCACCTCTTGACATCCCCTGACTCCTTCGGTGATTAAGCTCAAATGTCTCTCTCTGTAGGAGTTCTCTAGGATTCCTCTTAGTCACTTGAGCCTTCCCCTCTAAATTTACCTTCCTTCTATTCTGTATCTATCATGTACATACCCATTTATTTACATGTTGCCTGCACCATTAATGTGTAAATTCTTGGAGGGCAAGGGGTGTTTTGTGTTTTTGTCTTTCTTTGTATCCCTAGTGCTTAGTAAAGTGTCTGGCATCTAGTAAGTGATTATAAATGCTTGTTGATTAATGTAATAGCTACCATAGAGTCACTTCTTTTAAAGAAAAGAAAATAGAGAGACAGGCATCCCTTTTGCATCAATTATATCAAGGATCATTATATTTACATTCAGAAAATTCTAAGATATGGCACAGAGGAAGAAACATTAATTTTGAATTCAGAGCAACTGTGTTTAAGTTATGGCTCTGTATGACCTTGGACAAGTCCCTTAAGTCACTTAATATCTTGGGCCCCAGATTCCTCATCTGTAAAATGAAGGGATTAGTTTAGATTAGAGGTGTGAAACACAAGGCCTGCATGTCACTTGCTACCCACAGTAATCCCAAATTTATTCTAAAACAGTTTGCAATGTAATTGTGTAATTAGAGAATATTTATCAAAATAAACACTGCAGTAAAACAGGTATAATGTTAATATTTGGTTTTCTAAGTCCATAAACACCTGCAGGAATCCTAACCTGGGATTATTGGTCCTCATATCTAATTGAGTTTGACACCATTGGTCTAGATAACTACTAATGTCCCAACCTCCAGCTCTAATTTTGCAATCCAACTCCTGGAACAAATGAATGTTCTGCTTGCAAAGGACAGCATAATAATACAGGTCTTATTAGTAATATAATGATAAAGAGAGGTCAGTGAAGTTGTCATTAAAAGCTAATTAAACACTTCCACAGTGTTATTTATCAGCAACAAATGGACAGGAGGAAAAACACAGAATATTTATTATCCTAAGTTTAAACCCTTCCAAGCATCTACTTCTCTTTGCATCCCAATACCCAAACATCCATTGATCAGCACAGTGGGATAAACCACCACAATGAAATGGCAGCTTGAAATGAATAGGCAGACTCCCAAGTAGTGACTGCTAGGTGCTACATATTAAAACTGGGCTCTGTGCTAGTGTGCACCCTGTAGTTAGGGCACTTCTTGTCTTTTTCCCATATCCCCTCTCACTGTGGCCCTCCAAGCTCACATCATTGCCACTTTCCCTCAAATTCCTCCAACCCAGCATGACTGATGATACCCATATTCAACAGTTATGTTTTCAAGGAGCCCATTCACATTTCTAAGGATGAGTATTTTTCCCAAGGCTCTTAGATAAGTTGACTGTAAACTAAAGAAATGATCCTCCAAAATTTTGTTCTTTGCTCTAAAAAGAAACAAATTTTCATCGGTCTCACTTTTGAGTCCCCACATTATTTTGTCTGTAAACTTGTAAACATCATGATTTATCAATGAACTCCATGTGTAAAAGCCTTCTATGGCTGACCCCAACCTACCATTCCACCTTCAATTCATGCAGCTTCCCTCAAATATTCTGTTGTTCCAGTATAGCTACATATTTCTGACCCAGGCACCAGAAAAGAAGGAGATAATTTACAAGATGTAGTCTGTCAGAAATATAGCTGTTACTGATTAAATCTTCAGTGTACTTTTTGTGCAAGACTAAAGGCAAGTCATGAATACCTAACAGAAGACTTCACCAGTGATATATTCAGTATGGGGGTATGCAAGGACATACACAAGAAAAACCACTTAGTAACCCAAGCAGCTAGATGGCACAATTGGTAAGGGTACTGAACTGGATTCAGAAAGACCTGAGTTTAAATCCTGCTGTGTGACCCTGGGCAAGTCATTTCACCTCCATCAGCCTCATTTTCTAAATAAGGATAATAATAGCATCAACATCTCAGAGTTGTTGAAAGGCTCAAATGTGATAACATGTATAAAGCATTTTGATCTCAAAGTATTATATAACTGCTGAATATCAGCTCCTAATAACATCACATTCTCTAGAGGTATAAGACTCTGCCACCAAGAATGCCTTAAGAGGCTTTATATCTCTCCCCTCGTCCCTGTTTCTCTCATCCTCATTTTGCCTTCTCTCTACTTTCTTATCTAATTTTTCACAGAAAATCAGTTGTCCAAATAGAGTATATAAGCTGGCATATACAACAGCACCAGTCCAGGATCTTTTGAAGTATTTGGTTTTGTCTTCTGTCTAAAAGCATTGCAAGCATGGGGGGATGAAGTGGGGGTAGCTGCAGAAGAAATAGAGTTGTATTTCATTAGATCTCTTTGAAACAACAATAGTTCCTGAACTATCCTATTAATTCAGTTGCCCTGTTTTCCCTAAATGTGCAAACACATTTAAACTGGATAATCACTAGTTTAGATATATTTTTCATCTTCTATAACTTTTGTCGGGGCCATTTCCTGTGCCTGGAATATCCTTCCCTCATCTTCAAGTGTCAATATTCCTCCCACTCATCTAAGTGTCGTTCAAATGCCAGCTCATCTCTTTGAAATCCTAATCATAAATCATAACCTTACCCATGTTATTCAGCTGAATTAGTCCAATATATTTAAACAAAATGATCTGCAAAGATGATTCCACTCATCATCAGCACATAGAACATGCACACACTTATAGACAACACAAAATCCAGTAGACCTGAAAGACAAACTGCTCTTGTTACAAGAGAGCTCCAACAGGTATCGCATCCTAATAGGAGCCCTGAGTGAAAAAAGGTTGGCAAACGAAGGCCAGCTTACTGAAGTTGGAGCTGGATACACATTTTTCTGGAGTGGGCACAGTGAAGGGGAGAGCCTTGAAGCTGCCGTGGGTTTTGCAATCAAAACTAACCTAGTCAGCAGGCTATGTCTGCCAAAAGGAGTGAATGACAGGCTTGTGACAATGAGATTACCACTCACAGGCAAACGCCATGCCACCATCATCAGTGCCTATGCTCCCACTATGACAAACACTGATGAGGTCAAAGGCAAATTTTATGAAGACCTAGAGACCATTATCATCAATATGCCAAAAGAAGACAAACTTATAGTTCCGGGTGACTTTAATGCTATAGTAGGCTCAGACTACCAGACTTGGAACATGCACACACTTAGCAAGGAGTCTGAGGAAGGAATGGAGTTGGAAACAGCAATGGCCATTTGCTGCTGAAGACTTGTGCTTTGCATGACCATCTTATCACCAACACTGGTTTCCAACTACCTAAATGCAATAAAACTTCATTGATGCACCCTTGTAGCAAATGTTGGCATTTAATAGACTATGTGATTGTAAGGAGAAGAGACAGACAAGATGTGAGAGTTACAAAGACAATGCATGGTGCAGAATGCTGAACTGATCATAGACTTAGCCTTTCCAAGCTAAATATTCGTGTTCATCAAAAGTGCCGCCCCCAAGGCAAAATGACTACCAGAAGAATTAATGTCAACAAATTAGAACTTTTATCTGAGAGTGAACAGTTTGTTGCTAACTTGGAGGGAAAGTTGAGCCAACACATAGTTGGCAACAGTGGAACAGAAAAGTAGTGGGCAGCTTTCAGAGATTTGGTGTACAGCACTGCATTTGCTCACCTGGGTCAGAACACTTGCAAATATCAAGACTGGTTTGATGAAAGTGATGGGAATATTCAGAAGCTGCTAAGTGAAAAATGAGAACTTCACAGGATATACCAGCAGGATAGTTCATCCACCTCTAAGAAGGCAGCATTTAATTCCATCAAAAGCAAAGTACAAGCAAAGCTTAGAGAGATGCAGGATTCCTGGCTCAGTAAGAAGGCAGATGAAATTCAGCTTTATACTGATAGTAACAACCCAAAGTGCTTTTATGATTCCCTGAAAGCTCTTTATGGACCAAAAAGACGAAGGACAACAACCAACCAACCAACTAACAAACCAAATACTAGATCACCTTTCCTTTTTACTTGGTAGCATTTCCTTGAATTCCTTTTTTTCTTTCATTCTATACACACATCATTTTGTCCTACACAAAAAGAGAAAAAAAATGTTCATTGAGTAGCACACAGGTATGTTATAGATTACCTTTGTAAAAGAAAGTGCCTACAGAAATTAGGGGCAAGTTAAGACCTATATATAGGTTATAAATAAAGGATAGTAACTTTGTGAAGCATACCAGAGATTCGGAAAATAGTATTTTGAATCACCTGGCTAACAGACAAGGTCAATATCACCTAAGCAGCAGAGATATGACATCTGTCATATCATTAAGAATCTCCTTCACTGAGGCTGCTGGCATCCATTTAATTAGTAGACAGCTGATATGCTTTTAAGAGAGGGTTCAAGAAGGACCTTTTTTGAAGTCATTTCAGGAATTTTTCTGTATCAGTGTTTCTGTTAGATTTCACAAGTTCCAAGAAAGAAGGAAGTTTTCTCTGTAACCTTGAATCCATGTGTCTATCATAGATTCAGATACTTTCTCTTTTTTTTGCTTTTTATTTTTTATTTTTAAAAATTTATTTATTTGTTTTAGTTTCCCCAAGATTTTGAGTTTCAAATTTTCTCCCCATTTCTCCCCTTCCTCCACCCCCTGACATCATCGTGCATTCAGATTACCCCTTCCCCCAATCTTTACTTCCTTCTATCACACCCCTCTCTTGCCTTATCCCCATGTCCTCTATTTCCTTGTAGGTCAAGATGTATTTCTCATTTCAAAGTTGCATGTAAAAGCAATGTTTAACATTTGTTTTTAAAACCTTGAGTTCCAACTTCTCTCCCTTCCTCCCTCCCCACCCATTCCTACTGAGAAGGTAAGCAATTCAATACAGGTTATACATGTGTAGTTATGCAAAAGATTTCCATAAGTCATGTTGTGAAAGACTATTTCTCTCCATCCTATCCTGCCCCCACATTTATTCTATTCTCTTTTTTGATTTTGTCCCTCCCCAAGAGTGTTTAATTTTAATTACCCCCTCCTCCTCCCATTTGCTCTACCTTCTATCAACCTGCCTTACTTCATTTATCCCCTCCTCCCCTACTTTCCTGTAGGGTAAGATAAATTTTCATACCAAATTGAGTGTGCATGTTATTCCCTCCTTAAGCCAAATGTAATGAGAGTGAGCTTCACTTTTTCCCTCTCACCTCCCCCCTTTTCCCCTCCATTGAGAAAGCTTTTTCTTGCTGCTTTTAAGAGAGATAATTTGCCCCATTCCATTTCTCCCTTTCTCCTCCCAATATATTCCTCTCTCACCTCTTAATTTTATTTTTTTAGATATCATTCCTTCCTAGTCAACTCACCCTGTGCCCTCTGTCTATATGTATACAATCCCTCCAACTACCCAAATACTGAGAAAAGTCTCAAGAGTTACAAATATTATCTTTCCATGTAGGAATGTAAAGAGTTCAACTTTAGTAAGTCCCTTTTGATTTCTCTTTCCTGTTCACCTTTTCATGCTTCTCTTGATTCTTGTGTTTGAAAGTCAAGTTTTCTATTCAGCTCTGGTGTTTTCATCAAAAATGCTTGAAAGTCCTCTATTTCATTGAATGACCATTTTTCCCTTGAAGTATTATACTCAGTTTTGCTGAGTAGGTGATTTTTGGTTTTAATCCTAGTTCCTTTGACTTCTGGAATATCATTTTCCAAGCCCTTTGATCCCTTAATGTAGAAGCTGCTAGATCTTGTGTTATCCTGATTGTATTTCCACAATACTTGAATTGTTTCTTTCTGGTGGCTTGCAATATTTTCTCCTTGACCTGGGAACTCTGGAATCTGGCTACATTATTCCTAGAAGTTTTTTGTTTTTTGTTTTTTTTGTTTTTTGTTTTTTTTCTGATCTCTTTCAGGAGGTAGTTAGTGAATTCTTCCAATATTTATTTTACCCTCTGGTTCTACAATATCAGGGCAGTTTTCCTTGACAATTTCATGAAAGATGATATCTAGGTTCTTTTTTTGATCTTGGCTTTCAGGTAGTCTGATAATTTTTAAATTGTCTCTCCTGGATCTATTTTCTAGGTCAGTTGCTTTTCTAATGAAATATTTCACATGGTCTGCTGTTTTTTCCTTGCTTTGGTTTTGTTTTATAATTTCTTGATTTTTCATAGGGTCATTAGCTTCCATCTGCTCCATTCTAATCTTTAAGGAATTATTTTCTTCAGTGAGCTTTTGGATCTCCTTTTCCATCTGACCAATTCTACTTTTTAGGGCATTCTTTTCCTCGTTGGCTTTTTGGATCTCTTTTGCCATTTGGGTTAGTTTTATTTTGTTCAGCATTTTTGGGGTCTCCTTTAGCAAGCAGTTGAATTGTTTTTCAGGATTTTCTTGAATCTCATTTCTGTTCCCAATTTTTGCTCTACTTCTCTTACTTGATTTGCAAAATCATTTTTAAGCTTTTCCATGGCCAGAGACGAATTCATATTTTTCTTGGAGGCTTTGAATGGAGGAACTCTGACTTTGTTTTCTTCTGTTTGCATGCTTTGGTCCTCCTTGTCACCAAAGTAAGATTCTATAGTCTGATTCTTTTTCCAGTTTTTGCTCATTTCCCCAACCATTTACTTGAGTTTTGAGCTCTTTGTCATGGTAGTTCTCTGCTTCTAGTTGGGGGTGGGAGAGTGTACAGTCAACTGTTCAATCCCCCCAGAATCTGTGGGCCTAGAGCTCCAGAAACAGAGGCTGCAGCTACCACTGCTTCTGCTGTGGCTGCTGCAGCTTCCTTCATCTCCTCCCCACTTTGCTGCCCCAGGACTGAGGCCAGATCCCTCCACCCTCCTGCACTGGTCCCACAGCCTTTTCCTTCTGACCTTCCAATTTATCCTCAGTGTTTTGGGGTCCTGAAGTCTGGAAACTGCCACAGGTGCCAGAGATTCAATCCCCTTAAGGCCTGCTCAGGTCCCCTCTGTGCTGGCACAGTCCCTGCTGAGCTTCACTCTACTCCCAGCGTGTTACAATAGATACTTCTCAGCAATGTTGCAGGCTATCTTGCATTGGAAATTTCCTTCACTCCATCATTCTGTGGGTTTTGCAACTCCAGAATTTGTTTAGAGCCATTTTTAACAGGATTTGGCTGGGCTTGGTGGGAGTCCTCTAGAAAATCCATGCTGTTCCTCTGCCATCTTGGCTCCACCCTCTCCCCCACATACTTCCTAGATGCCTAAATTGGCGGAAAGGATGTGCCTGAACCTTAATATCATTGAAGATAGCAAAGTAACTATAATAACAATACCCAAAATATACTTAGCACTTTTAGGATTACAGAAGCACTTCAGTTGTATCAATTAATTTGATCCATATGGCAGCCTGGTTAGTTGGACTATTGATATTATTAACATCATGCCCATTTTATGAATAAGTAAATTGATATTCAAAGAGGTTAAATGACTCTTACCTAGTATCACACAGGCTTTCAGGACTAGGATTCGAGCTCATGTCTTTCTGACCTCTACATCCAGAATTCCTTTTGCTGAATATTGCTCCCCAGTGGATTATTCCAGGTAATTCCAGTCAGTTAGTTAGTCAATGAGAATTTCAGAAGAATTCAGTTTCCTAATTTGAATCTATAGGTTAGTTGCAATTACTCACACATGCCTTTTAAGTCTTGTTTTTGTGTTCATTCTCTTTATTCTCACTGGAGGAGCTGGTACTTTTTGAGTGTTGGGAGATCAGGATTATGAATGTAGTCTCATCTTTCAGAAACAGTTGTGGGAATAAATTGCCATCTTGGAAGGGGATAGTTGCTTTGTTTCAGTTACTTGTTCCCTTGGTAAAGAAATTCATTTAAGGATGAAAATAACCTTTTGCTTTTTTCAGAAAAGAAATAGATGAGGAGATACTTACTCAACTGAGCCTGAAACCCATCTCAATCAAATGTCTTCTGTGTAATTAAAATGGGAAGATAGTCATTAGTCTTCTGTGACCCTTGTAGCACTTATTCCCACTTCAAAATACTTTTGCTGCTCCAGACTTGCACCTCTTTTTTTAAAAATTTAATTAATCTGTTTGTTTTTGGTTTTCAACAATCACTTCCATAAGTTTTAAATTTTCTCCACTTTCATTCCCTCTCCCTCCATGAGACAGCATGCAATCTTATATGGGTTCTACACATACATTCTTATCAAACACATTTTCACATTAGTCACATTTTCATAGAAGAATTAAAACAAATGGGAGAAACCATGAGAAAAAGAAAAACAAACCAAAACTGCTTCATTCTGTGTTCCAATTCTTTAGTTCTTTCTCTGGATATGGAGGACATTTTGCATTGAGTCCTTTGGGAATGTTTTAGGTTCTTGCATTCCTGTGAAGGGCTAAGTATATCAGAAATAGTCCTTGCACACTGTGGCTGTTATTGTGTATAATGCTCTCCTGGTTCTGCTCATTTCACACAGCATCAGTTCATATAAGTTTTTCCAGGTTTATCTGAAATCCACCTGTTCATTACTTTTATGACACAGTAGTATTCCATTATATTCGTATACCACAACTTGTTTAGCCAGTATCCAAATTGATGGGCATTCTCTCAATTTCCAGTTCTTGAAGACCACAAGCTGCTATAAATATTTTTCTACATGTTTGTCTCCTTCCCATTTTTATGATCTCCTTGGGATACAGCCCTAGAAGTGATATTGTTGGGTCACAGGGTATGCACATTTTTATAGCCCTTTGGGCATAGTTCCAAATTGGTCTCCATAATGGTTGGATCAGCTCACAGTTCCACCAACAATGAATTGGTGTTCCTACTCTTCCACATCTCCAACATTTATCCTTTTCCTGTTTTGTCATCTTAGCTAATCTGATAGGTGTGTTGTGGTACCTCAGAGTTGTTTTGATTTACATCTCTCTAATCAATAGTGATTTAGATCATTTTTTTATGTGGCTATAGATAGCTTTGATTTCTCCCTCTGAAAAGTGCCTGTTCATGTCCTTTGACCATTTATTAATTGGGGAATGACTTGTATTATTGTACATTTGATTCACTTCTCTGTATATTTTAGAAATGAAGTCTTTATCACAGACATTAGTTGTAAAAATTCTTTCCCAGTTTTCTGCTTCCTTCCTAATCTTGGTTTCATTGACTTTGTTTATGCAAAAGCTTGTCAATTTAATGTTATTTAAAATTATCCATTTTGTATTTCATAATGTTCTCTGTTTTGTCACAAATGTCTCAATTCTCCAGAAATATGACAAATGAGCTATATCTTGTTCCCCTGATTTGTTTTTAATATCAGCCTTTGTACCTAGATCATGTACCCATTTGGACTTTATTCTTGTGTAGGTTGTCAGGCATTGTTCTATGCTCAGTTTCCACCACACTATTATCCAGTTTTCCCAGCAGTTTTTCTCAAACAGTGAGTTCATATCCCAGAACCTGGGATCCTTGGGTTTATCAAAGAGTAGACTACTATAATAATTGACTATTATGTCTTGTGTACTTAACCTGTTTTGCTGATCTACCCCTCTATTTCTTAGCCAGTAACAATTGGTTTTGTTAATTGCTGTTTTATAATACAATTTGAGACCTGGTATGGCTAAGCCACCTTCTCTAGCATTCCTTTTCATTAATTCCCTTGATATTCTGGACCTTTTGTTCTTCCAGATAAATTTTGATATTTTTTCTAGCTCTAGAATATAATTTTCTTGTAGTTGCATTGCTATGGCACTGAATAAGTAATTTAATTTAGGTAGATTGTCATTTTTATTATATTAGCTCAGCCTACACTCAAGCAACTGATGTTTTTCCAATTACTTTGATCTGACTTTATTTATGTGAAAAGTGTTTTGTAATTGTGTTCATACAGTCCCTGGGTTTGTTTTGGCAGGTAGACTCCCAAATATTGTATAGTGTCTACCATAATTTTAAATGGGATTTCTCCTTCTATCTCTTGCTGTTGAGGTTTGTTAGTAATATATAGACATGCAGAGGATTTATGTGGGTTTATTTTGTATCCTGCAACTTTACCAAAGTTGTTTGTTATTTCAAGTATTTTTTACTTGCTTCTCTAGGATTCTCTAAGTATATCATCCTATCATCTGCGAAGAGTGATAACTTAGTTTCTTCTTTGGCAATTCTAATTCCTTCAATTTTTTTTTTCTTCTCTTATTGCTACAGCTAACATTTCTAGTACCATATTGAATAATAGTGGTGATAATGGACACCCATGTTTCACTCCAGATCTCATTGGAAATGCATCGTTTGTCCCCATTACATATAATGCTTGCTCATGGTTTTACATAAATACTACTTATTAACTTATTTCTATACTCTCCACTGTTTTCAATAGGTACAATGGGTATTGTATTTTGTCAAAAGCTTTTTCTACATCTGTTGAGATAATCATATGGTTTCTGTTAGTTTTGTTGTTATGTTCAATAATGCTGATGGTTTCTTATTATTGAACTAGCCCTACATTCCTGTTATAAATCCTACCTGATCAAAATGTATTATTCTTGTGATAAGTTGTAATCTTTTTTTATATCTTATTTAAATTTTTGCATCTATATTCATTAGGGATATTGGTCTATAATTTTCGTTCTCTGTTTTGGCTCTTCCTGCTTTAGGTTTCAGAACCATATTTATATCATGAAAAGAATTTGGTAGGACTCCACCTTCACCAATTTTCCCAAATAATCTGCATAGTATTGGAATTAACTGTTCTTTAAATGTTTAATAGAATTCACTTGTAAATCTATCTGTACCAGGAGATTTCTTCCTAGAGAGTTCATTGACTGCTTGTTCATTTTCTTTTTCTGAGATGGGATTAAATATTTTATTTCCTCTTCCCTTAATTTGGGCAATTTATATTTTTATTTTATCCATTTCACTTAGATTGTCAATTTTAGAGGCACAGAGTTGGGCAAAGTAATTTCTGATTATTTTAATTTCTTCCTCTTTGGAGGTGAGTTCACCCTTTTCATTTTTGATACTGGTAATTTATTTTTCTTCTTTCTTTTTTAAAATCAAATTTACCAGTGATTTATCAATTTTATTGTTTTTTTTTCATAAAACCAACTCTTAGTTTTATTCATTAGTTCAATAGTTTTCTTACTTTCAACTTTATTAATCTCTCTGTTGGTTTTCATTATTTGTACTTTGGTATTTAATTGGGGATTTTCAATTTGTTCTTTTTCTAGCTTTTTCAGTTGCATACCCAATTCATTGATCTCTTTTTTGTCTGTTTTGTTCATGTAAGCATTTAATGATAAAAAAAAACTTCCCCTAAGAACTGCTTTTGCAGCATCCCATAAGTTTTGTTGGCTGTATCATTATTGTCATTCTCTTGAATGAAGCTTTTGATTGTTTCTATGATTTGTTGTTTAGCACATTCATTCTTTAGGATAGGTTACTTAGTTTCAAATTAATTTTTGGTCTCTCTTTCCATTGCCCTTTATCACATTTAATTTTTATTGAATCATGATCTGAAAAGGATGCATTACTACCTCTGCCTTTCTGCACCAAATTGTGAAAGTTTTTATGCCCTACTACATGATCAGTTTTCTTGTGTGTGCCATGTACCACGGAGAAAAAGGTATGTTCCTTTCAATCCCCATTCAATTTTCTCCAGAGGTCTATCTTATCTACCTTATCCAGAATTCTATTCACCTCTTTAACTTTTTTCTTGTTTATTTTTAGGTTAGATTTATCAAGTTCAGAGAGGGGGAGGTTAAGATCCCCTGCTTGTTTAGTTTTGCTTTCTATTTCTTCCTGTAACTCCTTTAAGTTGTCCTCTAAGAATTTGGATGCTATATCACTTGATGCATTTATGTTTTGCAATATTTCATTGCCTATGATGCCTTTTAACAAGATATAATTTCTTTCCTTATCTCTTTTGATTAGATCTATTTCTGCTTTTGCTTTGTCTGACATTAGGATTACTACTCCTGCTTTTTTTACATCAACTGAAGCATAATATATTTTGCTCCAACCTTTTACCCTGTGTTTATCTCTTTGTTTCAGATGTGTTTCTTGTAAACAACATATTGTCGGATTATGGTTTTTAATCCATTCTGCTATCCACTTCTATTTTATAGGAGAGTTCATACCATTCATATTAACAGTTATGATTATTATTTGTGTCTTTCCTTCCATCTTATTTGCGCCATTTATGCTTTTAGTTCTCCCTTCTCCCTTCCCCTCCACAATAGAATTTTAATTTTTGACCACCACCTCCCTCAGTCTTCTTTATTTAAAACTTTTTACAAACCTTAAAGGGTTATAATAATGTCAACAGTACTTATGGAAAGACCTTATGGGCCATAAAGGCATAAAGACAAAGCAGATGGCAATGCATTTTCTTTCATGCCATTTCCACTAATAAAGCGATATCTGTTTAAATTTTTGAACCTCTTGATAGTACCAGAGACCTTTGTGGATAAAGACTTTCTTTCCCAGTCTCCCTTTCTTTTTCTTCAATTCTTTACATTCTTTTTTCCATCTTTCTTCTTCTACTATCTTACTTACATCTTAGTGGCAACCTTCTAATAACATCCAATTCTTATAAGACATTTGATACTTGGGCATAAAGATTAGATGCAAACCTTACAATCCTGGAACTCAGCTCTTTTTTTCTCATTTAGACTTGCCTCCTCTTTACCCTTTAAGAAAACATCTCATCTCTGCTTTGATTCAAAGTTTTTAAATATAGTATGAAAGTATACACTTCTGCTTTTCTTGTGCATTAATTTTTTTTAAAGAGTTGTAAATCTTCAATTGTGAGGATACATACTACTAATTATCTCAACCCCTCAGTTTCTATAGTTAGGAAAGATCAAATAGATAATTGTGCCACATAAATAATTTCCCAGTTTTTCTTTTCTTCAGTCAATTTTATTTGTTCAACAGGAATGGAAAACATTCCTAGGGTAATATCAGGTAATATCAGGAAGTAGCTTATCTTTAGCTTAACCCAGGCTTCTATCAACTTTAGGAATGAAGAGGTGAAGTAAATGTCACTAGAAATGCTAACTATAATTATGTATTTTGTCATTATATATTGTTGTATTTTCATATAATATATAATTATATTTAATTAATTAGATTGGTTAATTGTATTATAAATTATATTTATAATTATATAATTTTAATTATATTTGTATAATTTTAATTATATTTGTATAATATTTAACTAGGTGCAATAAAAAGGAAACTGATTACTCCTATGGGATTTTTAGAATCTTTAAAAAATTCTTTAATAAATTTTTCAAATTACATGTAAATTTTTTTAACATATTTTCTAAATTTTGAGTTCAAATTTTTTTCCCTTCCTTTCTTCCTTTCCCCATCATGGGAAAGACAAGTAATTTGGTTATAGGTTATACATGTGCAGTCATGCATAACATTTTCATGTTAGTCTTGTTGGAAAAGAAAATACAAACCAAAAGAAAAAAAAACAAGAAAAATAAAGAAAGCTTTTTAAAAGTATGCTTCAGACTGCATTCAATCTTCATCAGTTCTTTTTCTTAAGGTGGATAGCATTGTTTTTATCATGAGTCCTTTAGAATTGTCTTAGATCACTGTATTACTGAGAGTAGCTAGGTCATTCACAGTTGATTATCATGAAATATTGTTATTACGTATATAGTATTCTGGTTCTGCTTACTTCAGTTTATGTGATTTCATATAAGTCTTTCCAGGTTTTTCTGGGAGCATTCTGCTTATCATTTATTATAACACAATGGTATTCCATCAGAATTATTTACCACAACTTGTTCAGCCACTCTGAAACTAACCTCAGTTTCCTTTTTTGCTGCCACAAAAAAGAGCTACTATAAATATTTTTGTAGGAATAGAGCCTTTTCCTTTTCCTTTTATCTCTTTGGCATACAGACCTAGTAATGGTATAATGGGTCAAGTAACTGTACGGTTGTATAGCCTTCTTGGCATAGTTGTAAATTGCTCTCCAGATTTGTTGCATCAGTCCACAGCTCTACCAACAGTGCATTAGTGTCCAGATTTTCCCCACATCTCCCTCAGCATTTATCATTTTCTTTTTCTGTCTTATTCACTAGTCTGATAGGTGTAAGGTGGTACCTTGGAGGTGTTTTAATTTGGATTTCTCTAATCAATCATGATTTAGAGCATTTTTATATGATTATAGAGAGCTTTGATTTCTTTGTGTGAAAACTACCTGTTTATATCCTTTGGCAATTTATCAACTGGGGAATGACTTGTTTTCTTATAGGTTTGACTCACTTCTCTATACATTTGAGAAATGAAGACTTTATTAGAAAAAAAAGCTTGTAAAACTTTTTCCTTCACTTTTTTTTCCATCAGTTCCCTTCATATTCTTGACATTTTGTTTTAGAGATGATTTTTTAAAAAAAATTTTCTAGGGGGGCGGAGCCAAGATGGCGGAGTAGAAAGACGCACATACACATAGCTCCGAACCCACAACTCACAGAACGGCTAGAGGGGACCAACTCACCATGAATTCTGCACCCAGAGGCCATGGAATATTGGAGCAAGGGAGATTTCTGTTCCAGAGAGACCTGCAAACCTCTCGCGGGGGATCCTTCGCGCTGCGGACTGGGCGCCGGGACTGGGAGCTGAGTGCAGCCCTGCAGCGGCAGCGACACCATGAGGAAAAGATCCGAGAGGGCTACGGAGACTGGATCTCCAGCGGCGGCACAAGCCCCCCCACCCACAGGTGACTAGGGTCGGTGAGAGAGTCTCTTTGGCAGGTCGAGAGGGGAGTGGGGTGCCCCCATGGCTCGGGCCCCCCCGGGAGATAGAAGCTGAGAGGCAGCTGCAGACAGGGGCTCCCCAAGCGGGTGGGAGCCTGGATCCATTGTGGAAGGTCTGTGCATAAACCCCCTGAGGGAACAGAGCCTGAGAGGCGGCCCTGCCCCGACCTGACCATCTGAACTTAATTCTCACACTGAATAGCAGCCCTGCCCCCGCCAAAAGCCCTAAGGCTGGAAGCAGCATTTGAATCTCAGTCCCCAAACGCTGGCTGGGAGGATCAGGAGGTGAGGTGGGTGTGAGGAGAATATTCAGAGGTCAAGCCACTGGCTGGGGAGAATGCCCAGAAAAGGGAAAAGAAATAAAACTATTGAAGGGTACTTTCTCGGAGAAAAGACACTTCCTCCCTTCCTTTCTGACGAGGAAGAACAATGCTTACCATCAGGCAAAGACACAGAAATCAAGGCTTCTGTGTCCCAGCCCACCCAATGGGCTCAGGCCATGGAAGAGCTCAAAAAGAATTTTGAAAATCAAGTTAGAGAGGTGGAGGAAAAACTGGGAAGAGAAATGAGAGGGATGAAAGAGAAGCATGAAAAGCAGATCAGCTCCATGCTAAAGGAGAACCAAAAAAATGTTGAAGAAATTAACACCTTGAAAACTAGCCTAACTCAATTGGCAAAAGAGCTTCAAAAGGCCAATGAGGAGAAGAATGCTTTCAAAAGCAGAATTAGCCAAATGGAAAAGGAGATTCAAAAGCTCACTGAAGAAAATAGATCTTTCAAAACTGGAATGGCACAGATGGATGCTAAGGACTTTATGAGAAAGACAGATATCACAGAACATAGCGTGCAGATTCGAAAAATGGAAGATAATGTGAAATATCTTATTGGAAAAACAACTGACCTGGAAAATAGAATCAGGAGAGACAATGTAAAAATTCTGGGACTACCTGAAAACCATGATCAAAAGAAGAGCCTAGACATCATCTTCCATGAAATTATCAAGGAAAACTGCCCTGAGATTCTAGAACCAGAGGGCAAAATAAATATTCAAGGAATCCGCAGAACATCGCATGAAAGAGATCCAAAAAGAGAAACTCCTAGGAGCATTGTGGCCAAATTCCAGAATTCTCAGGTGAAAGAGAAAATATTGCAAGCAGCTAGAAAGAAACAATTCAAGTATTGTGGAAATACAATCAGGATAACACAAGATCTAGCACCCTCTACATTAAGGGATCGAAGGGAATGGAATAGGATATTCCAGAAGTCAAAGGAACTAGGACTAAAACCAAGAATCACCTACCCAGAAAAACTGAGTATAATACTTGAGGAGAAAAAATGGTCTTTCAATGAAATAGAGGATTTTCAAATTTTCTTGATGAAAAGACCAGAGCTGAAAAGAAAATTTGACTTTCTAACACAAGAATGAAGAGAACCATGAAAAGGTGAACAGCAAAGAGAAGTCATAAGGGACTTACTAAAGTTGAACTGTTTACATTCCTACATGGAAAGACAATATTTGTAACTCTTGAAACATTTCAGTATCTGGGTACTGGGTGGGAGTACACATACACACACATGCACACACGCACACGTACATAGAGACAGAGTGCACAGAGGGAACTGAAGAGGATGGGATCATATCTTAAAAAAAAATGAAATCAAGCAGTGAGAGAGAAATATTGGGAGGAGAAAGGGAGAAGTTGAATCGGGCAAATTATCTCTCATAAAAGAGGCAAGCAAAAGACTTATTAGTGGAGGGATAAAGAGGGGAGGCAAGAGAAAAACATGAGGTCTACTCTCATCACATTCCACCAAAAGAAAGAATAAAATGCACACTCATTTTGATAGGAAAACCTATCTCATAATACAGGAGAGTGGGGGACAGGGGCACAAGCAGGGTGGGGGGGAGGATGGAGGGGAGGGCATGGGGAGGAGAATGCAATTCGAGGTCGACACTCATGGGGAGGGAAAGGATCATAAGAGAATAGAAGTAATGGGGGACAGGATAGGATGGAGGGAAATATAGTTAGTCCTATGCAATACAACTAGTATGGAAATCATTTGCAAAACTACACAGATTTGGCCTATATTGAATTGCCTGTCTTCCAAAGGGAAGGGGTGGAGAGGGAGGGAGCTAAAGATGTTGGAACTCAAAGTGTTAGGATCAAATGTAATGTTCTTACCACTGGGAAATAAGAAATACGGGTTAAGGGGTCAAGAAAGCTATCTGGCCCTACAGGACAAAAGAGAAGACGGAGACAAGGGCAGGGAGGGAGGATAGAGGGGAGAGCAGATTGGTCACAGGGGCAATTAGAATGCTTGGGTTTGGGGGGGAGAGGGGATAAAAGGGGAGAAAATTTGTAACCCAAAATTTTGTGAAAATAAATGTTAAAAGTTAAATAAAAAAAAATTTTCTAACTCTATAAAATATTTTTGGTAGTTTGCTTAAGCACTGACTCAGTAAATTAATTTAGGTAGATTTGTCATTTTTACTATGTTTTCTAGGGCTACCCATGAACAATTAATATTCTTCCAATTGTTTGGATCTGACTTCATTTGTGTGAAAAGTATTTTGTAATTAAGTTCATATACTTCCTGGTTTCGTCTTGGCATGTAGACTTCCAAGTATTTTGTATTGCTTAATGTTAATTTAAAATGGAATTCTTCTTTCTGTTTCTTCCTGATGAACTTTATTGATAATATAAAATAGTGCTGATCATTTATGTGAGTTTCTTTTATATTTTGCAACTTTGCTAAAGTTGTTAATTATTTCAGCTAGTTTTTTAGTTGGTTCTCTGGGGTTCTTCAATTATACCTTTATATCATCCACTAAAAGTGATAGTTTTGTTTACTGATCGCCTATTCAAATATCTTCATTTTTTCTTCTCTTGTTGCTAGTACAATATTGAATAATAGTGTTGATAATGGACATCCTTCCTTCACCTCTGATCTTATTGGGAAGGCTTTTAGTTTATCCCCATTACAATTAATGCTTGATGAGACTTTTAGATAGATTCTACTTATCATTTTAAAGAAAGCTCCATTTGTTCCTATGCCATGTAGAGTTTTTAATAGGAATGAGTGTCATATGTTATCAAAAACTTTTTCTTCATCTATTGATATAATGATATGATTTTTGTTGCTTTTATGATCTTTGTGATGTCTTGCTGTATTCTCCTTGCCTTGTATTTTATTAAATCTATTTTCAATATTCATTAGGGAAATTGGTCTATAGTTTTCTATCTCAGATTCTGTTCTTCCTGGTTTAGGTATCAGCACCATCTCTGTGTTATAGAAGGAATTTGGTAAGACTCTTTCTTTGCCTGTTTTTCCAAATAGTTTGTATAGTATTGGAATTAAGTGTTCTTTAAATGTTTAGTAGAATTCTTTTGTGAATCCATCTGGTGCTGGGAGTTTTTTTCTTTTCTCAGTGATGGCTTGTTCAATTTCCTTTTCTAAGATAGGATTATTTAAGTATTTGATTTCATCTTCTACTAGTCTGGGCAATTTATATTTTTGTAAATAGTTATCTGTTTCACTTAGATTATCAGATTTATTGGCATAAAATTGGCTAAAATAACTCCTAATAATTGTTTTATTTCCTCTTCATTGTTGGTGAATTGATGATATTTGGTTTTCTTCCTCCTTTTTTGTACATCCATTTCCATTTGGCCAATTCTGCTTTTTAATGAATTCTTTCCTTCAGTCGAATTTTGTGCCTCATTTACCATTTGGATTCTCTTATTTTCAGGTGTTGTTTTCTTCGGTATTTTTATGCCTTCTTTGCCACACTTCTGTCTCTTTTTTTTGTTATTTTCTCTAATTTCTTTTCCCCATTTTTCCTCTCCCTCTCTTATTTGATTTTTAATATTTTTGTGCTCTTCTGGAGCCTGAGTTGCATTCACATTTTTCTTCAGGGCTTTGTATGTAGCTTCTTTGACTTCATCTTCTTTTGAGTTTGTGATTTGATCTTCTTTGACATAATAACTTTCTTTGGTCAAGTTCTTTTTGTTGTTGTTGTTGTTCAGTTTTTCAATTTTTTTCCTGACTTAACTTTATGATAAAGTTGGACACTACTCCCTCAGTCAAGCAGGCATACTCAGAAGTTTCAGCGTTTTTGTATAGCTATTTTAAGAGGTGGTTCTGGGGATCTGTAAATTTTCTGTTCTTTCTAGTGGTTTAGATCCAAAGAGAGGTGTGGTCCCTGCTTTCCTGATCTGTGCTCTTGTTTATAAGCTACCACAAGCACTTTTATGCCCTGGAGCTGTGATCAGAGTTTCTGCTCCTGCTAGTGCTCCTCCTCACCCTGAGATGGAGACCTGGAACTGTGTATGGACAATGCAGCAGTCCTGCTTCTGATACCACCAGAGGGGCCCCTCTAACCTCCTTCTGATAAGGTTTCCAGCCCCTTACTGTCTATGCACTGAGTGCTCAGAAATCTGCTGCTATCAATTCAATTGTTCCTAAGCCATGCTGCTTCCAGCTCCTGGATTCTGTTTTACTCCCACCCTAGCAAGATAGAACTTTCCTACCCCTGCCCCCAAGTTGTCATAGGCAGTAAAGCTGTTTTACCCTATCTTTACCCAGTTCTACTGCTCCAGAATTCAATTTGAGGAATTATTTTAACATTTGGAGGGGAATTTGGACAAGCTTAAGTGAGTCTCCTTTACTCTATGATCTTGGTTCCACCCCCAATTTATGTGTTTTTTTAAAGAAATGCTTATCATTATTTGCTTTCTCTGTTATATTGAAAAATATTTCCAAGAATTATAAAACTTCCAGTCCCATTGTATTTCTGCTTTTGAAAAATTATGTTTAGAAAAATAAAATAAGAATTTTAATGGATTAATAAAATAAACAAGAAAAAGCATAGTAAACACTTTAAAGAAAAAGGACATTTCAAATTTCTTTTATTTTAAATCTCAGTTTCTTTTGCAATATTTTAGGCAATTATTTATATTTACCAAATTATAGTGATATGATAGTGTATTATTGATTTAGCACTTGAATACAATTTTATGTATTGTGCTTATAGAAATAACAAAAATTCACATCATAGTTCATTATATTGCACTAGAAAATCAATAGCTAACATATCTTTCAAAGTAAGTTTATGAAGCTGTTTTTCACTAATAGAATAAAGGAATTCATGATCAACAAGCTGTTTATGATTTAAGAAAAATATCATGATACATGATTTCATAAATTGTTTTTTGTTCAGTAGTGTCTCACTCTTAGCGACACTATATAGGACTTCTTGGTGAACATACTGCAATAGTTTGCCATTTCCTTCTCTACTTCATTTTACAGATGAAGAAACTAAGACAAACAGGGTTAAGTCACTTGCCCAGGGTTATGTAGCTAATAAGTGTCTGAATCCAATTTCAATTCAGGTCTTTCTGACTCCAGGTTTAGTGCTCTATCCAATGCACCATCTACCTGCCTCAAATTCTTAAATAGCATGACTTAAACTCCTCCATTTCCTCTGACTTCCTCCCTGTCCAAGGGAACTAATTCTGGTGTATTAAAGACTTGGACACATACTTATTATTTCATAGAGCTCCTTACTAAATTATTCAGAAAGGCTGTCTATAGTCAACTTTTAAAATGCCTATCCTGCTAGAAATCTTTTTCTTGTATAAATGGGTCATTCTCCTCCTCCTTTGGTATCTGAGGTGTAAGCCTATTTTAGGTATTGCTGGGTGAAAGAATACCTTCAGATTAGTGACTTTGGCCATAATTTCAAATTATTTTCTAGAAGAGTTAGTTTGATTCACAGTTCCACCAACAATGAATTTTTAATGTGACTCTTCTAGCCACTTCAAATTAGTCATTTTCCTTTTTTGTCATCTTTACCAATCTGGAATATGAGGTTTCTTTTTGAATTTTACATTAGGGTATTGTGGGAGAAAGAAAATAAATGCTTCTTGATCAAAAAAATGAAATGAGGGAAAAAAACTTTTTAACAAAGTATCTATTCTTTGAATTCAATCCTTTTATACTACTTTGCCTCCCAAGTCATTGGTATAGCCATTGAGATGTGATGGAAAAGTGAACCAGACCCCCAGTGGAAATGTGATTATGAGTACAGAGAGCAGGCTGATTATGTATTACTGTCCTTTCTCCATTGTTAGACTTGTCAAATAAGAGAAAGCTCCTCCTTGGCCTGATAAAGAAACAAGTTTCAACAGGACTAACTAGTAACAAAAACCAAAGTCCAACAAATTGCTTCCTAGCCCTTCAGCCAAGATTTCTTGTCTTGCAGCTACCCTAGTGAAGGAAATAAAGTGCTGTTGTGAAAAATATATAGCAGTAGGCTAAGATTAGGTGTGAATAGCTCAGTAATTTAAATAACTTTGAGGGAATGATTCTGTATTAAAAGTTAAATTAGTTTTAAAAAATTAAATTAATTAGTTAAAAGTCTTCCTTTGAATGAGTGGTGTTTAAAGTTATTTGGACACATCATTTAATGAAATAAGATTATTCTGATTCAGATTTTGACAAATAGATAATACAGCTTTTTCATTAGTGCTTTAAACTGAGATGACAACAGGATTTATGAGTTCATTAAAATAAACATGTGGATAAGAATGTCTAAAACAGAGTAAAAGCTGAAGTAGCACAATCAATTATTTGAATGTAAATAGTATTAATTTTGTTGTATTTTCCAAAGAAAAATTAGATGCTTTTGTAGTACATCTTCCTAACATGCATTGTCTGAAGTCATGATCCTTCAGATAAAGTAGTGCAGTATCATTTATACAATGGCTACCTTTCCAAGTGCTTAGAGTTACATGAATCCCTAATTCTGCTGCAGAAAAATAATGTACCTTGTCCAGATGATTTTATGATCTTGTGGGGTCAAGGCATACAGTGGCTACAATAGACTCAATTAAGGGGGACATACTGGGTAAGGAAAAAATAGAAGAGCTCAATATTGCTACAAATGAGTTCATGTTTGCTGGCACTGATGGATCACACTCCAATGCATTGAAAGAACTTGCAGGTGTGATTACAAAAC
Source organism: Notamacropus eugenii (assembly GCF_028372415.1). NCBI lineage: Eukaryota > Metazoa > Chordata > Mammalia > Diprotodontia > Macropodidae > Notamacropus > Notamacropus eugenii. Next base: position 87,279,353 of record NC_092879.1, on the reverse strand, counting down.
TGCTCTTGGCAATATTAAAGGAATCATGAAGAACAGGAGAGGTGTCAAGAGACTGGAACTGGGCAATAGTTCCAGTTTTCAGAGAAGTAATTTCCAGAAGAAATAGACTAGTGAGCTTTATGTCAATTGGCGATAACATTCTGGAAAAGACTGTTAAATGGATAGCTTATAAACACTTTGAAAGAGAAACAGTAATAACTCTTGGCATGGCTTCAATAAGAATAAGTCACATCACCTTAATCTAATTCCATTTTTTGATAGCATTACTGGACTTGGTAGGTTATGTCAGTCTTATGCACTTAATATAACTGGAATTCACTGAGATACTGTGATAAGAGAGAGGAATGCTGAGAAGCTGAGGTTCTTTCAGAAGAGAGTGATCAGTTTAGACAAGAGAGTCTAAAACATAGGTTGTAAGAACTGAGGATGAATAATAATGATAATAAGAGCAATTTGAAGGTTTATTAATAAATTTATCATTGACTGAAGAAGCATTACTAGGTTCAAATTGTAGAAGAGGAGTAATCCTGATTTTGTGTAACTTGAAAAGGCAGAACTGGGACCACTGAGTGAAAGTTAGAGGGAACAGCGTAGTATAGTAGAAAGAGCACCTGTACCAGACTTGGACAACCTGGGTTAAAAGTCTACCTCTAATGTTTACCACCTGTGACCTTAGTAAAATCATTTAACCTTACCAAGCCTCAGTATACTCATTTGTGAACAGAGGGAGTTGGACTAGATAGGCCCCAGATCCATGATCCCTTCATATCATGTAATCGTTGTATTAGAACCAACAAAGAATTTAGAGAGAAATTTAGTCCAAACTCTCACTTTACAGACACAGATAATTAGGCCAATTTTAGCTCAGTAAGGAACTTCATAAGGATTAAAATTGTCTGGAAATGCAGTAGATTGTACCATAAACAAGAAACAAACAGTTCTTAAGTGCTTAATGAGTGCAGGCACTTTGCTGATCCAGAGGAGTGCAAATATATGTTGAAAGATAGTCCTGCCCTCATCCTAAGGGAAGAAGACAATACAAATAAAGAAACTGAAAATTGGGGAGGTAGTAATGGGAGGGAAATCTGGAGCATCAGGAGTGGAGGCTAAAGAGAAATGAAGACATACTTGGACTGAGCATTGTTATTAAAATACAAGAGCTTTTCTCTCTTTTTTCTTTTTAATTTTCATTTTTTTTTTTTGAGTTCCAAATTCTCTTGCTCCTTCCTGCCTCTCCCCCATTGCAAAGGCAAGAAATCTGATATTCATTATACATATGAAGTCATATGCAAAATGTATTTCTATATTAGCACTTTTTCAAGAAAAATAAAGTGAAACCTCTCTCTAGAGAGAGAATTTTTTCATCATGAGGCCATTGGAACAGTGAACATTGTATTCATCAGTAGCTAAGTCTTTCATAGTTGATCATTGAGCAATATTGCTGTTACTGTGTATATTGTTCTCCTCTGAAATCATACCTCTCATTTCCTATAGCACAGTTGTATTCCATCACAATCATACCACATTTCATCGTGTAATTGTCAGATTTTATGCAAATTTATTTTGCATAAAAGTAGGGTGCAATCATTATGTGAAGCTTTAAAAAAATAAATTGTGCCAGTATTACTTACAAATCATTTATTACTAAATTGTCTGGTACAAGATTAGAATGCACAAAATAATTGTGGATATATGTTAAAATTGAATACTGACAATGTGCATGTGCTGAGAATTCTAGGCTTGCAGCTCATCATGTACATGAGATAAATGCATATCTGGTGAATACATTGCTGCTCTGTTTGCCTTTTAAGTAACGTGTCAAACAGAATTATGCCTTGCAACGATTAAGGAATGGAAGGTTGCAAGCTAATTTTTTTTAATTAAAAAAAAAAAACAGGGTGCAATGATTGTGTGGTGATTAAAATTGTGCACAGAAATATGGTATACTACAACTTTTCTGACCATTCCCCAGTTGATGGGCATCCCCTTCATTTCCAATTCTTTGCTACCACAAAAGGAGTTCATACAAATATTTTTGTACACCTAGGTCCTTTTCTTTTTTCTTTCTTCTCTTTAGGATACAGACATAGAAGTGGTATTGCTGGGTCAAAGCATATGCACACTTTTATAACACTTTGGGCATAGTTCCTAATTGTTCTCCAGAAGGGTTAGATCACTTCTCAACTCCACCAACAGTGGAGTTCAAATTTTTTCACATCCCCTCTAATGTTTATCATTTTCCTTTTCTGTTATCTTAGCCAGTCTGATATGTGTGAGGTAGTACCTCAGAGTTGTTTTAATTTGGATTTCTCTAACCAACAGTAATTGCGAGCAGTTTTTCATATGACTAATAACGAGTTTGGATTTATTTCTCTGAAAAATGCCTATTCATATATTTTGACCATTTTATCAATAGGGGAATAACTCATATTCTTAGAAATTTTACTCAGTTTTCTAGCAGAAAATTCACTACCTCCTGTGTCAGCCCATTCTACTATTCTTACATGGAGTTGAAATCTGGCTCTGCATTGTCTTCCCGTTGGTCTTAGTCCTTCACTGTGGGGTCAGGCAGAATGAATCAAATTGAATAGTGCATGAGAGACATTCAGATACCTGAAAAGTTCTGTCATGTACTTCTTAAACCTTCTCTTCTCCAAGCTAAATGTTTATAGTTCCTTCAACCTTTGTATGGCATTAAAACCATCCTGATTGTCTTCCAAATTAAAGGAGTCTGTAGAAACAGAAGTAGCAAGCATTTATTAAGTACCTGCTATGTGTCAAGCACTTTGCTAAGTGCTAGAGATACAAGGAAAGTCAGGGGATCACTATTCTTGATGATATGTGTGTATGTGGACTACTTTGACTACTTTTAAGTAAGATAATATATTCTACTTTGACTACTTTTAAGTAAGATAATATATTCTAAATTAATACCAGTATTAGTATTACCCTATGTAAATTGTTCAAATATGCATAAAGTGTCTGTAGGCAAACTGTTTAAAAAAGAACACCATAAATTAAGTGAATGTTTTTCAGATTTGAGCCAGAAGAATAATTTATTGTTTACCCATTAGGCAATCTTGTAGGTCTTTTTTAACACAAAGAAATTTAATTTTCTTCTCAAATTTTTAATTATTCCTCCTAGCCAAAAAGGGTCACATCATTAACCTCAAAGGAATGCTAATAAACAAAAATACTTTAAAAGCTTTATTAAGTTCAATTAATTGGTTGTAACAGTCTAATTTTGTCATGCTTTGGTAACCAGTGTATTGTAAGTAATTCTGATGATCTCACATTGAGTTGAGCAAAAGCATTTGCATACTAAAGCAAAAATGAAGTTATCTTCATAATTAATAAAATCATTAGCCTGTTTGGTATTTGTGATAAATGAGTTTATTAACCTGCTTTAAAAAAACTATGATCTGCATTGCAGTACCATAAAACAAAGATAATTTCTTTTTTGTGTCAGTATATATCCAAAGTCTGATTTTTTCACATTTAGGACACATCACAAGTGACTTTTCATTTAACTAAATTTTAAAAAGAATCATCATAAAGTAGCTCACTGTATTAATTGTATGATCTGAATACATTCACATGCATGTAATCGTAAGTTCCTGTTATTAGGAAGATAGTAAACATTTTTGGCTTTACAACCTTATTTATTTTCTGATTCATGCTAACATGGTATTAAAACTGCACAAGATAAAAATCACATCATAAATGTCAATAAACATCTTTTATTGTGTGTTTTAGTCTCAGTAAGGATCTGGGACATTTTTCTAACTCAGTTTTAAATTCATGTTTCTGATTTTTTCTGAAGGAAGTCTTCATTTTAAGTTGATACAAAATGGTTTTCTAATCCCGCATTCAATTCAATCCAATTCCATTCAATTCAGCTCACATTTATTAAATGCCTCTTACGTGCAAGATTAGGTGCCAGGTGGGCAGATAATTTATAATAACTGAGGAAACACTATCTGAGCTATATAATTTATTAGCAAAATAGCCATTATAAATGGGTGAGTCATTATAAATGGCATTTCCCAGTCAGTCCAAAGATCCTGAATACAGGGTGAGAAAAATTTATTAGAAACAAGTAAATTACATATGACCATTTAATTAAAAGAAAACCACAAAATATTAATCCAGGATATAAAATTAGGTAATCTGATCTCTAACTGGAGGAACGAATAGGGGCTTTCCACATTAGGAGTGGGGAAGAGTAAGTTTCAGTTGAGTTGGAAGGGTGGCCAAGTAGGTTTGGAGGTCTTTCTTTTCTCAGAATTTGGAGGTGCTCGTTAATTGCATCTACCTGCATTTATGACAACATAGAACTTATACCATCTAGTTTTCCATGGATGATTTACAGAAAAACACATTGAAGGATAACACATGAAAGGTGGATTCAGTGTTTCTGAGACAGAATCTGACTTGTTCTTTCAATTCTCCCACCAAGCAAACTTATTTTTGTAACTAGCCTTCACTCTATCTTATCATGGGAAAACAAAGAAAAAAATGAGATAGTCCCTGGTAGAAAGGAGCTCATATTATAAAGAGATAAAAATGTAAACAGAAAAATAAGTGCAATGTGTTTTTTGTTATGGAAAAATCAGGAAAGGCTTTATATGAGAAATACCATGTGAGCTAAATATTTCCTGCTTCCGACAGCTGTTTGTCCTTTCTTCTATTAGAAAGCCATTAAAGAAGGTATGGACCTGAGAGGCCTAGGTGATGAGAGCATGTATTCCAGACACAAAGGACAGACTGTATAAAGGGATAGGGACAGGGCATGGAATACTGAGTTTGGGAAATAGCTAGTAGACCATAGAATGCTACATAGAATATGCACATACATAATATTCATGAAAGGGAATATTGTGAAATAATTCTGTAAAGGCAAATGGAAGCTAAATCATGTAGGTTTTATATGCCTGACTGATGGTTTGTTTTTGTTTGTCTTTAAAGCTACACTGAAGTTTTTTAAGTAGAAGAGAGACATAGTCATATCTCTATCTTAGGAATAAGAATTTGGCAGCTGTGTGGATGGATGATGTATGGGAGAGGGGAGAAACTAGAAGCAGGGAGATGGATTGAGGGGACCTTTCTAGCTGTGCGAGTGACTGTGTGAATAGAAAGAGGAAGAAGTATGTCGAGAGATAAATGAAAGCTATTTGCTATGAGTGCCAAGCATTCTTCTCAATTATGGGGCTACTCATATAAAAATGAGATAGCCATTGTTCTCCATAAGTTTCATTCTGATACAGTGAGACAGTACATAGTCCAGAGAAGACACAGAGATGGTGCAGGATAGCATCAGAGAGTCGAGTGACATATCCTTTCCAGAAGCAGTAGCAGAGTCAAACTAATCCCCTGTGCTCTCTCACTCACCATCCTTATAACTTTCTGGACCTATTATCTCTCCCTCAGTACCCCCTAGATGTGGGTGTTGTTTCCTCCATTAGAATACAAACACCTTAAAAGCAGAGGTCCTTTGCTTTTGCATTTTTATTCCCATTTAGCACAATGTAGACATAGATTATGTGACTTGCCTGGATCAACAGAACTAATAACTGTCAGAAGCCACATTTGACCTCAAGTCTTCCTGACTCCTGGTCCGTCACTGTATCCATTGTGCCATTTGCGTGACTTCAATTATTTGCTGAAAGCAATAGTTTTGTTTTTCTTTTGCCAATGTTTACTAACTTACTTTCTTTAATTTGTCTTATTGTCAAAGCTAGTATTTTCTAGCACAAAGTTAAATAATAGTGGTGGTGATAATAGGCTTCTGTCATTTTCCTTTTATCTTATTGGAAAGACAGATCTCTCATCTCCTTCCATTACCTATCATGTTTGCTCTATTAAATAAATATAGTATTCATCATGTTAAGGAAAAGTTCATTTATTCTTTTGGTCTGTAGTGTTTCTAAAAGAATAGAGAGTTGGATTTTGTTAATTCAGCAGTTATTGAAATGATCATGTTGTTATTGTTGTTGTTTCTATTTATATGGTCTATTATGTGTAGTTTTCTTTTTAATATGGAATTGACTGCTTTCTTGGTATGAATCAAACCAGGTCTTACTGCACAATTCTTGGAATGTGTTGTTATAACCTATTTGCTAACATGATGTTGAATATTTTGCTTCAAAATTCATTAGGGTTATTGATTGATAGCTTTCTTTCTCTACTTTATCTGTATCTAGGTTAGGTTTCAAGGCTATACTCGGAACCATTCCTCCTTTTCCATTGTATATGATACTGGTATTAAGTGTTTTTTTTAATGTTTGATAGAATTGATTTGTAAAATCCATCTTATTCTGCAGAGGTTTTCATTTCTTTTAGATTAATTTGTGGTTTGCCCAATTTATTTTTCTGTTATTGGATTATTGATCTGTTTTTCTTTTTAATCTGAGTATTTTATATTAGGCAGAATTCATTCTGATAATTCATTTCCCCTTCAGTTGTGAATTTTCCTTGTTCAGTTGAGTGGAGAGTTTAGTTTTCCTGTTTTGTTTTTTTTTTTAAATCAGAATAAATAACTGCTTATCTATTTTCTTAAAATTTTTTAAAGGTGGGGGCAGAGCCAAGATGGCGGAGTAGAAAGACACACATACACATAGCTCTGAACCCACAACCCATAGTACAACTACAAAGAAGTAACTCACGGCGAATTCTGCACCCAGAGGCCACAGAACATTGGAGCGAGGGAGATTTCTGTTCCGGAGAGACCTGCAAACCTCTCGTGGGGGGTCCTTCGCGCTGCGGACTGGGCGCCAGGACTGGGAGCTGAGTGCAGCCCTGCCACAGCCACGGCACCGAGAGGAAAAGATCCGAGCGGGCTTCAGGGACGGGATCTCCAACGAACACGCGGGTCCCTCCACCCACAGAGGGACCTGCAAACCTCTCACAAAAGGTCCGTCGCGCTGCAGACGTGGAGCCCAGCCCAGACCTGCCATGGCCGCAGCCGTGGCACCAAGAGAAACAGATCCGAGCAGGCTTCTGGGATGGGATCTCCAGTGGCCGCACAAGTCCCTCCACCCACAGGTGACAGGGGTCGGTGAGAGAGTCTCTTTGGCAGGTTGAGAGGGGAGTGGGGTGCCCCCATAACTCAGGCCCCCCTGGGAGGTAGAAGCTGAGAGGCGGCTGCAGACAGGGGCTCCCCAAGCGGGCGGGAGCCTGAATCCATTGTGGAAGGTCTGTGCATAAACCCCCTGAGGGAACAGAGCCTGAGAGGCTGCCCTGCCCCAACCTCAGCACCTGAACTTAATCTCACACTGAATAGCAGCCCTGCCCCCACCAAAAGCCCTAAGGCTGGAAGCAGCATTTGAATCTCAGACCCCAAACCCTGGCTGGGAGGATCAGGAGGTGAGGTGGGTGTGAGGAGAATATTCAGAGGTCAAGTCACTGGCTGGGAAAATGCCCAGAAAAGGGAAAAGAAATGACTATAGAAGGTTACTTTCTTGGTGAACAGGCATTTCCTCCCTTCCTTTCTGATGAGGAAGAACAATGCTTACCATCAGGCAAAGACACAGAAATCAAGGCTTCTGTGTCCCAGCCCATCCAATGGGCTCAGGCCATGGAAGAGCTCAAACAGAATTTTGAAAATCAAGTTAGAGAGGTAGAGGAAAAGCTGGGAAGAGAAATGAGAGACATGAAGTCAAAGCATGAACAGCAGATCAGCTCCCTGCTAAAGGAGACCCAAAAAAATGTTGAAGAAAATAACACCTTGAAAACTAGCCTAACTCAATTGGCAAAAGAGGTTCAAAAAGCCAATGAGGAGAAGAACGCTTTCAAAAGCAGAATTAGCCAAATGGAAAAGGAGATTCAAAAGCTCACTGAAGAAAATAGTTCTTTCAAAATTAGAATGGCACAGATGGAGGCTAAGGACTTTATGAGAAAGCAAGAAATCACAGAACAAAGTGAGAAGAATGGAAAAATGGAAGATAATGTGAAATATCTCATTGGAAAAACAACTGACCTGGAAAATAGATCCAGGAGAGACAATGTAAAAATTATGAGACTACCTGAAAGCCATGATCAAAAGAAGAGCCTAGACATCATCTTCCATGAAATTATCAAGGAAAACTGCCCTGAGATTCTAGAACCAGAGGGCAAAATAAATATTCCAGGAATCCACAGAACACCGCCTGAAAGAGATCCAAAAAGAGAAACTCCTAGGAACATTGTGGCCAAATTCCAGAGTTCCCAGGTCAAGGAGAAAATATTGCAAGCAGCTAGAAAGAAACAATTCAAGTATTGTGGAAATACAATCAGGATAACACAAGATCTAGCACCCTCTACATTAAGGGATCGAAGGGCATGGAATAGGATATTCCAGAAGTCAAAGGAACTAGGACTAAAACCAAGAATCACCTACCCAGCAAAACTGAATATAATACTTCAGGGGAAAAATTGGTCTTTCAATGAAATAGAGGACTTTCAAGCATTCTTGATGAAAAGACCAGAGCTGAAAAGAAAATCTGACTTTCAAACACAAGAATGAAGAGAAGCATGAAAAGGTGAACAGCAAAGAGAAGTCATAAGGGACTTACCAAAGTTGAACTGTTTACATTCCTACATGGAAAGACAATATTTGTAACTCTTGAAACATTTCAGTATCTGGGTACTGGGTGGGATTACACACACACACATGCACACACGCACACATACATAGAGACAGAGTGCACAGAGTGAATTGAAGAGGATGGGATCATATCTTAAAAAAAAATGAAATCAAGCAGTGAGAGAGAAATATATTGGGAGGAGAAAGGGAGAAATTGAATGGGGCAAATTATCTCTCATAAAAGAGGCAAGCAAAAGACTCATTAGTGGAGGGATAAAGAGGGGAGGTGAGAGAAAAACATGAGGTCTACTCTCATCACATTCTACTAAAGGAAAGAATAAAATGCACAGTCATTTTGGTAGGAAAATCTATCTCACAATACAGGAAAGTGGGGGATAAGGGGACAAGCAGGGTGGGGGGGGGGATGATAGAAGGGAGGGCATGGGGAGGAGAGTGCAATTCGAGGTCGACACTCATGGGGAGGGATAGGATCAAAAGAGAATAGAAGTAATGGGGGACAGGATAGGATGGAGGGAAATATAGTTAGTCCTATACAACACAACTATTATGGAAGTCATTTGCAAAACTACACAGATTTGGCCTATATTGAATTGCTTGCCTTCCAAAGGGAAGGGGTGGAGAGGGAGGGAGGTAAAGAAGGTGGAACTCAAAGTGTTAGGATCATCTGTCGAGTAATGTTCTTGCCACTAGGAAATAAGAAATACAGGTAAAGGGGTATAGAAAGCTATCTGGCCCTACAGGACAAAAGAGAAGACGGAGACAAGGGCAGAGAGAGATGATAGAAGAGAGAGCAGATTGGTCATAGGGGCAATTAGAATGCTTGGTGTTTGGGGGGGAGGAGGGGATAAAAGGGGAGAAAATTTGGAACCCAAAATTTTGTGGAAATGAATGTTAAAAGTTAAATAAATAAATTTAATTAAAAAAAAATGTTTTTAAAGGTACCAGCTCCTGGTTTTATTTATTGTGTGTCTGTATATTTGCTCTGTTTTGTTCATTTTTTTTTAGTTTTCAGAATTTTTACTTTAGTGTTTTTAGGAAATAGATTTTTATCTTTTTAGGGTTTTTTTCATTGCATGTCTAATTCATTGACCTGCTCTTCCTCCCTTTTGTTAATGAGAGCATTTAAAATATAATATTTCCCCTATTAAATTTAAAGTTATCCCATCTGATTTAGTATGCTCTCTCATTGTTGCCAGTTTCTGTTGATTCTAGGACTATTCTTTGACTCACCAGTCCTTTAGGATTAGATCATTTAGTCCCCAAGAATTTTTATTTTTTTCTTCAGTGGCCTTTTGCTTAGTTGCATTGCATTGAATTCAATAAGGATTATTTGAAATTTCTGCATTTGTTTCTGAGGTTTTTATGAATCAATGCATGGTGATATTTTGGCTAGGTACATGGCTAAGAAATTTGTAAACTCTGTTACCTTTCAAGAATTACCTGAGATATTTTCTCTGATTTTGCTTAAGTTCCATTTTGTAGTTCTGTTAAGTGGTACTTAACTTCTTTCTTCTTTATCTTCTTTTTAGATTTATATAAGTCTGAAAGATTCTCACTATTAAGACTTTACTCTTTATTTCTCCCTGAAATTTGATTAACCTTTCCTTTAAGTGTGTAGAATATATGCTTTTTTTACTTTTTATATATTAAATATTAGTATTGCTTCATTATCTATGATGCCTTTAAGGATGATGTAGTTTGGCAAATTATCTTCATCTCAGGTCTATTTGTATATCAGCCTTTGCTAAAATCAGGATTGTTACTCTTCCTCTTTTTTAAATTAAGCTAAAGCATAATATATTGTGTTCAGTGTCTTCATTTTAATTGTATGTGAATCTTACTTTTCAGGTCCCTTTCATATTATTGTTGGATTCTGTTCTCTAATCTATTCTGCTATCATATGACATTTTATGGGTGATTTCACTCCATATATGTTCACAGTTATGATTGTTAACTACATATTTCCGCTAGCCTATTTTCTTTAAATTTTTTCCTATCTTCATTCCTTCCCTAACTTTATAAAAAAAGAAAAAAAATGGTAGTGACAGAGGAGTTTACCTAACACTTATTATCTATAAATCATTTGTTTCTATTCCAGTGCCTGAGTTCTTTCCCTGGTCCATTTGTGGTGACAGGTTTTTACTCTTTTCTATTCATTTCTTCTTCCAACTCCCTCCTCCCACATTGGCCAGCTTTGCTTATGATGACTCCTTCATTTGTCTTACCCTTCTTTTTAAACTCTCCTTTTGCCTACTTCTCCCTGTCCTCATTTATTTTCCCATTGATATTAATATATTTCTACACATTATTCTTTGTGTGGGAGAATGGTGGTATATATATATATGTATATATGTATATATATATACATATATATATGTATATATATACATATATACATATATATATGTATACATATATATATATATACATATATATATGTGTATATATATATATATATATACATATATATATATATATATATATATATATATATATATATATATATATATATATATATATATATATATATATATATATATATATATATATATATATAGTCTGCGTGTGTCTGTGTGTATTATGTGCTTCCCTTTCTTTCTTTGGTTCGGATCACAATGGGCATATATGTTTGTGTCAAACTTTGCTCCTACAATCTGAATGGTGTGCGTATGCCCTACTTGATCCTGAGTTTGGTGACTATAATTTTTTATCTCAGCTTATTATCTCAGCTTGTCTACTGCTGTTCTTCAGGCCCAGACTGCCTGCATGTTGGGTTGTATTGGGGATACCTGGATTCTAGGTCAGACTCTAGGTGCCCAGATGCTGGCCTGTCTTGTGCTGCAGCTGGGGCTCCCACTTTTGACCCCCACTGGATACTATTTCAGCTCTTTCTCCTACTACTTCCCATTTCACCTACTATCTGCCCAGACTCATTAACACTTAGTGCTTTCACAGAATTCTGGCAATACTTTGTGTAGTCCTCAGTTGAATAGAGGAGTTTACAGCTAATTCTCTGTCATTTTCTTTATCAATTTTTCCTTTCAAAGCATTTTATATCTTAATTGGGATGATTGTGGGATATCTCAGTTTCTTTAGTTCCTAACACACTGTCATGTGACAATAAGAATTTCCCATAGTTTTGCTGGTAAGCAAAATTATCCTGTGCTATTATGGACCTCATTCAGGAGATTTTATAGTGTTCCAGCACTCGATGTAATCCTCACACTGTTTGTTATTTACAAACAGGACCATCCAGAGAGAATCTTTCCATTTGAATTTTGTGCTGGATAGCTTTTAGGATGATGCAAAACTCCTTAGGCTTAACATTGTAGTAACATAAATTATGGTACCTTTTACTCTCCATTAAAAATCTGAATCTGCATTACCCAAAATAGCTTTGATTATTTGAGATGTAACTGCTTTATATAGAAGAATTCTAACTACTATCATTTTCATAATCAAACCTAATACATTGGTTAAGTGTTTACCTGTAGGATAATATCAGCAACTTTCTTGAAAATAAGAAACTTAATATGGAAGTCCTTTTGCTCTTTCTGCAGAAGTTTCAGGACCAATTAGAAGATGGAATGTCAGGATTAAATGAATAACTCTTTCTTTAATCCATTCTTCAATGTTAGCTAAGCCATTGTGCTCAAAAGAGAATGAAATTATGGCTATGCCCTTCAAAAGCATGCTGCAATAAACTGAATTATTTATTAATCGAGGTATTGTCCAGATAGCTTAAACAATAGACAATTTTTCTACTTAATTAGGAAAAAAAGATGGAATAAAACAGGCAATAAAATTAACTAAGTTAAATATTTCTTCTAACCTCACATTCCCCACACTGCATCACCCAGTGAATGTTGAATTATGGGTATACATACTTAAGGTCAGAAAGTTAAGCATTCCACAGGGCAGACTGAAACAAACTGTGTTGGCTTAGAAGAGACAAGATTGATGTGAAGGAGCAGGATTTCCCAGAGCCTCAGCAATCCTTCTCATGATCATAAAAATGACCAGAATTCAATTCTATTAAACTGACTTTTATTAAATGCCAACTACTCTATGTGCCAGACACTGGGTTATGTGCTAGGGATAAAAAGACAAAAATGAAATCATTCATGTTCTCAAAGAGCTTATATTCTTCTAGTTGGTAATAATATTATGTAGATGAATAAATATAAAATATATATAGACAAAAAAATAGCAATTTCAGGGAAAGTAAAGCCCTATTTGTGGATGGAGCAAAGATGGCAAAGTAAAAGGATCGATGTGCTTAACTTCTCCCCCCATGACTTATAAAACACCTGTAAAAATGACTCTAAACAAATTGTAGAGCAGCAGCAGCCACAAAATGACCGAGTGAAACAGAGTTCTAGCCCAAGACAGCCTAGAAGGCTGATAGGAAAGGTCTGTTGCACAAGGCTCAGAGTAGAGTGCAGCCCAGCATGGGCCCTGTGGCATGGACAGGACTGGAGGAGGCCTCAGGGCATGGAATCACAGGAAGCTATTGCAGTTCCCAGATTTCTCAACCCACAAATGACAAAGACATCTTCAAAGGTGAGTAAGAAAGCTCTTTCACCTGGGTGAGAGTGGACCAGCCCCAGGGAAGTGGCAACCACTGCAGAGGCAGCACAGTCCACTGTTGGAGCCCTTGGCCTAAAGACCCTGGTGAAATCGAGCTGCTGATCTGGGTCTCATTCCTAAGTGCCAGTCCTAGGGTGAAGAGGAGTGGTGGTGTGGTGGTACTGGTGGTGGCTGTGGAGAGAAAATCCTACTTGCAGTTCCAGGGCAGAAAAGAGTACTTTTGGTGGCTCACAGACCAGAGCTCAGGCCAGGAGAGGAATAAACTCCTCTCTCTTGGTTGCACCACCTTGGAGGAACTGAGAACTTATAGGTCCCTAGAGATATCTCAGAGAACAGCTGCACAAAACCCCTGAAGCCAAGGATAGAGTACCCTCCACTTGACAAAGGATGCAAAAGTCAAGTAACTGGCTGGGAAAAGGCCCAAAAAAGGGGAAAAAATAAGACTATAGAAGGTTACTTTCTTGGTGAAAAGATATGTTCTTCCATCTTTTTAGATGAGGAAGAACAATGCAGAGGAAGAGACCAAAGTCAAGGCATCTACATCCAAAGCCTTCAAAAAATATGCAGTGGTCTCAGGCCATGGAAGAGCTGAAAAAGGATGCTGAAAATCAAGTAAGAGAGTGGAGCAAAATTTGGGAAGAGAAATGACAGTGATGCAAGAAAATCATGAAAAGTGAGTCAACAGCCTGCTGAAAGAGATCCAAAAAATGCTGAAGAAAATAACACCTTTAAAAATAGACTAACACAACTGGCAAAAGAGGTCCAAAAAGCCAATGAGGAGAAGAATGCTTTCAAAAGAAGAATTGGCCACATGGAAAAGGATATTGAAAAGCTCACTGAAGAAAATAGTTCTTTAAAAATTAGAATGGAACAGATGGAGGCTAATGACTTTATGAGAACCTAAGAAGTATCTACCTAAAACCTTCAGCAAGCATTATATGCAATGAAGATAAGCTAGATGCATTTCCCATAAGATGAGGGATGAAACAAGGATGTCCATAATTACCACTATTATTCAATATGGTACTACAAATGTTAGCTGTAGCAATTAGAGAAGATATTTGGGAATCTCCCCGCCAAAGCAAACCCAGGGACTATATGAACACAATTGTAAGACACTTTGCACACAAATAAAGTCAGATCTAAGTAAATGGAAAAAACATCAGTTGCTCTTGGGTAGGCCAAGCCAATATAATAAAAATGACAATTTTGCCTAAATTAATTTACTTATTTAGTGCCATACCAAACTAACAGCTAATTATTATCTAGAGCTGCAAATAATAATAATAATAATAATAATAATAATAATAATAATATCAAAATTCATCTGGAAGAACAAGAGGTCCAGAATATCAAGGGGACTAATGAAAAGAAATACTGGGAAATACTAACAGATCTCAAATTGTATTTAGCAGAAGTATCGATGTATAACCTATATAAAATTGTATGCATTCTCAAGGAGGGAGGAGGAATACAGGGAGGAGGGAGGGGGGAAATCTAAGTTATATGGTAGTGATTGTAGAACACTGAAATAAAGAAAATTAATATTAAAAAAATTGGAATGGAGCAGATGGAATCTAATGGCTTTATGAGAAACCAAGAAATTATAAAACAAAACCAAAAGAATGAAAAAATAGAAGACTATTTGAAAGATCTCCTTAGATAAACAACTTACCTGGAAAATAGATCCAGGAGACATAATTTTAAAATTATTGGTCTACCTGAAAACCGTGATCAAAAAATAGCCTAGACATCCCATTCCAAGAAATTATCAAGGAAAACCGTCCTGATATTCTAGAACCACAGGATAAAATAGAAATAGAAATAATCCACAGATCACCTCCTGAAAGAGATCCCAAAAAGAAAATTCGTAGGAATATTGTAGCCAAATTCCAGAGTTCCCAGGTCAAGGAGGAAATATTACAAGCACCCATAAAGAAATAATTCAGGTATTGTGGAAATAAAATCAGGATTACACAGGATTTATCTGCTTCTATGACAAGGAATAGAAGGGTTTGGAATATGATATTCCAGAGGTCAAAGGAGATAGGATTAAAACAAAAAACATCACCTACCCAGCAAAACTGAGTATAATGCTTCAGGGGTAAAAATGGTTTTTCAATGAAATAGAGGACTTTCAAGCATTCTTGTTGAAAAGACCAGAGCTGAAAAGAAAATTTGACTTTCAAATACAAGACTCAAGAGAAACATGAAAATGTAAACAGGAAAGAGAAGCCTTAAGAAACTCATTAAAATTGAACTGTTTACATTCCTACATGGAAAGATGTTATTTTTAACTTAGGAAAGCCCTATTTGGGTCCATGATGATTCAGAGCTTGTGGTACTAATGAACTGGTATTCTCCTAAGCCATCAGTTTTAGCCCCTATGTGTGAGGTGCAACAGATTCCTAATTGGGTGTGAGAGGCTGCTACCTCAAATTGACATTCTGCCATTCTGCTGTGGAAGTGGTAGAAGCTTTGTTGTGATATGCAAAATTTCCATGTGATTAGGGAATAGAACAAGCACCTAGAACCAAATTAGAAATAAGGAAATCCAATTATTCTCCCAATAGTTTGTTCTGTAGTCATTGACAAACTGCTTTTCTCCTAAGGTCAGTTTTCACATGTATAAAATAAGATTACCAGACTAGATGAGCCATTTGGAAATCTTCCACTTTGAGTGGTAGCTGAATTCTAATGCAATTTGGATGTTTAAGGATATATGTGAGTAACCTGATCTATAAGCAGAATGGTGGTAGAGGGACAGCTGTTTTCTGAACTCTACAAGCTCTCTCTGGCTGCCTCTTCCCCTGTCTATTCATCTCTTCATACCTGTGTGCAACTTTCCCATGCAGAATTTGTGTTTTTAATGTAATGTTACTGCAAAAAATATATAATACAAAATTACTTTATGTATTAAATTATATTATATATATATAAAATACAAAAATACATTATAAAATGTTCTATGGCTTTTTTCACTTGACATTATAGGAAATGGCAACCAAGCAGGAAAGTGTTTATGTCCAGAAAAGTTATTTTTAGGGGCAGAGTCCTTGTTTCTGGCCTACTAGTAGAGCATTGGAGAAGAGATGCAAATTCCCTTAATATAAACAAATTAATATACTATAAATATAAATAAAATAAATTCCCTAAATAGAATAGTGAATTCAGATTCTCTGTAACTGCTTTTTATCCATGGTTGAGGGCGAAGGAGAGGGTACAAGGGTGTCAATAGAAACCAGACTTATACTGTAAATTGGAAGGAGGATCTAACTTGATCTAGATTTCACTCAGCATTCTTGTTCATCCTACCATCAATGAATAACTCCTACACTGGATACAGGTTATGTGTACTTAATCAAAATAAGCCAAGCACATACATTCTAAGTTATCTCTTCATCAGTGATAAGGCTGTGAGATTGAATTAAGTTCATGAGAAAGCCAACGCTGTAATCATTTTCTCAAAGACTACACAAATCTTCATGTAGAACTGCTTTTCAGTTGCTCAGCTATTTTATTAAATCCAAAGTAATATAAAATTCCCTTATGGCTAGAAAGTTACATGAAAGTTTTGATGGCCCCTTGCTGGTCTGAGTTTAAGGTCTATGTGCCTGCTTTATATCTGGTTATTGAATCCATTAATTTAAAGCTATCATGAGCATCTGTCAAGATTATGCTTGATGAATGCCATTTTGGAACAGTTCATCTAAATTTTCAGTCCTGCTATCTTAAAAAAGAGAAATCAGTCTTTCATGTCGAAGAGTCCTTCTTTACTTTCTTTATCAAGTCTAAAAGCTCTCACTTGATTTCAGCTGCACATGCTATTTTGACCCAAGTTAAAAAAAATCCAAGCAATATGTGATTATAAATTGTGTATGATACAAGTTTTTTTTTCAAGTCTATAAAGCTACATAAACTCTTTGTGGCATATTTTAATGTCCACTGATTTTTTTTTCATATTAAATAGGTTGTCCCTATAACTATACAGGTGACTAATAGAAGGAGAAAGTTTTGTTACTCAGCAAGTGAAAAAAATATTTATTTTTCTATTAGGAAGGGAATGCTACATAATGACTGGAGAACTGACCTTCGAATCAGGAAGGCCTGGATTCAAGTCTTGCAAGCAAGATTAGGAGGGAAGCAGAAAACTGGGAAAGAATTTGTGCAACTAGTATCTGTGATAAAGGCCTTATTTCTAAAATATATAAAGAACTGAGTCAAATGTACAAGAATACAAGTCATTCCCCAATTGATAAATGGTCAAATGATATGAACAGGCAATTTCCAGAGGAAGAAATTTAAGCTATCTATAGTCATGCGGAAAACGTGTTCTAAGTCACTATTGATTAAAGAGATGCAAATCAAAACAACTCTGAGATACCACATCACACCTATCAGATTGGCTAACTTGACAAAACAGGAAGATGATAAATGTTAGAGAAGATGTGGGAGAGTTGGAACACTAATTCATTGTTGGTGGAGCTGTGAGCTGATCCAACCATTCTGGAGAGCAATTTGGAACTGTACCCAAAGGGCTACAAAAATGTGCATACCCTTTGACCCAGTAATACTGCTTCTGGGACTGTATCCCCAAAAGATCATAAAAATGGGAAAGGGTTCCACATGTACAAAAATATTTATTAGCAGCTCTCTTTGTGGTGGTCAAAAACTGGAAATCAAGGGGATGCCCATCCATAAGGGAATGACTGAATAAATTATGGTATATGAATGTAATGGAATACTATTGCACTATAGGAAATGATGAACAGGAAGACTTCAGAGAGGCCTGGAAAGACTTATATGATCTGATGCTGAGTGAAAGGAGCAGAATGAGTAGAACTTTGTACACAGCAACAACCACAGTGTGTGAGGATTTTTTTCTGGTAGACTTAGAACTTCATTGCAATGCAAGGACTTAAAAAACTCCCAGTGGTCTTTTAAGGCAAATGTCTTCCACATTCAGACAAAGAACTATGGAATTCAATTGCAGAATGTAGCAGATCATTTTTTGTATGTGTATTATGTTTTGGTTTGTTATATGATTTCTCCCATTAGTTTTAATTCTTCTATGCAATATGACTATGGTGAAAATCTATTTAATAGGAATGTATGTGTAGAGCCTATATAAAATTGTAAGCCCTCTCAGCGAGGGAGGATGGTGGTAGGGGGGAAGGAGGGGAAGGGAAGGAAAAAAATCTAAGTTATATGATCGTGTTCATAGAACACTGAAAACAAATAAAAGAAGAAAAAGAAGAAAAAAAAAGAAAGTGGAGGATAGAAGGGCCTGGCACCCTGTGATTCATGGGGTCATGAAGAGTCAGATAGAATTCAGCTACTGAAGAATAACAACAAATGTGCTAGGGCCTAGCAACTAGACACTGTCAAACAGTGGGAATACAAAGACAGGGAGGCTGTAATGTTATGGGGAAGGCAACATGGAAGTAGCTGTATATGCAAGATAAATATGGTTATAGTGGGTGGTAATCTTACCGGTAAGACCCCACCAGTGCAGTGAAAATTGGAAAGGCAGAAGGAGCTGAATCTTAAAGAAAGCCAAGAAAGTCAGAAGTCAAAGTGGAGAGCATTCCAACAATGAGGGACTGAGAAAATGCAGAGTTGAGAGATGATTTTTTTCATCTCTTCTAGTAATTCTAGTTGAACTTGTGTCCATCCTCTGTTTTTATTTCAGATTTTGCTTGTAGATATTTTAGTCATTCTTTTCTGGATGTGTGTCTTGAACATCCCTGGCATCATAATAGCTTTTTTCATTAGGATTGTTTTGTTCATTCGTTCTTCCAGACTTACTTTCTAACTTTTGATTTTGTGTCACGACCAGACTTAGTATACTTCCAGAAGAATTGACTGGGCTGAGTTTGGTTTTCTTTTGTGTCCTCTTGGCTCCTGCTGCTCCTTGTGTCAACAATTCTTGGGGAATTGAGTTTTGTGTTATTATAGGATATTAAGAACAGCTGGGAACTTATGAGGTCCCAGTGTACCCAAAGTGATATAATTTAGGACTGTTTCAGCATTACTGTCCTGGTCAGACCACTACAAGTTACTAACCTTGGTTTTGATTTTGAGAAACACAACTATGGGCGCCTCCTTGTTAGGGCTCTAGTAGATTCCTATTGGATTAATTCACTATCCCCCTGCTGAAAAGCGCTGCAGATTCATAGTGATACAACTTTGGACCTGTCTTCCTGTCCTTGTTCCATTGCAGGCTTCAAACTGGCCTGGGGACTGGCTGTGAGACCTCATTCCACTTCCAGGGTCAGAGTCACACAGATATTGCTTGCTCCTGGACTTCCTACTTGCTCAGTAAACAACCTACTGCCCATGACAACTCTTAGACCTGGATAATATCCCTTAGTGCAAGTCCCCTCTTCAGTCTCCCCTGGATCTAGGACCCAAAATTGGATGATTAAGTGACAGAGCTGCTAGTTACAACCTGTTTCTGCTCTCTGCAAAAGTTCAGTGCCCTTCATGCTAGATTTGGGACCTCTTCTTGACCTAGTGCAAAGAAGTGGGCAGTTCCTGATTCAATTCCTGGAAAAATGACTCACTATGATTTTCTTTTGTCTTCACTTTTCCAATTAGCACTTTTTCTGCTACATTTTCTAGTTCTTTGTAGAGGACTTGTGGGTGAGAGCTCAGCTGAACTATTTCCTTTTACTCTGCTATCTTGGTTGGTATTTTTGAGAAGTCAAGTCTAGCTCTTTCTGCCTTTACAGTACACGTATCCCAAATTCTTTTAAAAAAATAATAGAAAGTTGTATGACAGGACTATTCTTTGATATAACTTTTTGTCTTTTTTTCAGACTGTATGTACTGACCTAAATGGTTTACAGTTTCACCTTGACTTTCTTATAACTTTCTTAATAATACTCTTGAAAGCTTCATTCCAAGTTTCTACTATGCTGCTTACCTGCTTTTTATACATGCTACCTAATTTGAGCTCCACAGGAGTTCACTAGGAGCATTAGGAGGTAGGTATATGGGTATTGCCTCCATTTTCCAGATCAGGGAACCAAAGTTCAGAGAGTGACGTTCACTTGACCATGGTTATATAATGAGTAAAAGTCAGAGAAAAGGTACAAGTCAGATTTCTCTTATCCTGAGTCTGGCACTTCACCCGTCATGTCATGCTGTCTCTTTCCTTGACTGTGATCACTCAGACTACATGCTCATAGCCCTTGAAATTCTGAAAGAGATCACTGGTGATTTGGCTATTGAGTTTGGCTACCCCTAAGTTATACCCTGAGATTTCTTTCTTTCTTTAAACTGCAAAAATGGGATAATAGGATCAGTTGTGACCTCTAGCTGTGGAAGAATGTTTGTTATTCCAGCAGCTTTGACCTACTTTATAAATGTACTTCTCTGAATCTTAAAAATCCTGGTAGTCAGCATTATTTGTAGAAAGAAAATGAAGAAATGCTGAGTATTCACACAATTTCTAAGCCAATAAACTGCTAGCATAGTGGAATATATCCTAGGCTGGTTTTATACAGACATTTTTTTTTCCTTTCACATGTGTACCCTTGTATAAGAGGCACAATGAAACAGAGAGGAATCTCACTCCTGATTCTAGTTATGTGACCATGAATAAGTCGCTTAAACTATTAAGTGCCTCAAGCAGTTACCTCTAGTTATAATTAAAAACCAACTTGCTAGAGAGCTACACCGTTCATGGGAGTTCTTATATCACCAAAATCACAGCTGGCTCATGTATTGATGTCCTTTGTTCCTAAAGAGGACCATGGCATCGGGAAGGCCATACCATGATTTGCAAGTGAATTGGATTTAAGTGAAGGAGAGCTGTGCAAAGTTACCAGCCTTGCTTTCTCTTCCAGAGCCATCATCTGTGTATTCATGGGTGCATCTTGGTTAGGTCTTTGACACTGGAAAAGGACATTGTGTGTGTCAGTAGGCTGATTAACAGTTAAGCAATATTATTGGAAGACATGAACAATCAGGACATATTCCTACCTCTCAGAAAGCCAATATTGTTCAGACTAAATAATCTAACATCAGAGAGTATCTTTCCAGTGGTTTTTAATGCTAGGATTTTGACAGGACATTTCTTTGTTCTATGCCTTATTTCACTCTGAGTCCTACATAAAGAAGCAACTGTCAAATTGGGCATATTCATCTGTTGTCCATTCTTGCTTCATATTTATGTGTGTGAATGTGGGCACCTAGTGGTACAATTTGCAACATATTCTGAATAGCCCTTCATGTTTCACATTTCCAGAAACAGCTGCCTGGACATTCATACTCCAGTATGTAAAGGATGTGTAGTTAAATCAGTATGGGGGATCTGCTGTCTATAACTTAGTAGAGAAGCCCTAGGGAAATGCCAGAGACACAAAGAGGTGAAGCAATTTATTCAGAATCACTGTAATTTCAGACACAGAATTTGAACCCAAGTTTTCCTTACTCTGAGCCTATGAAACATTCGTAAATCTATAAAATGTTAGAACCAAAAGAGACCTTTGTGATTACGGACTTCGTTCCTTCCACAACAGAATTAATTATATTTATTGTTATATTTGACTGCTTCATTTCCCGCATCGTATTGGAACTCTCTCTTGTCAGACTTATGGAAACTATAGGACATAATTGGTTAATATGTGCTGCACCAGACTGTCTGCCAACATTCACCTAGTATTGCCTTTCTATTTTGGATTCTATTAAGTTCTTTACTGAATGATATGTAGAACTTGGTAATACTCCATTCCAAAGAGACTCACTTTATATCTAGGGTTTTGCTATACCTCTCCAGGATAAGTTATAACCCCAACATTCATCATGCCTCCCATTGGGAGGCATCATGGTGGATACATGACCCTAGGCAATTCTCTGAGCCTCAATTTCCTCATCTGTAGAATAGGAATAATAATAATTTTATGACCTGTTTCACAAGGTAGTTGTGAAGAAAATATGTTTTAACCCTTGAAGTAGTGTATTGAAGTGAATTCCCATCCTTCTGACACATAATACAATTCTCACTATGACTTATAACACTTGAAATGCCAGTACTTTTCTTGCCTCTTGATACTAAGTGTTACTATATGTGTGTAATACATCAGTTTCTTGCAGATTTAATAGTTTGGGGAAGTTTTTAATACATTTATGGCAAAGAATTGTCTTAGGCTCAAAAATGGATCATCATTGCTTCAAGGTGGGGAAGTGGGAAAATAGAGACAACAAAATGAGTTCTCTTTGTCCTGATGAATGTTCATAATAACCTCCAAACAGAACTTCTGTAAAAAGGTCTTTTAAAAACAAGGCTGATAAGTAAAGAAGTAATTCACAAGAGAACTCCCAGTATAATATTTTGATGTCAGATAAACTAGTTAACATATCTAATATATAAAGTAAAATGGTCCCCACTGAACAGAAAGGCATATTTGTATTGATGTTGTAATATTCTCAGATTAACCTTGTACTATCACATACCCATACAATAGCATATTAATGTAATTTGCTGATCATCTTCTTGTACTACTTTTAGCTTGATTTCTTGTTTCTTTTTTCAGTTGAATTTCTAGTTTCTGGGGCTGATTCTCTCATATCCATAGGTCCTCTCTTCTGTACTGCTGACAGCTACAGAACTTGGAGCCACTTCCTGCCTCCAGCTATGGGACTCTCCTGTGTGTGTGTTTCTCTCTCTCTGATCCCTACTAGATATGGTGTCTTCTGCTAGGAGAGTAGCTCTTTTTATTGATTTATTTTAAACTTAAATATAAACTAAAAAACATTACGAACTTAAATATTAAAACTTTAATATAAAATAAGGGAATAAAAAGCATTGTCATGTGCACAGCAGAATGGAATGGAGGATTCAAAATATACAGCTAGGAGAGTAGTTCTGCCTCAAGACTCTGTAACTAATAGAGAAACCTCCTCTCCTCACAACTGCTTCCCCTTTTTAAAGCAATGTAAGGGTAATATTCAGCAAACAGCTGCTCCTTGCCTTGTATGACTAAACTACCTCTGTGGCTGGCAGGCTTAGCCTTTGCTTTTTAAAGGCCCACTAGGGATATGGTTAATTTTCAGTCAGCCAGTGGTCAGTCAATTTAATCAGGTAAATTTCTTCACACTTGATAAAAGGATGACAGAATATAAACTTGTTTTTGCATTTATTTTTAATATGTGAACAGCTGGTTACTTCTTTTAACCTACCCTTACTTTCTATAATTAAATCAGCTGGACCTAGGATAAATCAATCAGTCTTAGAAGAGGGACCAACTGCTTCTCCCCAATAATGTATATATGTGTGTATGTATATACATATACATTTTCATAATAAAATGGAATTAGAAATACATGTGTATGTATGTACATATGTATACTTTTTTTCAGATGAGGTTAAGTGAGGCAAGGTTACTATAATGAAAAGATACCAAAGAGGGTGGAGGCAGAGCCAAGATGGTGAAGGCAGGGACTTACATTACCTCTCCTCTAACCTCTTCCAAATACCTTTAAAAAACGACTCTAAACAAATTCTAGACCAGCATAATCCACAAAAAGATTGAGTGAAAAAAATTTTCCAGCCCAAGACAACTTGGAAAGTCAGCAAGCAAGTTCTGTTGCACAAGGGTAAGAGAGGAGCACAGTTCAGTTCAGGCTATGCCAGCACAGCCCAGGCCACAGCAAACTAGGAGTAGGTCTTGGGAGTGATTGAATTGGCAGTAGCAACCTGATAAACAGTTTCATTCTGAAGTGACCTTGCCCTCTAATGAGAGGGTTTCTTTTTCAGGCATTCCTTCTCATAATCTCCAGCTCATTAGACCCTAAACGGATACCCTGGCCCCCTAAAAATTACTTAAATCTTAAATTTGCTTCATGTATGGAGTACCCTTAAAGGGAAACCTTCAAAGGTACTCAATGTTACAATGTAAGTCAAGTATGAGACAGTTATTTATTTTCTACACACAAAAGAAATGCTTAACACAAAGGATACTCACTAGTATGTGTTGACAAAAAACTTAATAAGCATAGCTTAATTTCATACTGTTAGGAGGTTGAGATTTAAACAGAAAAATATGGAGCAGTTTACAGAACTATTGAATAGACTTTTTATATTTTTTCTCAGTTCTGCACTGTCCAAAAAGTCTAGTTCCATGTTTTATGACAAGTCAAGTCAGTCCTTGATCTCAGCTTATTGTAGTCATCTTCTCAGATGCAACCCCCCCCCATATACCCAGTCATATCCAAATAAATGACCCAAGATCTCCTGATCGCTTGGATTCATGAGGCTTTGTTATTCCCAAAGCATCTGAGTTCTTCATTGCTATCATAGATAAGTAGAAAAAAGTAAATTGGGAGAGGGGTGCTACATCACACCCAAGACCTGGGAAAGTATGTGGCCTGCTGGATGCAGGCAGGGAAGATCTGCATATGTTCTTTGAATCTCCCCTCCCCTTAAGCCCTTAGTAAATGACACCTGATCTGAATCTTTTTTAAAAAAAATAAAAACTTTTTTAAGAAATGTGTTGCTTTCCCAATTACATGTAAAAATAATTTTTAACATTTTATTTTCAATAATTTTTGAATTCTAAATTCTTCCTTCCTTCTCTCCCTTCCTTGTGAAAGCAAACACTTTGATATAAAATATACATGTGCAGTCATGCAAAATATATTCCTTACATTAACACTGTTGCAAAAGAGATGAAAAACAAAATCCTAAGAAAAATAAAGATTTAAAAAGTATACTTTGATCTGCATTTGAACTCCATAAAGTATTTCTCTGGAGTAGGATAGCATTTTTCATCATAAGTCTCTTGAAATTCTCTTGTATCATATTGCTGAGAATAGCTAAGTCATTCCCAGTTGATAATCATGCAGTGTTGCTGTTAACAGTTCATATAAGTCTTGCCAGGTTTTTCTGAGAGCAACCTACTCATCATTTCTTATAGCACAATAGTATACCATCACAATATATACCACAATTTGTTCTGCCATTCCCCAATTGACAGGCATCCCTTCAGTTTCCAGTTTTTTGCCACAAAACAAAGAGCTCCTGGAGAGAATGGTCAAGTAAGATGGAAAATATTGGGCTCTCTGAAATTCTTCCACAAAAATGATATGGATATTGCCTCAAAGGGAATTTTGAGCAGCAGAAATAATTTTAAAAGCATTCGTCAGAAAATGTGGAATGACCTTAGGAAAACTTGATCTCTAGGGGCTGAGGCCTGACATCATTCAAAGCATGAATACCTCCAGGCATACTCTGCTGGATCAGCAAACAAAGGCTTTAAAAAAGGACTTTAAAATCAAATGAGAAAGTTTTGGAAAATTAAGGAAAAAATAAGAGCAATTCAAGACAATCAAGAAAGTTGTGAAAAGAAAGTCAGCCAATCAGAAAAGAAATTCAAAATTTTGAGGAAGGAAATAATTTCTTAGAAGCTAGAATCGACCAAGGGAAAGCCAATGAGGTTATAAGACACCAAGAAATAATAAAACAGGATGAAAAGAATGAAAAAATACAAGAGAATGGAAACTTCTCATTAGAAAAACAACTGATCTAGAGAATAGATTGAGGAGAGACATTTTAAGAATTGTTAGACTACCTGAAAGTTGTGATTAAAAAATAGTCTAAATACAATATAATAAGAAATTATTAAGGAAACTTGCCATGAAATACTAGCATGAGAAGGTAATATTGAAATAGAAAAAAATTCAATCAATAAACACCTAAAAGAGATCCCAATATGAGAAATATGTTTGCCAAATTTCGAAGTTCCAAGGTTAAGGAGAAAATACTACAAAAAACAAAAAAAAAAATTTAAATACCATGGAACTACAGTCAGGATAACATAGAATCTGGCATATTCTACTTTAAAAGACTGAAGGGTTTGGAACAGTATATTTTGCAGAGCACAGGAGCTGAGCTTGTGACCAAGAATAACTAAACCAGCTAAGCTGAATATAATTCTGATTTTTAAATGGATATTTAATGAATTAAAGGACTTTCAGGAATTAATGACAAAAAAAACCCCAGAATTCACTGGAAATTTTGACATAAAATGTTAAAGAGAAACAAGGTAAACATTAGAGTCCAATTGTAAGGGACTCAGGTTGAACCATTTGCATTTTATATGTGAAAATGTTATCTGTACTCTTAAAATTGTTATCATTACTTGGGTAGTGTGAAAGATCATCCATTGATTTAAAATAATAAGCTTGGGATTGAGTTGAGTATGATGGGATGATTCTAAAAAATAAAATTGGGTAGGGAGAGGTAAAATTGAGCAATTATACAAATGAGACATGAATGGAAGAACTATTACAGTGAAAGCAGGTAGGGATGGAGGGCTGGTAATTCTGAAATCTTACATTCTAATTGGGTTAAAGAAGAAATAGCATATAAATCTAGAAAGGCATAGAAGTTTTTCTAAATTGATAAAGAAATAAGGCAAAGGGATAGGATAAAGGAAGAAGTTTTGGAAGATGAGGGAGAAGATAACAGAGAGACTTTTAAAAAGTTGGAAAGATTAAGGAATATGAGTTCAAAAGGTAGTGGTTAGAAGTAAATTAGACACCTAAGTAGGGATAAGGTAAATAGGACAAGAAGGATAAATAGTGAGGAAAAATAGGATGGAAGTAAATAAACAATGAATAATCATAACTTTGAGTGTGATTAGGGTGAACTCACCCATAAAACAGAAACTAATAGCAGAATCGATTAAAACTCAGAATCAGACAATATATTGTTTAGGAGAAATACAAAAGTGAGAGATACAGAATTAAAATAAAGTGCTGGAGTAGAATTTATTATGCTTTACCTGATCTAAAATAAAGTGGGTAGCAATCATGATCTCAGATGAAGTTGAAACTAAAATAGATTTAAAGAAAAGATCAACAGGGAAACTACACTATGTGTAACCAACATGATTCAGAATTCTTTTTGTAATGCCAGGAATAGCAACAAGAGAAGATACAGAAAGTGAAGGTAGCAGAATGGGAAATGAGGTAATAAACTGCCTCTTTTTGCAGATGGTATAATGATATATTTGGAAAATCCTAAAGATTCAACTAAGAAGTTAGTAGAAACAATAATTTTAACAGAGTAGTAGGATATAAAATAAGCCCACATAAATTATCAACATTTTTATATATCTCCAACAAAACCCTGCAAGAAGAGATAGTAGAAGTATAAAATACCTGGGAATAAACCTCTTAAAATAGACCCAGGAATGACATGAACATAATTATAAAACATTCTTTATACAAATAAAGTCATATTTGAATAATTGGAGAAATATTAGTTGTTCATGGGTAAGCAAAGCCAATATAATAAAAATGAAAATTTTATCTAATATATTTATTCAATGCTATCACAATTAAATTACAAAACATTATTTTACTGAGTTAGAAAAAATAACAACAAAATTGATTTATAAGAACAAAAGGTCAAAATAAACTAATAAAAAATGTAAAAGAAAGGGGTTTAGTAGTACCAAATCTTAAACGATATTGTAAAGCAGTAATTATCAAACCTCTCTGGTACTGGTTAAAAAATAAAAAGGTATATAAGTGGAACTAGATCAGAGTAGATATATGATACACAGTAGTAGATGGTTATAGTAACCTTGTGCTTGACAAATATAAAGATTTAAGTTTTGAGGATAAGAATTCATTATTTGGCAAAAATTGTTGGTAAAGCTGAAAAGCAGCCTCACAGATACTGAGCATAGACTGATAACTTGTTTTAAACCATTTACCAAGATAAGGTCAAAATGGTTATATGATCTAGATATAAATGGAGATATCACAAGAAAATTAGAAGAGCATGGAACATATTACTTATCAAATTTATGGAGAGGAGAACAATTTATGAATAAATAGGAGATAGAAAACAATGTAATATGTGAAATGAATCATTTTAATTACATCAAATTACAAAGATTTTAGACAAATAAAATCATTGTTCCCAAGATTAGAAGGAAAGCAGAAAATGGAGGAAAGTTTTTATAATCTGTCAGATAAAGATCTCATTTCTCAAATATACGAAGAACTTTGTCAAATTTATAAGAATATGAGTCATTCCCCAATTGATAAATGATTAAAGAGTATAAACAAGCAGTTTTTTGATGAAAAAATAAGTTATATATGGAGGCTTATGAAAAAATGCTCCAAAACATTATTTATCAGAGATGCAAATTAAAGCAGCTTTGAGATATCATGTTACACCTATCTAGGTTGCCTAAAATGATAGATGCTCTTGAATTGAGGAATGATTAAACAAACTGTGGTGTATAATTGTGATGGAATGCTACCATGCTTTAAGGAATTATGATCTCTTTGATTTTAGAAAAAATATGGAAATATTTATATGAAATAATTAGAAGTGAAATGAACAGTACCAAGAGAACATTGTACATGATAACAGAAAAACTATCTTAAAAACAACTTTGAATGACTAATTCATCTTGAGTAAAACAACATCAAACCAACTACAAAGAACATATGAAGGAAGATTCTGTCCACCTCCAGAAAAAGAACTGATAAATAGAAGTATATACATTATGGTTTTATATATACTTACTACATAGACATTTTTATTTTTACATTTTATTGCATATACATTTACATATATGTATATGTGTGTATATTTGTGTTTAATTGTAACCAAGGTGGGGAGAGAGGGAGGAAAAAAGAAAGGAAGTGCACAGCAGAGAACAAAAGGAAAATTAGAAGGAAGCACAGAAAAGGAGGGTAACTTTGAAAACAATGTGTAGTATTTATTACATAGTTTAAAAAGAAAAGTAAACAGTCTGAAACGGAAATTCATGGTTTTTATTGAATCTTTTCTTTATGTTGTCCTGTATACATGAAAATGGTCTTTATTTTATCTTTTTGCATTTAAATTTAAAATGAAGATTTTTTTTTTAAAGACCTGCTGTAAGTATTTTTGTACACATAGGCCCTTTTTGTTTTCCTTTGATCTCTTTGGGATGTAGACCTAGTAATGGTATTGATGGATCAAAGGGTATGCACAGTTTGGTTGCCCTTTGGGCATAGTTCCAAATTGCTCTCCAGAATGCTTATATGAGTCCATAACTTCACCAACAGTGCATCACTGTTCCAGTTTCCCCATATCCTCTCCAACACTTGTCATTTTCTTTTTTTGTCGTATTAACCAGTCTGATAGGTGTGAGTTGCTTCAATTCACATTTCTCTAATCAAAAGTGATTTAGAGCACTTCTATATGTGCCTATAGATAACCGATTTTCTCATCTGAAAGCTGCCTGTTCATATCCTTTGACCATTTATCACTTGGGTAATTGCTTGTATTTTTATAAATTTGACTCAATTCTCTTTGTATTTGACAAATGAGACCTTTATCAGAGACACTTGTAATGAAGATTGTTTCCCAGCTTTTGACTTTCCTTCTAATCTTGATTGTATTGGTTTTGTTTATACATAAGCTTTTTAATTTAATGTAATCAAAATTATCTGTTTTCATGTTTTATAATGCTGTCTATCTCTTGTTTGATCATGAACCTATAACTCCCTTAACTTCTCTTTTATGAAATGATGCATATATATTTGATATTGATATTCCTTCATTTTCTATAGTACCTTTTAGCAAGAAATAGTTTCCTCATCTCCTTTTACCTGAGTAAGACAGATCTTTCTTGCCCATCATCCACATTTCTTAGGGCCAAATATTGTTTCACCTGATTGTTTTGCTGGTCCTGTTGTTCCAGGATTTTTTCAGGTACAATTTTATGGTTGTTTGGAGGTGAATATGGGAGAGTTACGGCAATTTACTGCTTACTCTACAATCTTGGCTCCCAGAAGTCCCTATACTCAGTTTTTCTGGGTGGATGATACTTAGCTCTAATCCTTGCTCCTTTGCCTGCTAAATATCATATTCCAAATCCTATGTTCCTTCAGTGTATAAACTGCTGGTTGTTGTGTTACTGTAATTGTGTCTTCATGATATTTTAGTTGTTTCTTTCCAGCTCTTTCATGCATTTACTCCTTTATCTAGGAGATCTGGAATTTGGCTATAATATTCTTGGGAGATTTTACTTTGGGATCTCTTTTAGAAGGTGATCAATGGGTTCTTTTAATTTCTGTTTCACCCTCTAGCTCTAGAATATCAAGGCATTTTGTACTAATATCTTGGAACATAATGACTAGGCTTTTTCTTATCATGGCTTTCAGGTAGTGTATTAATTCTTAAATTATCTCGTCAATCTATTTTTCATGTCAACTGTTATTTTTCAAAAAAGACATTGCACCTTTTCTGTTGTATTTCATCCTTTTAATTTTGTTTGATTGTTTCTTGATGTCTTATGGAATCATTAGCTTCCACTTGTCCAATTCTATTTCTAATGTTTATTTATCTATTTGTAGTTTTCAACATTCGTTTCCACAAAATTTTGAGTTCCAAATTTTCTCCCTATCTCTCCCCTGCCCCACCCCAAAACACCATGCATTCTGATTACCCCTTCCCCCAATCTGCCCTCCTTTCTATCACACCCATCCCTTCCCTTATCCCCATCTTCTCTCTTGTCTTGTAGGTCAAGATAAATTTTTATACCTTATTTCCTATATTTCTTATTTCCCAGTAGTATGCAAAAACAATTTTCAACATTGTTTCCTAAAACTTTCATTTCCAACTTCACTCTCTTCCTCCCTCCCCACCCATCCCCACTGAGAAGGCAAGCAATTCAATATAGGCTGTATATGTTTAGTTTTGCAAAACACTTACATAATAGTCATGTTGTATAAGACTAACTATATTTCCCTCCATCCTATCCTGCCCCCCATTTGCTCCTCTGTTTTGACCTTGTCTCTCCTTAAAAGTGTATACTTATAATTGTTCCCTCCTCCCATTTGCCATCCCTTCCATCATCCCGCACCCCAATTATCCCCTTCTCCCCTACTTTCTTGTAGTAGAAAATAGATTTTCATACCAAATTGAGTGTGCATGTTATTCCTTCCTTGAGCCAAATGTGATGAGAGTAAGCTTCACTTTTTCCCTCTCACTTCCCCCCTTTTCCCCTCCATTGAAAAAGCTTTTTCTTGCCTCTTTTATGAGAGATAATTTACCTCATTTCATTTCTCCCTTTCTCCTCCCAATATATTCCTCTCTCACCTCTTAATTTTATTTAATATCATCCCTTCCTATTCAACTCACCTTGTCTATATGTATGTGTGTGTATACACAGACACACACACACACACAAATATATATATATATATATATATACATATATATATATATGGGGGGGGGAGGTATGTATTTGTGTATAATCCCTCCAACTACCCAACTACTGAGAAAAGTTTCAAGAGTTATAAATATTATCTTTCCATGTAGAAATGTAAACAGTCCAACTTTAGTAAGTCCCTTATGATTTCTCTTTCCTGTTTAACTTTTCATGCTTCTTTAATTATTCTGTTTGAAAGTCAAATTTTTCTATTCAGCTCTGGTCTTTTCATCAAGAATGCTTGAAAGTCCTCTATTTCATTGAATGACCATTTTTCCCCTGAAGTATTATACTCAGTTTTGCTGGCTAGGTGATTCTTGTTTATAATCCTAGTTGCATTGACTTCTGGAATATCATATCCCAAGCCCTTTAATCCCTTAATGCAGAAGCTGCTAAATCTTGTGTTATCCTGATTGTATTTCCATAATACTCAAATTGTTTCTTTCTGGCTACTTGCAATATTTTTTCCTTGACTTATTGCTACTTGCAATATTTTTTCCTTTCCTTTCCTTGACTTTGAAATTTGGCTACAATATTCCTAGGAGTTTCTCTTTTCAGATCCCTTTCAGGTGATTGGTGGATTCTTTCAATATTTATTTTGCCCTCTGGTTCTAGAATGTCAGGGCAGTTTTCCTTCATAATTTCATGAAGATGATTTCTAGGCTCTTTTTTTGATCATGGGTTTCATGTGGTCCCATAATTTTTAAATTGTCTCTCCTGGATCTATTTTCCAGATGAGTTGTTTTTCCAATGACATATTTCACATTTTCTTCTATTTTTTCATTCTTTTGGTTTTGTTTTGTAATTTCTTGGTTTCTCATAAAGTCATTAGCTTCCATCTGTTCCATTCTAATTTTTAAAGAACTGTTTTCTTCAGGGAGCTTTTGAACCTCCTTTTCCATTTGGATAATTCTGCTTTTGAAAGCATTCTTCTCCTCATTGGCTTTTTGGACCTCTTTTGCCAGTTGAGTTAGCCTATTTTTAAAGATGTTATTTTCTTCTCTTTGTGAGTCTCCTTTAGCAAGCTGTTGACTCACTTTTCATAATATTCTTGCATCACTCTCATTTCTCTTCCAAATTTTTCTTCCACTTCTCTTACTTAATTTTTAAAATTCTTTTTAAGCTCTTCCATGACCTGAAACTGTTGCATACTTATTTTGCATGTTTTGGATGCAGAAGCCTTCTTGACTTTTATGTCTTCCTCTGAGGGTCAGCATTGTTCTTCCTCATCCAAAAGGATAAAAGAAAATACCTGTTCGCCAAGAAAGTAACCTTCTGTAGTCTTATTGTTCCCTTTTTTAGGCATTTTCCCAGCCAGTTACTTGAGTTTTGAGTCCTTTGTCAAAAGGGGGTAATACACTGTTGACCTGTAAATTCTCAGTTTCTCCAAGGTGGCAAAATCAAGGAAGAGCAGTTTAATCCTCTCCTGTTATGTGCTCTGGTCGTGGAGCTACCAAAGCTTTTCCATCCAGGATCTGCAAGTAGAATTCCCTCTTCAGAGCCTCTACCAACTCCACCATGTCACCCAACACTCTTCCTCACCCCAGGGCCACCACTCAAGGCTAAGACACAGATCAGCAGCTCAATTCCCTTAGGGACTTTAGGCCAAGGACTCCAAAAATGGATGCTGCTGCTTCTGCAACCTCCACTGCCTGGGGCCAGGTGAAAAATCTTTCTTATTGACCTTTGAAGCTGTCTTTGACGTTTGTGGGTTGAGGGATCTGAGAACTCCAGCTGCTGCCAGGTATTCCACCCCAAGGCCTGCTCTGGTAATGTTCCTGCTGGTGCCCTGTGACCAAGCCTGGGCTGGGCTCCGTGGGCTGCAATCTACTTCACACCCTGTGGGATATACCTTTCCTGTTGGCCTTCCAGGCTGTCTTAGCCTGGAAATCTCTTTCACTGTCATTTTATGGCTTCTGCTGCTCTCAATTTTGTTTTTCTTTTTGTTTTTTTATTAAATTATTTTATTTGTTTTCAGTGTTCTACAGTCACTTCTATATAACTTAGATTTCTCTTCCCCCTCCCTCCCCATCCTTCCCTCCTCTCTCCCCCTCCCTCCCTAAGATGGCATGCAGTTTTATATAGGTTCTACACATACATTCCTATTAAATACATTTTCACCTTACTCATGTTGCATAGAAGAATTAAAATGAATAGGAGAAATCATGGAACAAAGCAAAACATAATACCAAAGAAAATGATCTGCTACATTCTGTGATCAAATTACATACTTCTTGCTCTGGATGTGGAAAGCATTTTGCTTTAAGAGACCATTGGGAATTTTTTAAGTCCTTGAATTGCAATAAAGTTCTAAGTCTACCAGAAAAACATCCTCACACACTGTGGTTATTGCTGTGTACAAAGTTCTCCTGCTTCTGTTCCTTTCACTCAGGATTAGTTCGTATAAGTCTTTCCTGACCTCTCTGAAGTCTTCCTGTTCATCATTTCTTATAGCACGATAGTATTCCATTACATTCGTATACCACAGTTTATTCAGCCATTCCTCAATTGATGGGCATCCCCTTGATTTCCAGTTTTTGACCACCACAAAGAGGGCTTCTGTAAATATTTTTTGTCCATGTGGGACTCTTTACCATTTTTTGATCTCTTGGGGATACAATCCTAGAAACAATATTGCTGGGTCAAAGGGTATGCGCATTTTTGTAGCCCTTTGGGCATAGTTCCAAATTGCTCTGTAGAATGGTTGGATCGGCTCACAGCTCCACCAACAATGAATTAGTGTTCCAACTCTCCCACATCTTCTCCAACATTTATCATCTTCCTATTTTGTTGTGGTAGCCAATCTGATAGGTGTGATGTGGTGTCTCAGAGTTGTTTGGATTTGCTATTCCAAACTGAGTGCTTCAAGAACTTATGAAGTGCCTATCATGTGTCTGGCACTATGCTGGGCTTTTGGAATATAAAAGCAAAATGCAATAGTCTTTTTTCTCAAGTAATTTATATTTTAATGAGTAACAAAAAATATAAACTGTTACATATATATATATATATATCATTAAGAATAAAATTACTTAAAGAGTTGTCAGAGAAACTTAAAAAGAAAACAGACCAATTAGATTGCCACAGGAAATTCATTATGAGCTAAGAATTTTTCAGAAAGAAAATCAGGAGGCTAAATATTAGAGAAAAAATTTGTAAATGTTTAAAAGTGATATCCTTTTAGATAAGAATAGTTGAAGGTGTTTTTTAAGCAATTATCTTACTAAGGAGAACAAAAGCCCTTTATAAGAAAAAGCTTTTTTCCCACTCAATGATCTCATATTTAACAGTTATGCTAAAAATGGTACATGGTGGCAAGGTTTTCAAGTGACAGTTATAGGTATGGCAGAAGAATTGGAATTTTAGTAAAGTCTTTAGTTCCCTTGTACTAAGAAGAAGTCCTTGTCTCACTTTTTAAAAAATTGGAAAAGATGGCTCATTCCATATTGGAAAAGCACCATTATAGCAACTTGGTGTTTTAGCATATTTTCAGAATACTACTGTCTTAAGTTAAACTCTTGAGAACTTTCTTCAGCCATATTGACAGTGAGACTGTCCACTAACCAATTTTTAACAGTACCTGACATATCTCTTTTTAGTAGTTTTCCTTGAGGAATTGTGGATTTATATACAATTTGGTCAAAATGGGGCAGAGAACAAGGAGATATTGTCATTAGTATTATATGTAACTACCATTAAATCCTGCTTATACTTGGATTTAAATTGTAGGGTGGTATAGTGGGTAAAACAACAGAACTGGAGTCGGTAAAACCTGGGTTTACATACAGCCTCAGACACTTAGTAGTTTTGTGACTCTAGACAAGTCATTTTACCACTGTCTGCTTCAGTTTTCTTCATCTGTAAAATTGAGATAATAAAAGTCCCTTCCTCCCAGTATTGATTTAAGGACAAAATGAGATTTCATATAATCATATATATATATATATATATATATATATATATATATATATATATATATATATATATATATATATATATATATATATATATATATATATATATATATATATATATATACATACATACATACACACACACACACACAGAGACAGAGAGAGCTTTGCAAACCTTGAAGGACTGTAGAAGTGCTAGCCATTGTTATTAATGTAAATGTATATATTGTGGATTAGAAATTAAAAACTCATCTTTCTACAAGATCTCATCAGCTCTGAAACTCATTTCTTCTCAGTCCTCCCTTTCTTCCCTTCTGATTGTACATCAGAGAACTTATCTCAAATCTTCTACTTAAGAGGGGGCCCTGGGCAACACCCACAGATTTTCATCATGCTTCCCACCCCTCACCCTGCAGTAACTACCCTTCTCTCTTTCAGCTTCTTTTTACATGTTCAAGTGTTGTTTTTCTGTCGTAGATTGTAGGCTCAATTGGGGTACAAACTGTCTTTTTCCTTTCTTTTTTTTTTCCAATGCTTAACACGGTGCCTGGCACATAGGAAAAGTTTCAAAAATGTTTAGTTACTGACTGACATATTAACTCACATGTAATGATTTAGTTGCTCATCATGGTAACACATTTAGGTGTTAACAGTGAATTATTGAACACTTATTCATGACAGAAGTGAACGGCAATGGCTGCTTTCTCAATATTTCTTTCCAGTTCTCCACAGAGTTATTTGGCATCCAGCTCCTTAAAACTTGTTATTCTGTGACTGGTAGAATCCATGTAGTTTTTTTCTGTAGCCAGGGTATATTCCAGGATGGATCCTATGGCTGAAGACTTCAGTGAAGGGCATAGTTAGTATATCTTTAGGATTGGCTGCTTTTCCCCATCATAACCCCACTTCCATCTTTCTATGTGGCTCCCAGTAGCATTGCCTCATGAATATAACAGCTTGGTGTATTTCAGGAAAGTCTCATCTCTTGCTTGGTCATATGGTCTCCATTTTTTGGTGAGAGCTGAAACAAAATGAAACCAACTTGTCCAGCTATTTCACTGAGAGGAAGGGTCAGAGCAGCTCTCCTCAGTAGCTGTTGGAAAAAAATTCTTTTTTCCTCTCATGTGCACAGCCAGGGGTTAGGTGAAATATTGGCACCCTGGTCAACCAGCATACTCTAAAGAATTACCAGCTACAGTTCTTCAAACTCGCCTCAGCGGCAGCTGCAGGTACATCAGCAGCAGTATGTCCCACTGGAAATTCTCCACTCCCAGGCATGGGTCTCTGGGCTTCCTGCCTCAAAAGAGAAGCAGCAGGCACCAGGGGAAGGTGAAGAGCTTCCCCAAAGATGACCTCTCCAAGCCCATCCACCTGACTGTCTTTCTGGGCTACAAGGCAGACATGACTCATATTGTCCAAGAAGTGGACAGGCCTGGCTCAAAGGTCAACAAGAAGAAAGTGGTTGAGACTGTGACAATTGGAGACGCCTCCCCCCCATGGTCATTGTGGGCATTGTGGGCTATATGCAAACCCAGCGAGGCATGTGGAGCTTTAAAACCATCTTTGCCAGGCACATCAGTGATGAGTGTAAGAGGTGATTCTATAATAATTGGCAGAAGTCCAAGAAGAAGGCCTTCACCAAGTACTGCAAAAAGTGGTAAGATGAGGACGGCAAAAAGCAGCTGGAGAAATACTTGAGCAGCATGAAGAAGTATTGCCAGGTGATCCAAGTCATTGCCCACACTTAGATGCACCTGCTCCCTCTGAGGCAGAAAAAGTCTCACCTGATGGAGATCCAGGTGAATGGCAGTAGTGTGGCTGAGAAGCTGGAGCAGCAAGTGCCCATGTCCACCTTGTTTGGGCAAGATGAAATGATTGATGTCATTGTTGTGAAAAAGGTCAAGGGTAACAAAGGTGTCACTAGCCACTGGCACACTAAGAGACTGCCCTGAAAAACCCACCTAGGACTGTGTAAGGTGGCATGTATTGGAGCCTGGAATCCAGCCCACGTAGCCTTCTCCGTGGCTCTAGTTGGTCAGAAGGGCTACCACCATCACACTGAGATCAACAAAAAGATCTGCAAGTTGGCTAGGGCTACCAGATCAAGGATGGCAAACTGATCAAAAACAATGCATCCACAGGTTATGATCTGTCTGACAAGGAGCATCAATCCTCTGGAAGGCTTTATCCACTAAGGTGAAGTGACCAATGACTTTATCATGCTGAAAGGCTGTGTTGTTGGGACCAACAAGTGTATCCTCACCCTGTGAAAGTCTCTGCCGGTACAGACCAAACGTCGCACCCTGGCGAAGATTGCCCTGAAGTTTATCTACACCACATTCAAAATTGGCCACAGTCGGTTCCAGACTGTGGAGGAGAAGAAAGCTTTCATGGTACCACGCAAAAAAGACCGAGTAACAAAAGAAGAAAGCTGGTGGATTCTCAATACATTTTTCACAGTTTAAAAAAAAAAAACTACCAGCTACAGTTACGTTTTAAATAAAATCTAATAGTTCTTCCTTGTTTTCCCTGGTCTTTTCCATCATTTTCAAATGCACTGTTAATTCCTTTAAGTTATCCATTTCTGTTAATAGATAATTGATTTGGGGAAGCTTTGTTTAATATCTTTTGTGGTAACATCTTACATCTTAAACCCACCTAATACGGGTTTTGGTAACAATGTTTTTGCTAAATAAACCAGTTGAAAACTTTGCATCACTTCCATCTGTAATGAGTGTTTTTTTAAATTAATTCTCCACTTTCCACATTAAATGACTTCCCTCCCCCAGCTCTCCAACTCTTATCTTCCCAGATTATACAGTAAGTAAGCATAGCACAAATCTTTCCCAGGTCCCATTACTTTTGAACAGGTAAAATGGACAATTGTGATTACAGAAAATGAAAAAAAAATGTGCATAAGCAAAATCAATTCAGCAAAAATTAGAAGAAAAGCAGAAAAGTAGGGAAAAATCTTTTCAGGAAGCTTCTGAATAAAAGCCCTAATTTCTAAGATATATGAGGAACTGATTGAAATTTATAAGAGCCTTTCCCCCAATTGATAAAAAATCATGGGATATAATATACAATTAAAAAAACATTCAAGCTATCAATGTCCATATTGGGGAAAGGCTTAAATGCAATATACAGCATATGCATGTGATATAATTCTATTGTACTATGAGAAATGATGAAGGGAATGGCTTCTTAGAAAAGTAGGAAAATATGTATGAACTAATGTATCCTGAAATGAACAGAATAAGGAGAATAATTTATACAGTAACAACAATATTACAAGTAAAACTATTCTGAGGCTTAGATACACTGATCAGCACAATGACCAGTGTTTCCAGAGTACTCAGGTTGTGAAAAAATGATTAATACTTTCAGATCCCTAGAGTTCCTTTTAGTAAAATACTACAGTAGTACAAAGGTAGGTTCATATCCAAAAAGTGAAGACCTCTCAGTAATTACTGTAATATAGTCCTCCCATTTTGTTGTGATTTTTGGAAAGACCCAAATTCAACTCCCTGTTTTGATTAACATAGTACAAATCAGTAGTGTTATATGGATACCAAAAATTCTAATGCTGTCTTGGGCTATATTGAATTACATACCTTCCAGAAATACAGGTTGTACTTACTGTGTTCTATCCTTATAAGATGTCATCTAGAACACTGTATTCAGTTCTAGATACACATTTTAGGAAAGATAATGATACACCAGAGAGTATCAAGAGACAAGCAATCAGGACAATGAAAGGCCTCAAGTTCATCCATTATGAGGATAATTTTCAGACAACAGGAATATTTCACTTGGAGAAGACGAGGGAAGGGAAAAACAGCTGTCAGTGGAAGTTTCAAGGAGACAAATTTTGGCTTAATATTTGGGAAAATCTCCTAATATTATCTAAAAAGAGAATGAAAGTCTTTGGAAAGTGGTAGGTTCTTCATCGCTGCATATATTCAAGTAGGCTGTTATCTAAGTGATTCTTATCACTTTCTTTTCTAAGATATTTATTCTTTTCTTCCAATTCTTTCCTCCAGAGCTTTGATTTAATTTTTTCTTTTGATTCATTTCCTCTAGAAATGCATGTATTCCTTGTAATAATATTTTTTATCTGAATCACTTCTTTCAGTTGTTATGTAGTTACTTATTCTTTCTTTTGAGAGAATCTATAAATCCATCATTTTTTA
The DNA here is from genome assembly GCF_028372415.1 of Notamacropus eugenii. NCBI lineage: Eukaryota > Metazoa > Chordata > Mammalia > Diprotodontia > Macropodidae > Notamacropus > Notamacropus eugenii. Next base: position 87,239,839 of record NC_092879.1, on the reverse strand, counting down.
TACTACTTGATGTTTTCTTTCTCAGTCAGGAAGTTTAGTTCCCAAATTGTGGCTTTGTGATAGGGCCAGGCTCCTCACCATGCTATGGTTTTTAGCGAGTCAGTTGGCCTTTCTCAGCTTCACCTCTGGATCCCTAAATTCTAACACTGATATTCACTTCTTGGCATTGGTCTCCTTGCATCTGAGGTTCCAAGTACTGAGTATTCAGAGTCCTCTATGGCATCTCCGGACAGAGTGCTAGTGATCTCACAACCCTTGAACACCATGGGATATCCTGATATTAGTACTGCCAGGGTGCTTTGGTCACTGCTGCTTTCTGAGGCTTAAAAAGTCCACACCATGAGGCTTGACCTTCTAGGGTCTTTCTCAGGACACCCTACAATCTTACTGCTTCCAGATATGGAACCTTGAATGCTATATATCTCTGGGCTATTTCTGATTAACACTAAGCAGTTCCTAGCTTCTTTGTTTCTCCTTGTGCTAATAACCACTTCGAAGTTCTTAAGTATTGTATGGACTTCTAGCTGCTTTTTTGTGCAGTTCTGGGTTAGAAAAAGTCATTTACTGAAGTCTCTTATGGAGTTTCTTGATCATTAATCAATCTCATGCACATCTCAGGTTTTTGCTGGAGTAGATATATGGGATCTGAGTGAACTGCTTTTCTATTCAGACAGAAAGCCTGTATTCAGCTTTAATAGTTCCACTTCCTTTCTTTTGGTTTTGGAGTTGAAGATGTTGGTAGAAAGGAACTGTTGAGCCAGGAGAGAAATTGCTATTTTACTATTACATTAATAATCAATTATTAAAAAAAAACAGACTTTTTATTTCCTCACTTAGGTCCCAGAAGGTCAGGCTCTGAAGGACTTGACTAATTGATGACATTACTCCTAACCCTCAGGGAATTTGTTCCTCAATATTGAGCTGGACCCCACACAGCCAGGATGGGGGTGGCAGGGAATGTAAACAGAATCTAGTCTGGTCAAGTTCTTGCCCCAAGGAGAACAGCTCTGTCCTTGTATCCCTCCATTACAATTTAGGGTTACTCAGCTCATGTTAAGGAGAAAACCAACCAGAGTGGTCTATATGGAGATGGATTCCCCTGTTCAGACTTCTTGATGTGACTGAGGCTCATGATCAAGCTATGTTCTCAGCAAGAGGAGTTAGACTCCTAGCCCACGTCCTTATTAAATGTCCACAAATAAGGGTTAATTTTCACTTTTCAAGGGCACCTCTTTTTCCAAGAGTATATTAAGACTTTGTCTCTCCATGGTTTAGTCTTTGATTACTGAAAGAAACCCACTGACCATCAATTTATTGATTATTAGTTAGCCTAATTAATAAATTGATAATTAATTAATTGCTCAGAAACTCTGTCTCTCAGGTTTTTCATTGGTCACACCATCTTGCTGGTCATGGAATTTATCTCCATTAATTTTGTTTTTAAATATAGTTTCATTTTATTTAAACAATATCATTCATTTTATTCTCTTCAATCACTTCTGTACCTTTTTTGGTTAAGAATTCTCCCTTTAGAGGGGTGCAGAGCCAAGATGGCAGAATAGAAAGACGGATCTGTCGAAGCTCCCCCACATAGCCCATAAAATACCTGTAAAAATTACTCTAAATAAATTCTAGAGTAGCAGAAGCCACAAAATGACAGAGTGAAGAAGATTTCCAGCCCAGGACAGCCTGGAAGGCTACAGAAATGGTCTATCGCACTGGGCGCAGAGTGGAGTACAGCCCAGCTTGGGCCGTGTGGTGCGGCAGGGACAGGACCTGAAACAGGCTTCAGGGAGCCCTACAAGAAAAGAGAGAAGATGGGGATAAGGAAAGGGAGGGGTGTGATAAAAGGGAGGGCATATTGAGGGAAGAGGTAATCAGAATGCAAGGCATTGTGTGGTGGGGGAGGGGAGAGATGGGGAGAAAATTTGGAACTTAAAATTTTGTGGAAATGAATGTTGCAAAACTAAAAATGAATAAACATTTAAAAAAAGAAGATGGAGATGCTAAAATTAGAGCAAAAGATAAAAATAAAAATGGGGATGGGGAGACTCCAGATATCCTCATATTTTGTTTAATGAAAAAAGATTATTGTAAAAAAAAAAAAAGACATTTTCTCCACAGTTTTATTAAGTCTATTCAGTCAATAAAACAATAAATCGAAAAAAAAATAAAATTTTTATTTTATTGGCATGACTCAATCACAAACACCTCAATTCTTTGGCTACCTAAATACTTGTGATTTAAGAAATAAAAATAGTAAAGTAGGAAAAAATAAAATTAAAATTAAATAAAATTCCTTATTTTCCTTTGTATTCCTTTATTTATTTCCTAAAGAGTGTTTTGTTGTTTTATTCTCGTAAATCCTGAGTGTTTCTTGCTAGGCTGAAGCTCAAATATTTTGTATATTTTTTAGTTGTTTTGGGTAAAATGTTTTTTTCTTTTTCTTCTTGCTGGCTTTTGTTAGGAATATACAGAAAATTTTGTGGATATATGTTCTTTGCCCCCACTTTACTGCTGTCACTGTTTTAATGATTTTTATTCATTGAATTGCTAAGATTCTCTAAGTTACACATAATATCATCTACAAATATTGAAAATGTTATTTTTGTTTTCTTATGCTTATTTCCTTAGTTTCTTTTTTATAAGTGCTATAGCTAGCATCTCTAGAATTAAATGAAATCATACTGGAAATAGGAAAATATTCTATCATTTCTCCATTATAGATAATGCTAACTCTTGGTTTTATGTAAACATTGTTTACCATGTTAAGGAAAGATGCATTTATTCCTCCTGTTTTTGGAGTTTTTAACCCACATGAATGTTATATTGTTTCAAAGGCTGTTTCTACCTCCATTGATGTAACTTTGGGTTGTAATTGTTATTATTACTAATATGATCTGTTACTTTGTTGGTTCATCTTGTTTCAATAAGCATCAGTTCTTAAAAGCTATTCCATGTTTCTTTTAGCACACTAAAATTCCATTGTATTCTTGTACCTCAATTTGTTTAGATATTCTCCCGTTGATGAACACTCACAATTTTTCTAATTTTGTTCTGGTACAGATATATTGGCATATATGGGACCTTTCTTTTTTTGTCCTTCTTTGAAGGATAGGCCCAGAAGATTACTCAGTCAGAGGCTGTGAACAGTTTGGTATTTTTTTCTGATGTAATTCCAAATTTTTTTTCCATAAGAGTTAGATCAAGTCCTAACTCCAACAAGCATACCTCACTTCAGATAGACTTTCCAGTATTGAATGTCTTCACCTTTCATCTTCTTTGCCATTTTGATCACTACAGGATGAAATCTCAAAAGGGTTTTATTTTCCATTTCTCTTATTACAGTTAACCTTTTACTTCAAAGCCTCCAGAGAAGAAATTGTAGTTTCTATTTCTAATGATTTGGTCTTAAATGATCTGATTCATTTAGCAGAAAAATCTGTTGTACTGAAAACAGTCATTTAGAAGATGGTTCTGCACAGAGAAAATCACTTTGGTAGCATCAACTGCAGTGCTAAGAAAAGTTCACCAAAGGTGTTCAGTGTTTTTTTTAATCTATTGCCTTCAGTGTCTGTGTCTTCTAAAGCCCTCCTCTGATGCCTTACATTTCTTGACCTGTCTGCAATGTGTGACACTGTTATCATCCTCTTTTTCTAGATACTATCCTCTCTGGGTTTTCATGACAACGCTCTTTCGTGGTTCTTAAGGTCTGGATCAGCTCTGTCAGGTCATATGCTGACTTGCCAGAGTTATGCTAAACAATTCTGAGTATGGATCTGGCCAAGGACCAGCAGGATAAAGTGCAGAGAAGCTCATAAACACACTGGTAGGCAGGACATGTATGTATTTGTCAGCCACATTTGCACTAAATGTTTATCAGTGTGATACATCATTAGACTTGAGTTTGAATAGTGTCTGTGTAGCCTTGGCTAAATCACTCAGCTCGTCAGGAGGTTAGTGTTATCTGGAAAAGGAGGGTAATTGTAGATCCTTAAAAGTATTCACTTTTAAGGTCATAGGTCATAGGCTATGTGTAGAAATAACAACAATAAAATAATAATAGTGATAAAATAACAATTATAGCAATGACAGATCATTGATGTTTATCCAGCACATGAAGGTGTGAAAAGTAACTACACCCTTTGGGGATCATTTGATTGTTAATGGCAGCCATTAGCAACGTATGACTGTGAAAGCTGGACTATAAGGAAAGCTAAGCACTGCAGAACTGATGCTTTTGAATTGTGGGGTTGGAGAAGACTTTGGAGAGTCCCATGGACAGAAAGGAGATCAAATCAATCAATACTTCAAGAAATTATTTCAAGCTATTCACTGGAGGGGCAGATACTGAAGCTGAAGCTTAAATACTTTGGTCTTTTAATGAGATGATGGAAGTCACTGGAAAAGACCCTGATGTTAGGAAAAATTGGAGGCAAACAGGAAAAAGGGATGGCAGAGGATGAGACAGATGTCATGCAAACACCAGACATGAACTTGGACAGACTTTCAAGAGATGGTGGAAGATAGGAGAGGCTGCCATGATATGGTGTGTGGGATCACTCAGAGTTGGACATGGCTAAATGACAACCCACAAGTTGGTTAAAGTAGGTACAAAAAGGAAAGATTAGAATGTCAGGGTTATCTCTGACAAATGGAGAAATGAAAATTTTAGTTATTAGTACTTTTAACAGAAAACTCAGATGTCCAGTTTCCTGTTCTTTGTATTATCTTTAGGAGTGCTTAAAATCTAGAAAGACTTACATGAATTGATGCAAAATGAAGTAAACAGAACCAGAAGAACACTGTACCTAGTAATAAACAATATTGTGGTAGTTAACCATGAAAAACTTGACTACCCTGATTAAGACAACAATCCATGACAATTCCAAAGGACATATGATGAAAAATGCTGTCCACCTCCAGAGAGAACTGATGAACTCTGAGTCCAAATTGATGATGATTTTTTCACTTTCTTTGTTTCTTGCTTTTTCTTTTCTTTTTATTTTGCAATACGGCTAATTTGTAAATGTGTTTCGCATGATTTCACATGCATAATTGATATCTTTTTGCTTGCTTTCTCAGTGGGTGAGAAAGGTGCAAAGGGAAAGGAGAGAATTTGGAATTCAACATTTAAAAAATGAATGCTAAAAATAAATAGAAAATTTTTAAACGACTGTTTAAAGATAAAATCTTATTAATAATAGCATTGAGAAATATATGAATACATTAAAAATTCATGATTTTGCCTTTTCTGTACCAGCACAGATCAAAACCTTAACCACCTCAGCCTTAGTAGGGCAGTCTTGAAAAGTTTCCTGTATCAGAATTAGCCACACTGTGTTAGAGGCCAGATCTGAACCCAGATATTCCCCAGATATTTCACTACTATACCACACTGGCAAATATTACTAAGAACAACGAAAGAAAAGAAGCCTGTTCTGGATGGAGAGTGGTCCAGGCCTGGACTCAGAAAGCCCAGAGTTTAAGTCCTGATTCTTCTGCATCCTAGCTAGGCAGTCATGTCAGCTCTCAGTCCCTCGGGTAGCTCTCTGAAACTAAGCCAATCTTATCTGCAGGTAGGTGACTCAGAACATAAAGCACCTGGCCTTGAGTCAGGAAGAGCTGAATTCAAATCCAGCCTCATACACCTACTAGCCGTGCTACTTAACCCTGCTTGCTTCAGTTTCCTCATCTGTAAAAAGAACTGGTGAAGGAAGTGGCAAACCACTCTAGCATCTTTGCCAAGAAAACTCCAGATGGGGCCACAGAGTTCAGCACAACTAAACCAACAAAATAACAACGCAGACAAGACCACTGTGTCTATCAGCAGGAGTTTTCATGTGGAGTTCCTCATGCTAATGAAGTCACAGATTCAGACAAAAAAAGCACTAATTAGAGTGATATTAAAATGCAGATATTGTAAGCAGTAAGTATATGGAACAGCTCAATATGAATCAATTTGACAGCGTCTTTACAAATTCTAAAGAGAAGATGTCTGATTGTCTTCAGCATGTCATACCTTAGGGTAAATAGTAAGGTGAGTGTGTTGTGATAGAAATGCTTTTTGACTTTTCATCAGTTCATTCCATGCTGTGTCTCAAGTGAGATAGTAGCAGTATTATGGAAGTGACATGTGACACCTTTCAGGTTCTAAACAAGCGTTCATACTCGAATAGGCTGCCTATAGTATCATGGCTAACCAGGCAGTCATTCATCCGTTCCCCAAATATTCTTCGAACTTTTCCTAGCTGTGAAACACCTGAGTAACTCCACCCCACTCTTCATATGGTTCTTTTATGCTTTTGAAAACAAATCTCCCATTTTCCTGCATTAGTCAAAATCCTTTCGAAAGGTGTGTTCAGAACTTTTTTCACCTTTTTTTCTTTTTAGGCTGGGGAGACAATAGACCAGTATCTTATTAATGGGTCTAATGGAGACTAAGTTTAATCATTTTCCTAAGGCATTTCATCGTTAGGCTAACAATGAGTTTTGCTATTAGCCATTCTAGGTGGCTGTATCATCTGGCACTAATTAAAATAAGTAGGTTTAAGGGTAGCCAGGGTCTCATTTATTCTTCTGAGTCATTTCTTGAATTAGCATCTCAGGTATGTTTTGTTGTTGTTTAAGAAAAGAGGTGTTTTCTCCCAGATACAATTATTGTAATCCATTCTTAGTCACTGAGTTCTAAGTATCACTTCTGAAATTATTGGACTTTCTTTCCTCACATGAAATTGTAACACCAGCTATGCTGAATGTTATTATGCAGACAGAATCAGCCATAAATAAAACTGAAGGACTAAGTGCTGATAAATTAAGCTCATAAATAAAGCCAAACAAACTTTTCTAGAAAGAAATTATTTAACTAACATAGTATGTAGTATTGACAGAGTTCTTTCTCACTTCTATAGGGTACCATCAGTGTTTATATAATCTTTCCAAATGCAACAGAGAACAAAATCCGACAACCTGGTTCCAAGGGAGTTTTTGGCATAGTGATGGGTTTATATGCATATGCATATTTTATCGTAACCTTTTCTCAGTAGCAATTGTGATACAAACGCTGGAAGAATGTACTCCTATGAACCATTATAAGATACTCAAAGCTATTGTGTGAAAGGTCCATATAACAATTATAGTATGAACAGTGTGTCTACTGTGAAAGTACTTTGCTTGTGTGCTGTTCAGAGGCTCTAAAGAAGAGATTCACGTGCAGCTGATCATGAATTTTCTAGCTATGCTTATACATTTATTGAAGATAGTTCAAATTTCTCAATGTGTGTCATATTTCCATGGAATTTTATTTCTAAAGAGGGAATGAATGTGGGGAAGATGAAAAGAGGGGCCACTTGTCCAAAATGAGACTACTAAACCTTTGCGTGTTCAGTGTAATCCCTGAATGCAGTTTTTCAGGCATAGCAAATATCTTGGAAACTAAAATCAAGACTTTAAGTTGTAAATGGCTCAGTTATTCTATTGGAAGAATGAGCAATGGGGAGGAAGAGAAGAGAAAGGGCTGCTGCTTTGAGTTGGAAGCATTGCATGCAGCCCAGACAAGGAAGAGCTAGCTGCTGGCTTCCAGGCAGCTGTTTGACCCCTTCATTGACCCTGGACTGCATTTAACATCCTATTGTCAGAGAAGCATGCTCCCTTGTCTTTTTTAGTGGCAAAATATGGTCAAGGAAAATGTAGCAACATGGGGACGTTGGCATTAAGATTTAGGAAGGGAATGACTATTCTGTTCCTATGGTAAGTGCAGTCTTCTAAGTAAGAATGGATTGCTGGTTTCCAGCGAGATGCTTCCTTTGAGCCTCCTTGAGCTTTACTGGGACAGTAATGTTTTGTTCTTGTGTGCAGTGAATTCAAGGCTCTGTTTTCCACCTTTCTGCATTACTTCTTTCCTAATGTTACTTTTGAAAAGCAATACCTAAATAGATTAGATGCCAAGACCAGCGAAAAGGTAGAAAAACTCGTTTAGTGGACACATTCAAAAATCCCCCTGATTGTGTTTAAAGTAATTTCCTCCACTTCCCCAGTAGAATGTAAGCTCTTTGAGGCCCAGTACTGACCTTTGTATCTCTGGCACCAAGCAAGAGTCCCTCATTTCTTTATCACACATGGACTTGCAGAACTTGCAGAACACCAAAAGATGGCAGCAAAGACCTGAAAACAAAGCAGAATTGTATTATTCCCCAAGCAGCAATTAAGTGTCTGTAGGCAGAGCTGTCACTTCTAAACCTAGCAACCCTCCATGAAGCTTTAAAGCTTTTCAAACCATTTTTTCCAGACAAAAATTCAGACCAAAAACACTGTGTTCTTTAAGGTTTGCCTCCCTCTCAAGCTTAGTTGTATAATTTTGATGTCATCCTTTTTACTTTTATTTAAACTTTACAAGAGCGAGATCATAGATTTCTAGAGACTACTAGAGCTAGAAGGGACATCTGCTTGCTCAGTGTGTGTGTGTGTGGTGTGTGTGTGTCTGTGCATGTATGTGTATGTATGTGTCTGTGCGTGTGTGTGTGTATGTGTGTGTGTGTGTGTGTGTGTGTGTGTGTCCCCACTCAGGATCTGTGGGGAGGGGGGATTGTGGTCCCTACAGATGTTGCAGTTGTTTTCCTTTACATCTGTCAGTAGAGTGTTACCCTACCACCATTGCAAGGTACCTCACCTCAGGACAGGCTAAATCAGGAGTCTTATGGTCGTGTGACTTAACTTTTCTTCATAGTTAATAACTAACTTTGCATTTGACATGAAGTTCACATTAGAATACAATTTCAGGATATCTGACTTCAGGCACAAAACTAATACTGATATTTTTAATATACTCAAAGATGAACCCCTTGGAATAAAAATTAGTAAAAAATTAATCCCCATTATACATTTTTAATTTTCATTTTCAGCTTATTGTACTTAGCAAATCCCATTTGAGAGATGTTTGGCAGGCAAAAATCACTTCAGACACCGTGGTAGATTTAAATTCAATTCCGAGCAGTCAAGTCGGAATTAGTGTAAAAAAAAAAGTATATTTGAAAGCTGAGAAGCTGAGTATAAATCCTGACTCTGCCTCCTACTTGCTATGTGACCTTGGATAAGCAAATCACTTCCATTTTCTACTTCTCTGTAAAATGATTTCTGAGGAGTCTTTCAACTTTCGCAGAGTCCTTCATTCAAGAAATTTTATTAGTATCATTTCTGGTATTTAGGAGTAGACAGAGGCCAAGGTTTTAGCCTAGTCTTAGAACTGCAGAATCTGGTCAATTATAAAGTATCTCAGAGTTCAACCTGTACCTACCCAAAAATCCCCTCTACCATATCCCTAGAAGTAAAGACCTCTAGCAAAAAGCAATGTGGTACCTTTCGAAGCAGCCAAGCCACTTTGGGGCAACTAGAATTGTTAGGGAGTTTTCCTTCCCTAAAGCCAAAATCTACTTCTCTACCATTTCTCCTCCTTCTGCCCTTTAGAGGTCCTTTTGAGTCGCTGGTTTGGAACTCAGAATGCCATCTCATTTTCATTCACAGTCCAGTTGTGGCTCATTTGCCCACTTTTCTTTCCTTATAATCTAGGCTGTTAGAAGGAACTAGAACAGAAAAGAAGGAAAGCTCCAATCATACTCCTCCCTCCCCGCTCCCCCTCCCAGCTTCTTACCAACAATGGCATTCATTAGCACATGCTCACCCTGCACAGACCATTGTATTGCATAATACAGGGAGACATAATTGAAATGGAATGCACCGTCTCTGCCCTTGAGAAACTTTGAATCGAGTTGGGATGGCAAAATATACACACTCATGAAAATAATTGAAGAAACCACACAGAAGTAGTCAGGATAACTTAATACAGTACAAACTGAGTCTGCTCTAAAGATTCAGAGTGAAGGAAAATCAGAATTGTCACATATATGGCACCATAAAATGAGAGTGAGAGGTCAGAGCTCGAGTGGAAACTTGGAATGACAGGTGCTAGGTAGATAAAACTCTGTGAGGGGGTGATCAAAGAGTGAATCTTGGGTGATGGTCAAAGCTAAAGGATGAAGGATGGAAAGGAAATTAGTGGAGACTGATTTAGTGTAAGATTGAGAAATTAACAAAGCAACAGCATAATGGAGGCAATGGATGGAAAGAATTTCAAGAAGTAATTCATTAACAATGCCCAGTGCAAGGAAGAGGGTGGATCAAAATTGGAAAGGAGTCAAAGTATTTAACCAAGAAGAAGCAACTAACTGATAGTATTCAGTTGTAGGAAGGTGAGGGGTGTGCGTGTGGGTGTGGGTGTGTGTATGTGGGGGGTGTGTATGTGTGTGTGTGTGTGTGTGTGTGTGTGTGTGTATGTGTGTATCTTAGTTCCATTCTGTAGATCTTGGAACTAATGAATAAAATAAGGTTTTCCTAATCTGTATATTTTATTTATCCATAGCCAGGAGATGGCCCACAAGGATTCATTTGAATTTTGATTTGAATTTCTAGTTTCTCCCTTATAGTCTAAAGCAGTATGGACAAAAGAGGAAGTTCCCTTATTATGCTATCTGAACATCATATGGCTAGAGTATACCTTGCTTTCCCTCCAATAACCTGCGTTTTATTGAATTTTAGCATTAAAGCAATTTAAATATTTTGCATTGAGATTTATGGTGTGTTGTAGAGATCGTTGCCTATGCAACTACATATGACTCATTTTCATACACTGGATTTTAATTTTTAAGTAAATACATGAAGTTACAAGGGAATCAGAAAGCCATAACTTGTTTGCTAAAAGAAAAGAGATACAAAGTGCCCACTTCTATTTTGACTAATAATAGTAAGGAAAACTATATAGTGATTTTTTTTAAAAGAAAACCTCTTAGACTGATTAGCAATATGACTAAAATGGAAATATGTTTTGTTTGACTGCTATGTATATCCTATATCTTATTGCTTGCCTTTCCAATAAAATGTCTAGGAGAGGGAGGGAGATAATTTGGAACTCAAAATTTTTTAAAAAGTCAGTGTTAAAATTGTTTTTACATAGAATTGGGGAAAAGTAAAATATTAAGTAGAAAAATACTGAGAAAAAAAAAGAAAGACTTCCTAAGCTGTCACTCTCAGGAAGGAAAATGCTAGAATGATTGCTAAGCACAAACGAGAAAATCATTAGTCTGTTTTCATCTTGAATTGTAAAATTCTCCAGGTCTCAGCTATTTAAAGTCTCCAGAGATGAGGGTAAATTTTCACCCTATTCAATAGAGTTCCCCTTCCCACTAAGGAAGTATTATCTTTATACTCTGTGAAGGGATTATGAAGTGTTAACACTTTGTTATCACTTCAATACCAAGTCATCTATGGCTAGATAAACTGAGGTGGTGGGAGTTTGAGAATGAAATCCCCTCTCCCCAGCATCTAGAAATTGATCTGTGCTATGTCCTGTATAGATAGCACAAAACCAATCTGGGCATGTCAACTGGATTGGAATTGGTTGTTTTGCACAGGCTTTCTAGTAGGGGAAGTTTAATTTAACAAGATGTGTTCAATTATTGCAATCAATGGAAGCATTGTAAGCCTTTTAATATTGTGTCATATGTATTCAGAAGTTCTGAGATTGAAATCTCCTTCTGCCACTTACAATTCTAAACCTCTGATTCTAATTTTTCCCACTGCTTATATTCATATATGGGCATTTCACTTCTGAAACTGGAGGTGCTCTTACTCCGTTTCAAAGCCATAACTTTGTTAGCCACCAAATAGTTGATTTGAAGTATTCCTCCTCTCTTCCTCCAATGAGTTTGTTTCATTAAAAATAAGCATACTTTTGGTACAGTTTCTCAAAAACTTCTTCAAAGAAAGCAAAAAACTCTTTAGCTCTACATAAAATATGAAATCACTTTGTATATGTAATCTGTGGTGAATTACAAATGTGGATAACACACATTAATGAAAATAAGCAAAATTAGATTCTATTAAAATAGCCAATGACTGAATGTCTTTAAAATTAAAAATTGAATTTAAAATTAAAAATTAAGTGCCCTTTAAAATTAAAATGTATCTATCTTTCTAAGCCATGGTTTCACTTAGCAGATCTCTACTCATTGCCTATCAATTTGTATTCAAAAACAGAATATTACAAATGAAGGGTGGGGAGACTTTGGGAGTCTAAAGCTGTAATTCTCTTCATCTATAAATACATACCCACTTCAAAATATTAACAAGAAATCCTTCTTGAATGAGAAGTGTTTCAGTGCCTTTCCCTCTTACCCCTCTTTTTGTCAGCTACTTGCCTTTGAATGTCCAAAATCTTTTCTTAGTTGAGCTCATATTTTTGAGATTAAGACTTCCTGGTGGAGACATTGAAAAGTTTCATGAATAGGTGTAGAGATAATGTAGGTGAGAATATAATGGATATCAAGAAAATTTTAAAAGTCTTTTAAATAAAAGGGATTTTAATGAAAAACATTAGGTATTTATTTTTTAATGACATATTGTTTGGGCAGGAAAATTAGCAAAGCCCACTGGGATCCTGGTGTAACTTAATAATTCAAGAAAAGTCAACTAGGCTCAACTTTTCTTTTGAGTCTGTTACAAAACACACTTCAATGAATTCCTTTTTTCTAGAAACACATTCCTCCACAGGAAATTTTAGAACATCATCCTTCTGCATTCAGAGCATGGCTTACCCTATTCTAAATGAAATACTCAGTTACTGTGAAGTAACTGGAAGAACACTGATCTGGAGTCAGGAGATTGGGTTTGAATACTGCTGTACCACCTGTGTAACCTTTGGACAGGGTTTATCATTTACAAAATATACGGTCCCTTCAACTTTAAATCCTAATAGGAATAACAATCCCTTATGGAACAGTTAAACATTTTAATTTAAGAAGAATATTTGAAGAATCTTAATGATCTTCATTACTCTCTCATGTATCTTCCAGATCTCAGTCAGTAAATATTAATTAACTAATAATTAATTAATCAATTCAATTAATTAATTAATTAGTAATAATTTATTGATTATTATTTAATCAATTAATTAATTGATTATGTGCCAGGCACTGTGCCAAGTGGTGGGGATACAGAAAAAGGCAAAAGATAGTCCCTGTCCTCAAGGAGCTCTCAATCATTTGTAGAGACAGTAAACCTATGTACAAATAAGCTGCATATGGGGATATATTGGTTTTTGGTCCCTCATTTTCAAAGAGGACCAATGGCCTCACTAGTGATATCTTAACTTGTGGGTGAGTTGGATTTAAATGAGGCAGGGTTGTACAAAGTCATCAGCCTCTCTTCCAGGATCATTGAAGTCTTGTCAGAAGACAAAAATCAGGACGACTGATGATGGTCCAAGATGCGGTGAATGACTTTGGTGTCTTCGATATCTGACCAAGCTTCCAAGTATTTCACCCACCTTTGTGGCCATTGGAACAAATTGTTCTCATCTGCCCATTCTGCTGTGGGAAGTCTTCATGTGCTTGAGGTAGATCCCCCCTAACTCTCCAACAGATTTGAGGACTGACAGGAAAACTAGGAAATACATAATAGAGGGAATGTGTGTGTTTGTCCTTCGTTGCTGAAGGAGACCATACCCTCAGAGAAACGATGACATGATTTGCACTTGACTTTGTTTTGAGTGAGACAGGGCTGTGCAGGTCACCAGCCTCACTTCTCCAGAGTCATCTGAATCCAGTGACCAGATATTTATCAGAATGACTGGAGATGATGACCCAGGATGAGGCAAGTGGGATTAAGTGACTTGCCCAAGGTCACACAGCTAGTGAGTGTCAGGTGTCTGAGGTGAGATTTAAACTCAGGTCCTCCTGACTCCTGCACTGGTGCTCTATCTACTGCACCACCTATCTGCCAAATAATACAGGGAATGTTCTAGATCTAAGAGAAGTTGAGAAAGGCTTCCTATAGATCTAAATCTATAATCCTATGTACAAAGAATCGTATTAGGCTTTGGGATAGACAAAAATGAAATGGTCCTTTGCATCATCCTTTTCATCATAGTCTAATGAGCTTTCCATTTTATAGTTCAAAAAACATTTTCACATATATTATCTTATTTGAGCCTTGCAATAACCCTAGTTTACTTGAAGGTAGATATATGAGGGGGAGGGGGAAAGGTGGGAAGACGATAGAAATCTGACTAGAAATTTTATACCTGTAGCCTCATTCTCAGGCTTGCTTAGTGTCTTGTGGCTCTGTGTACATAGAGATGATTCTTGATTGTATAAGACACTTCACAGAAAAAGATGAGAAGAGGGAGGGTCCCTGCATGCCTATCTTCTCCATTCAAATTCTGAGGTTTCTTTCTTCCTGTCTCTCTCCTTCCTCCCTGATTTTACTTCTCTCTCCCAGAAGTCTCTTAGCCAATTAGGATTCATGTTACCTTACCTATACAGAACCTTCCAGTGCTGTCCTTCAGGGGACCCCCAAGTCTGCTTTGGAGTGGAACCACATTAAAATAATGTCAATCAGAAATGAAGCTACAATTACAGAAAATGTTTAGTTGCCTGAATATATACCCAGTTATAAAGATGTCTATTGTTTCATGACATGTTGTCTTTAATAATTTTTTAAGCTTTCATTGTTTTCCCTGAGGATTTTACTGTCAAACAATGCTCTCAAAAAGTGTCTCTTTATTCAGTTTGATGGTGCTGGTTCCAAAACTGTACTTTACTTTTCTGATAAGCCAGTGCAAAATAATTAAAGTAACTTGACATGTATTATTTAACAGCATGGTGTATGCCTTTAAAAAATGAAAAACTGGGGAAATGGGGTTAGGGTGGGAGAACAATGAGGCAATAAGGAAAAGAAAGGATTGGAAAGAAAGACAAAATAAGGTGAGTCCAAAAAAAGGTCAATGGATCAGTCCTACAGTTAGATTCAATAAGAGCCATGTAACATATATCCCTCTTGCTGAATTTTTATAACATAGCACTGAAAGCAAGGTGGCAGAGCAATAGAAGTAGCCCCCAGAATGAACCTGGTATCTCATGTACAGGGTAACTAATTAGAAATGAAAAATTGAATTGTACCTACCTTTATCTTCCCTTTTGATTTGTTTTTCATAGGAAGTTATTTTGGGAGAGTGGGAAGGGATGGTTCAAAAAAAAAACACAACTAATCCCTACGTTTCATTTTAGTCAGACACAGGCTTCTTTCTTTCTCACATGATTAGTTTTAGAATTTTTCTTTTAGTAACTAAGGTTTATTTTCAGAATGAAAGTCGAGTTGTCTGAATTTTCTTTTCTTACATTTCTTTGTGTAGGCCAAGGTAGAGTCCCCTGTCCTTGTTAGCTGTATATGTGCCCAATGAATCAGTCAATACACATTCATTAGTCACCTCATCTGATTCAAGCTCTGGAGCTACAAAGACCAAGCATGAAAGAACTCCTACTTCCAAAGTGTTTGCGTTTTCTCCCAGAGCTCTTAACCTGGGCTCATTCCTTGGAATGATTTCAATGAAGTTTGTGAACTTGAATGGGAGGGAAAAAATCCATCTTTAATTTTGCTGAATGCACGTTGAAATCTAGCATTTCTGTCAAGTATTTAAAAACATTATTGTGAGAAGCAGGCAATAGATTCCTCAGGATGCCAAGGGGTGCAATGTACATAAAAGGTTAAGAATCCCTCTTTTATGTACGTATACATTAGGTGAAGAAAATCATTTTCTTGCTTTATTTCTCCAACATTACTTTTTTCTCTGCATAAAAGCTATAGCTCTAAGCTTCTATTAGCATAGTATGGTCCTTTCCAGGACAGACAGAGATTCATTTAAAGAAGCAAGATAGTAATCTAATTGCTCTGGGTAGGAGAAGCAGAAAATGAATCACTCTTCGGTTTTCTACTTCTATCCAATTGTCTCTTAATTCTCTAACTCCTTCCTATGTCTTTACTACATTCTTTGGATTGGGACTCCATGAATACACCTCTTTCTCAGTGAATAGGCAGGTGACAGCCATGATCTGGTAGGTTTCTTCTAGACTCAGTTCAAACCTGGCCCTTGAAAGGAAAGGAAATCTAAAGTGTAAAGTGTAAAATTACGATTCCACTTTGAGTATAATTTAGAATAAGTTTTAAACTCAATTGAAAAATATAAAGCCTATCTTTCAGTGACTTCCCCATTAATTCCTTCTCCCTGTGTTACTCTCAGAAGTCCACACACATCTAAAAAAGTGGAATAACCTCTAAGGCAACTTTTCAGAAACACAAGGAATTTCTGAAGAAAGAAAGAAATTTTATATGATCTGTACAGTCCAGTTGACTTTGTCACTGTTCTTTAGTAGATGGTGGTGAGGCTCTCAAAGGTCAGTGAAGGTTACTTGGTTGGACAGCATACCAGGACACAGATACACATGTAATTTCTTCTCTTTCTGTTTAAGAGTAAAAATAACAGAGAAAGAGTCCAGTAGGAAATACTTTATGTGATCTAATAAGTATTACAATAGCTAAAAATCAGATAGTAAGAGGGAGAAAAAGGAGAAGAAAGCCTAGATAATTAGGCTGAATCATTACAACTGGATTGCATTTCTCTATCTTGTTTGTTAGCAGAAGCTGGCCTGTCTGAAAAATGTTGCTGGCATATCTACACTGACCTCCACTCCCACACCACTTCTTATCTTTTCCAGGAGTAGATTTTGCTCCAGCCACAGGACTATTGTGTTCAAGAAGAACTTTTTTCATCCTAACAGACTCTTAAGGGAAAATGCATGACACATGACTAGTCCCAATATTTGTACTGCCAATGCCAGAACAAACTTGGTAGGCATTTGCTAAGAGTGTTATCATATTCATCAGCTGTCCTCTCTCCAGCAAATCCTGCTTGGAACTTATAATAGTCTTTACATCCAGTCACCTGGATTTATGTGCTTTCATTTGGTACCAAAGCTGTCTCCTAGAGAATGAGAAAATATGGCATTCTGTTTGTCAGTGAAAGACAGAGGGGGGTCCTATGGAAAAATCGTTTTACTGCTATCCCAGAAGGAAAATATACACTGTATTGCAGAACAGGACTGCTCGCAGGCACTCATTGTGACCTGCAAGCTCATCATAAACCAGTTTAAGCACAAACGTGTCAGAGTGATGGAGGATAAAATACAAACTGTGTGGTCACCCAGAGAAGAGGGCAAATAGACAAGGAGCAGACAATCCTGATGCTTCTCTGAACTTTGTGTAGTTGGCTTTTATACACATATTAATTTCACAGGAGAGATCATATATATGAGAGAGGGAAAAGAAGAGAAAGAAGGAAGAGTGGAGGAAGGTAAAGAGGAAGTGCGATGTACTGTGTTTAGATAAGGTGCATAAAAGAAAGGAATCAGAAAAACTGTCTTAGAGATTCAACAACCTCTTTATCTCAAGGCTTTTATCAAACAGATCTACATTTTTACAATTTTATTGACTTAGGGTGTGAATTTTGAATTTTACAACATACTTTCATCTACTACTTTCATAAAGACATTTTTCTTTTAAGAGCCCCCAGCTGAATAATGTGTTAACTATTCTTCCATTCATCTTGGTTAATACATCTTTCGATGGTTCATCTCCAAGTGGAAGCATTTTGGCTTCCTGTCTCCTTATTTGCAAAGTATCAAGTTCATTTCTTTTTGGTGATTCTGACAGGTTTGATAATTGAGAGACCCAGTGAAGCAGGTCATTTGTGAGAACTGTACAAGTCCATTGATACGATCATTTTTATTATGTGCTTTTGGCACTAAAATTCCTATGTGCTATTGATATTATGAATACTATTAATTTGATTTAGTAGTTTCTTTGAAAAAAAAACAGGATTTCTAGAAAACATTTTTAAAAACCTTAAAATCTAGACAGTGCTAGATTGAAGTCAATTTTAAAATGGTAAGACTAGTCAGGTCACTGACCCTAGATAAACCTGAGCTACATGCCTGATGCCTTAGCATGTCAAGGAGTTAAACCAGATGGGGTGGCCTCGGGTGAATGGAGAGAGGTGAGCAAGACTGGTCCAAGTCCAAATAAGACCTCCATAGGAGTACTTTTGCCCCCACCAATAACCTTGATGTACTGTGACTTTGACAGGACAGAAGGGGAGAAATACACTTTCGTTTTCTACCGAATGGACTAATTTCCAGTCTTTTTCCCCAAAGAAAAGAAATATACTTGCCAAAAAGTAATCATGAACCTTAAAGTGCTTTCAGTGACTTTTGGGGAGCTATATTCCACTTCCCCCATAATTCCTTACTTCTGCCATTGGACACTGCTGCTCTCCTCTCTTGCCCAGTCACACACATTCACAAACACGCACACGCATGCACTCACACATGCACATGCACACACACTGCATTTCTGCAGAGGAGAGTGGGAGAAGAGAATAACCCAAGTACTGGAGTCCCTAATACAAAACCAGAGCAGCTGAGGGTCAGAGTGGCCATTCCAAGGCACTGCCAGTACACCAGCCCTGGAAGATACAAATGTTCTAAAGAATGATTTTGGTAAAGCAGAGGCTAGGTTTTCCAATCACTTAAGCAGCAAAATGAAAGAAAAATGAAGTATTGTACTTCCACTGCCCTGGTCTCTAAGACTAAAGGGAGTCATTTTTTTTTGTTTGGTTGTTTTTTGCCTTTTGGGGTTTTTTGTTTGTTTTAGGCTGACTTGTCCTGTCTCCCCAAGGCTATAAACTGATCTTCAGGGAAGTCTGGATCTGTCCATTTGCTGTTGATCTCTAGGAAGGGCACACCAATCAAAAATATCTTCTCTAGCCCCCTGCTACAGTTATGAAAATTTCACCATTAGAAGTATATCTTTGATTTTCTTTCATTTGAACAACAAATTGGTACTGAAACTACACTCGAACTGTCTAGCTAGGTAGCTCAGTGTATAGGGTGCTGGTACTAGAGTCAGGACGACTTGAGTTTAAATCCTACCTCAGATATTAACTACCTATGTGATCCTGGGCAAGTTGTTTGAATTCTTCCTCAGTTTCTTCACCCGTAAAATGGGGTCAGTAACAGTACCTACCTCCCAGGGTTATTATGAGGATCAAATGAGATAATATTTTAAAGAGCTTAATATAGTGCTTAGCATGTAGTAGGTACTTGATAAATGTTTTTCTTCCTTTTCTTTCTGTGCGCAAGAGCACTACTAGAGATACAAAGAAAAAATGGTCCCTCCTCACACCAAGTAGATAAGGTATGTGCAGAATTAGCTGTGATATAAGAAAAGATATTAAGTACTATAACAGAAATAATATGTTGAGGGACTTAGCATATGGCTTTCTATAGGATCCTCTTTCCAAATGTAAACGTCCTGGAAGGTATAACATATCAATGTGTTATGAAGCATTCATAGTATAGCATAAATTCATTTTTCAGGTGGGATGATTCCAGCTCAGATTTGGGAGGCAATAGGTACTTCTTGAAGAATCTAGTCCTGGATGGAGACTATATAGGGTGTCCTGAAAATCTTAGCACAGTTTTAAGCTTCTTCTTTTAGTTGTGTCCAACTTTTCATGATTCCATGGACCAAAGCACACCAAGCCCTCTATACTCCAAAATCTCTTGAAGTCTGTTCAAGTTCATGTTCTCTTTTTACATGACACTATCCATCTCATCTTCTGCTGTCCTCTTTTCCTTTTACCTTCAGTCTTTTCCATTGAGTCCTGTCTTCTCATTATGTGGTCAAAGTATTTAAGCTTCAACTTCAGTATTTGATGTTCTAGTGAATAGCATGAGTTAATTTCTTTAAGTATTCACTGATTTGATCTCCTTGCTATACAAAGGACTCTCAAAAGTCTTCTCCAGTATCACAGTTCAAAAGCATCAATTTTGCAGCACACAACTTTCCTTACTAGTTCAGATCTCACAGCAATCAATACCTTGCTACTGGGAAAGGCCATAGTTTTGACTATATGGAGTGTACAGAACAAGGTAATGTCTTTGCTTTTTCATGTACTGTCCAGATTTGCCTTAGATTTTTTTCCCATGGATCAAGTGTTTTTTAACTTCATGGCTGCAGTGACCCTTGAGCCCAAAAATATAAAATCTGACACCGTTTTCATTTCTTCTCCCTCTATTTGCCAGGAAGTGAAGGGACCAGTTGCTAAGATCTTAGGTGTTTTGTTTTTTTTTTATGTCAAGCTTCAAGCCAGCTTTTACACTCTCTTCCTTCACCCTCATTAAGAGGCTTCTTCGTTCCTCACTTTCTTCCATCAGAGTGGTATCATCTGCATCTCTGAGATTGTTGATATTTTCCCTGCAACCTTAATTCTGTCTTTTGATTCATCCAGCCTGGTATTTTGCATAATACATTCTGCATATAAGTTAAATAACTAAGGTGTCGATATATAGCCTTGTTATATTCCTTTTTCAGTCTTAAAGCAATAAATCAATTGTTCCATGTTCAGTTCTTCCTGTTGCTTCTTGGACAGGTTCCTCAGGAGGCAAGAAAGATGATTTGGTGCTCTCATCTCTTTGAGGACTTGGGATATTTTGTTGTGATTCACACAGACAAGGGTTTTAGGGTAATTACTGAAGCAGAGGTAGATGTTTGCTTTGTTTTGTTTTTCTTGGAACTCTCTTGCTTTCTCCATAATCCAGTGAATGTTTTCAATTTGATGTCTTCTTCCTCTGCCTCTTCAAAACCAACCTGCTCTTCTGGTAATTCTCAGTTCACATATATCTGAAGCCAAGTTTTAAACTACTAAAACTTAAAATAAGCCCTGTATTAGGAGGGTTATATGTAGTACAGTGCCTTACATCATTATAATGCTAAACCCTAAAAAGACCCATGTCTTTTAGCAGAAAGGGAACAAGAGGATGCAGACAGACACAGAAAGGGGAGAGGAATTTAACCTTGCTCACAACTTTATGAATTAGGTAATATATATAGTTTACAGAATCAATATGGTTTTGTGGAAAATATGCTGAACAGAGTCAGGAAGCCTCAGTTTCTATAGCTGTAAAATGAGGATGATAATAATACCTGCGGGGCCTTCCTCACTAGGTTGTTGTGAGCTTTGAATGAGATAACTTGGAAAATTTTAAAGTTTAGTATACCTGTCAGTTATTTTTTTTACATCTTTAAAACATTTATTTATTTTTAGTTTACAACATTCAGTTCCACAAGCTTTTGAGTTCCAAATTTTCTTTCCCTCCCCAAGATAGTGTACAATCTGATATAAGCTCACATTAAGCATATTTTCACATTAGTTGTGTTGCAAATAAAAATTATAAACAATGGACTATGAGAAAGAAAAAACGAAACAAAAAAGAGAGAGCAAGTGGTTTGCTTCAATCTGCATTCAGACTCCATAGTTCTTTCTCTGAACATGGATAGCATTTTCCATCATGTAGTTTTTGGAGTTGTCTTAGAACTTTGCATTGCTAGGAAGAGCCAAGTCTATCAATTAGTCATCACATAGTGTGGTCATAGCTATATACAATGTTCTCCTGGTCCTGCTCACTTCACTCAGCATCAGTTCATATAAGTCTTTCCAGGATTTTCTGAATTCCCCCTGTTTGTTATTTCTTATAGCACAACAGTATCCCATTACATTCATATATCACACCTTGTTCATCCATTCCCCAATTTATGGGCATGCCCTCAGTTTCCAGTTCTTTGCCACCACAAAAAAATGCTTCTATAAATATTTTTTGTACGTGAGTCCTTTTCCCATTTATATGATCTCCTTGGGATATAGCCCTAGTATTGGTATTACCCTTTGAGTAGTGCAGGTAGATTGAGGTTCTAAGGAACTAAGGGACTTAACCTAGGATGTACAACAGTACATGATAGATCTGAGACTAGTATCCACAACTTTTGACTCCAAGCTGTACTAGTCTTTCTAATTAGATTCATTAGCTGGTAAATATTGCCTGTATTTAGTATCAGTTAAGTACAGCAAGGTGACATAGTGAATAGAGCACTGAGTCTGGAGTTAGGGAAGGCCTAAGTTCAAAGCAGTCTTCAGACGTTTACTGAGCAAGTCACTTGATCATTGCTTCAATTTCCTCATCTGTAAAATGGGGACAGTAATGGCACCCACCTACCAGGGTTGCTGTGAGAATCAGATAACATAATTGTAAAGCACTTAGCACAAAGTAAGCTATAGAATTGTTAGCTGTTATTGTCATTATTGTTTTGTTTTACTTTATGATTTTAGTATAGCCTCATTCATTTGAACCTCACCAAAATTCAGAAAGATTTACAACTAAAACTGATACACTCCATAATGTAAATGCTTTGCTTGAACTCTTTGAAGACTAGGGAACTCACTACTCCACTAGGTAAGCTTCTTCTACTGCTGGACAAGTGTCAGAAGTTCTGTCCTTATATTGAACTTTTAAAATACATCTGTCTATAACATTTACCATTTTCCTTGTTCTGCCTTCGGGACTACACAGAACAAGATTTCTTGAGAACTTATGTGCCCATTAGATCAAATCATCCTATTTAGGGTTAGAATTAGAATTAGTCATAATTGTCATAGGGGGAAAATTCCATGTTCACCCAAGAATAATTAACCTTTTTATGATTGGTTTTCCTTTTCAGTGTTAGTCATGGCCAGCAATATTTAGCTGTCCAATGATGGAAAATAATCTGATTTTTAAAGACTCCTTTACAGCACTCAATTTAGATGGATAATACCACTACCCAATTTAGGTCATGTTAAATTTCCTCATGCTACATTTTGTTTCAGCTAAGATACCTACACTCTTTTCAAATTAAACCTTTAGTCAATAAATCCCCTAATCAATAGATAAGAACCAGTAAATGAATGTTAACTAGCATAGTGTGTCTTTTCCATTATTGGAAAGTCATGCAAGCTCATAGACTTACCTATAAAATAGCTATATTTCTTGCATGTCTAATAAAAAAATGGTTTAACACACCTTCAGATTTCTAAAGTACCAAAATAGCTGATTAACACAGCTTCAGGTTTCTATTGTCTAGGCATAAAGTTGAAGTCATTGACTCCTTTGAAATGCTGATAAGTTATCTATCTACAAAAACTTATTCTTTCACCTAAGTCTAACATGAATGAACAACATTTGTCAGACTTCAGATTGATTCAAGAGGTAGAGTAGTTAGAAATTGTGACAAGGAAAGTGGTTGAACATAAGCTCCTTGAGGACACAGACATTTTGGGGTTTTGTCTTGGTATCCTCAGCAGCTAGCGCAGTGCCTGGCATAAAGAAGGCATTTAATGACGATTTACCAAATTGAACTGAAAGTCAAGAATCATTTTAGTGTTTGAAAATTTTTTTAGGAAAAGCTTAATTTCTCTTGTTCTAAGACAAAGTTGGCTGTAATTCAGGTACCATGTGTGAGCCATATATTAGAAAATTTGGGGGAAAAAGATAGCAATTACTCGGATGTCGTATAAGGGTATTAAAGAGTAACTTCTCACTTGCCAAATCTACTTGATTATCTTGATCCCTCCCCTTTCTTGATGCAGAAACATTCCAAGCTGATATTCTGCTGGCCTCATGCCACCTTATTTACAAATGAGAGTCTCTCAAGAATTTAAGTCATTATATCTACTTTATTAAAAAATAAAGGGGGGCTAAACATATATTTCACTGAAAAAAATGAGTCCATGCTCCAAGAGCCCCTTTTCCTTCCCCTCTTATAATTCAGATATCTTCCCCCACTATCTGTTCCTTTACCCCTTGCTTTCTCCTTACCAAGATAACACCTCCCCCTCAAACACATGCATCCTTCATCCTATCTCATCTCTTCTCCAGCAGACTGTTCCTCTACCATCCCTCACTTTTTCTCTAATCTTCAATCTCCCTGTATGGCTCCTCCTCAGCAGCCCACAAACACTCCTCTCTCTTCCCATCCCTAAAAGCAAACAAAACCCCCTTGCTTGATCCTATTTTCTCTATTAGCTGTTGTTCTATATCTTAGCTCTCCTTCTTGGTTAAATACCTTGACAAATCAGTCTATACTTGATGCCTTCACTTCCTCTCCTCTCTTGATTCTAAACCCCTTATGTAGTCTGGCTTCCAACCTTGGCCTTGAATTAAAATTTCTCTCTTCATGGTCACCAATTATTGCATAATTGCTGAATCCAGCGGCCTTTTCTCAGTCCTCACTCTTCTTACCTCCTTGAAGGCTTTGACTCAGCTGAATCACCCTCCTTTCCTGAATGTTCTCTACTCTCTAGGTTTTCATGATATTATCTTTTCTTGTTTCATTTCCTATTTGTCTAATAACTCTTTTTTAGTCTGCTTTGATGAATTGTCATCCAGGTCATTCCTCAAAACTGTAAGTGACCCCTTTCTCTTAAATGTTCTCCCTCCCCACTTCTACCTACTGGCTCCCTTTAAAACTCAGATCAAATCCCACTTTCTATATAAGGCCTTTCCCACCCCATCCTTTTCTCCTCCTTTGATAGGGTCTTCCTTCTAAGGTTACCTTACACCACTTCTCTATCACTTACATGCAAACATTTTTGCTTGTTTTCTCCCCTATTTGAATGTGAGCTCCTTGAAGATAGGGACAGATTTTTGTTTTATTTTTATTTTGAGGTTTTTTTCTCCTTTATGTTCCCAGTGCCTGGTTCCTGTTTAGTAATTAATAAATTCTTGCTGAATGACTACAAGTCCCAGAACAATGGGGATTTCCTAATCAGAAAGCTAATGAAGAAACCAACAAGGTTGGGATACTGGCATCTCACTCACCAGCCAATGACACTGTGGTTGCTGAGTCCCCAAGTTCCTTTGGCAGCCATGCATCTAGAAACCTGTTATTTCTTGTCTTGCTTTCTTCTCCTTCCTCCCCACACCAGTTTGAGAAACATGGTTAAAGATAAACTTCAGACTTCTGGGAGCCAAGATGGAGGAAGAAGCAGTAAATCATTGTAACTTTCCCATATTCACCTCCCAACAACCATAAAATAGCACTCCCAAACAAATCCCGGAGTAGCAAAACTAGCAAAACGATGAAGTGAAACAATCTTTTATTCCAAGAAACTGGAAGGATTATCAGCAAAGGTCTGTGTTACTAAGGTAAAAGAGGAGTGCAGTCCAGGACAGGAAGTGTCCCAACAAACCAGCAGCAAGCCCAACCTCAACAAACCAGCACTTCCCCACCCCCCAGGTGCCTCTGTATATCCAGAGGAACAGGTAGACTCCATCTCTGACAACTGCCATGTTCTTCAACATAGCCCCAGACATACAGGTAGATACTAACCCTGTGGGTGCCAAAGAAAACAGACTGCCCCAGATCAGGGCCACCACCACATGCTTCATCATAGCCCTGGGCAAACAGGCAGCCTCCATATACCAGGATAAGGTCAAAATGGGAGCATGATTTAGATATATAGGGTGATACCATAAGCAAGCTAGAAGAGCAAGGAAGGGAAGAATTCATGACAAAACAAAAGACAGAGAGCATTACGAAATGTAAAATGGATAATTTTGATTATATTAAATTAAAAGGCTTTTGTACAATACCCTTTGACCCAGCAATATAGCTTCTAGGACTGTATCCCCAAGAGATCATAAAAATGGGAAAGGGTCCTACATGTACAAAAATATTCATAGCAGCTCTCTTTGTGGTGGCCAAAAACTGAAAATCAAGGGGATACCCATTAATAGGGGAATGGCTGAACAAGTTGTGGTATATGAATGTAATGGAATACTATTGTGCTATAAGAAATGATGAACAGGAAGACTTCAGAGAGGCCTGGAAAGACTTATATGAACTGATGCTGAGTGAAAGGAGCAGAACCAGGAGAACTTTATACACAGCAACAACCACAGTGTGCCAGGAATGTTTCTAGTAGACTTAGTACTTCATTGCAATGCAAGGACCTAAAAAAATCCCAATGGACTTTTGAGGCAAAACACCTTCCACATCCAGAGAAAGAACTATGGAATTGGATCACAGAATGAAGCAGACCATTTTCTTTTGTGTTATGTTTTGTTTTGTTTTATGATTTCTCCCATTCATTTTAATTCTTCTATTCAACATGACTATGGTGAAATTGTATTTAATAGGAATGTATGTGTGGAACCTATTTAAGATTGCAAGCCATCTTGGGGAGGGAGAAGGGAAAAAAGAGGATGGAGGGGAAAAAAAATCTAAGATATATGGAGGTGATTATAGAACACTGAAAACAAATAAAATAATTATTTAAAAAAAAGCTTTTCCACAAACAAAACCAATGCAACCAAGTTTAGAAGGAAAGGAGGAAGCTGAGAAACATTTTTTATAGCAAGTATCTCTGATAAAGGTCTCATTTCTCAAATGCACTGAGTCAAATTTATAAGAATACAAGCCATTCCCCAAGTGATAAATGGTCAAAGGATATGAACAGGCAGTTTTCAAATGAAAAAATGAAAGCTTTCTATAGGTATGTGAAGAAGTGCTCTAAATCACTTTTGATTAGAGAAATGTAAATTATGACAACTGTTATAATTATAACAACCTTACACCTTTCAGAATGACTAATATGACAGAAAAGGAGAAAGGTAAATGTTGGAGAAACTGTGGGAAAATTGGGACACTAATGCACTGTTGGTGGTGTTGTGAACTTATCTAACCATTCTGGAAAGCAATTTGGAACTATACTCAAAGAACTATAAAACTGTGCAGAAAATCCTGGAAAGATTTGTATGAAATGTTGCAAGGTGGAATGAGCAGAACCAAGAAAACATTGTACACAATATGAGCAACGTTTGTGTAATGATCAACCATGAATGACTTAGCTCTTCTCAGCAACACAGTGATCCAAGCCAATTACAAAGGATTGATGAAGGAAAATGCTATCCACATCCAGATAAGGAACTGATGGACTCTGAATGCAGATCAAAGCATATTTTTTCACTTTATTGTTTTTTCATCTTTTTTTCTTTTGATCTGTTTCTTCTTTCACAACTGTGACTAGTATGAAAATACATTTTACATGATAGCATATGTATAACCTATATCAAACTGCCTACCATTTCCAGGAGAGAGGGAAAAAAATTTGGAACTCAGAATCTTGTAAAAATGAATGGTAAAAATTGTCTAGACTTGTAACTGGGAAATACTATTTAAAAAGATAAATCTCAATCAGCCTGATGATTAGAGTAATTGAAACATGGCATGGTGTGTATGAATGATGCCCATTGGTCAGAATAAGGGCATGAAGGGGGAGGGGAATGGTAGCAGGTTGACTCTAGGTATACAGTAGAAAGCAGATTTTTTTTTCTCTCATGAGTCTTAGTTCTTGGGGGAAGTGAGGATGTTTATACTAATCTCATTCTGCATTTAGCTGAGCTGTGAGTGATTAAATATGTTATTTTACCTTATCAGAAAAAAATGACCCTTGCAAAAAAGCCCCAGCCTCTGTCCTCTCAAGAACGCAGAGGCCTGGTATATCGCCTCATTATTCCTGTAAGCTATGCCTTTCTTAATGTAGCCTAAAACTACGTTAATCTTATTGGCTTCCATATCACACCATTGAAATCAATATTGACTTGACATTGCAGTTCACTAAAATCTCCATATCTTTTTTAGATAAAATGTTATCTATCTAGAATGTCTCAATGTGTATATACGAGGTTGATATTTTAAACCCGAGTACAAAACATGCTACATGCAGGATAAAGAGGAAATAACAGAAGGAAAGTGGCACCAGAATTGTAAGAAATTGTCCTGGTGGTCTGTAGACAACAACTGTCAAGATTTTGATTGGGTAGTAGGAGTGGATTTCATGAATCCCTAAGGAGAAGAGATTACTGAGTAATAATGGTAGAAGGAGAACCTGGAATTAGCCATGGGGCACAAAAAATATTCCCACTCACCCTGACCAGTAAGTGGAGGGGAATGAGTGAAAGTTCAGGCAATACTAGAAAGTGTGGCCACCAGGGCTCTCTCATCAGGAGGAAGCCAGGTTTCAGTGAGAACCAAAAGGTGGAAGGAGTGGGAAAGGAATAAAAAAATTAGATGAAAGCAAATGTTTTGACTATGGAGCAGGCATTCCAGGGGGCACAGTGGAAGTGTTGGGTAGCTAGGGGTAAGGGGTGTTGAGGGGAATAGACATAAAGAATCAGATAATGGAGGATGAGGATAGGGGTGAAGTAATCCTTGATTCCTGAATATCATGCTAGCATAGTGCAAACTCTGGCTTATGTTAGGCAAGCTGAAAAAGCTTTCATTGTAGGTCTGGCAAGAGATTGGGTGTCTCATCCATGAACTGGTCTAGTTAAGTATAGAGGGGCTTAAGTCAAAAGGATGACCACTAGGTGATGAAATTGTTTTGTTTACAGTAATTAATTTGACCATTTGTTAGAGTATTGAGGGGTTACAGTCTGCATTAGTAAAGAGAACTCCAGTTCTAATGAATTGATGGACCCTTAAAGTCTTTGAAATGTTCATAGACATTTTGAGTGAAAGTCATTATAAACTAAAACAGATGAAATAGGAATAATGAGGATAGATATTCATTCTTCTTCATTTATATATCCTCCATTGAATTTGTAGATACATTTAATTCCAGTTATAGATAAAACTGAGGTTTTTTCCTTCATTTTTTATTGATACCTTTTGCTTTTAGACCACCATCATACATAAATATAGCCCATTCCTCCTTCTTTACCAGCAAGCTAGCCCTTGTGATAAAGAATTAAAAAGAAAGAAAGAAAGGCAAGGAGGGAGGGAGAGAGGAAGGAAGAAATAAAGAACAAAAGTTAGTTGAGCAAAACTAACCAATACACTGGATCCTATAGGAATATGCCTCTTCAAGGAAGGGGAGAAAGTGTATTTTCCCATCTCTTCTCTCAGGCCAAATGTGTTCATTATTATTACAGTTTTTTCTGTTTTTTTTTCCTTCTGTTTAGATTTTTGTGAACATTTTGGGTATTTCTTTCCTGGTTCTGGTTATTTTACTCCAAGTCAGTTCATTAAGTCTTCCCTTGCTTCTGTGTAGGTGGAGTAGTAGAAAGAGTGCTAGGCCTGGAATCAGGAAGATCAGAGTTCAAATACAGCCTCAGGAGCTAGCTGTGTAACCTTAATCACTATCTGCCTCAGTTTTCTTGTCTGTAAAATGAGAATTATAGTAGCATCTGCCTCCCAGGGTTTTTGTGAGGATCAAATGAAATAATATTTGTAAAACTTCTTAGAAAACCATAAAGTGTCATATAAATGCTGACTATTATTATTATTATAAGTCTACCTTTTTGTAGTGTAGACTTTCATGTGCCATATATAATATGTTCAACCATTCCCCTGTTATTGAGCATCTACTTTATTTCCAGTTCACAGCTACCACTAAAATGTTGTTATGAATATTTTAGTGTATAGGAGAATTTTGACTTTCTTGGAGTATCTATATATACATACATACACACACACACTGATACATACCTGCATAGAGAAATAACCCATAAAGTATGTGTTCATATATTTGTGTGTGTATACAAATAAATGTATGTATACATCTATGTACATACATATATTTGTATATACACACATGTATATATGTGTGTATACATACATATATATATACATACATATATTTGTCATTTCCCTTCTTTCAGTACCCAGAGACTTCTCTTAATACACAAACAGTGCCCTTTCACCTTCAGCTACATTTAATGAATAATATTTGTTAAGTACAACACTTAGTTCTATTAATGAATATTACACTTAATAAAGACAAACTTAACATTTGTCTTTGTATTCCCCAGTGCTCAGCATAGAGCTTGGCAAAGTAGATATTTAATAAGTGCTTGTGGCTTGATTAACCTTTTTTATTGTCGGTGACTACTGTAGGCTGAGAAATTCTTTTAACATTGTGAAAAATCAATAGCTACATACAAAAACAGCCATATTATGATTTTTTGTGGATGGAAGAGGGGATAAATTTAAGATAGCTCTTAAGTATATAGGCTATATTCTTGTCCAGCCTTGTTTCACATACAGCATGCCATTTATGAGGGCTACTGAACTATTTGAAATTATTTCACCTAAAAGTTATATCTTAGTTAAAATCCTAACCTTTAAAAATCATCTTAATGAAAGATAACCTTATAAGCATCATTTTATATTTCCAATACTATATAGCTTCCAAAGGGAAATAATTTGGGTTTGTAGTAATGGCAGCACTTTATTAATTTCTTAGTTTTCTCATCAGCAAAGTAATCACTCAAATATTTCAGTGAGGAAGGAGATTTTTAAAGATCTAAGTGTGAAATACTATTCTTTATGTGGGAAAATTGAAATATAGTTAAATCAGTTATTTTGTTTTGCTCCTCAGATGAATTTCACAAGTCTTTGTTTCAAATGTGCAGTTACAACTTATCAGCTTACCTCCCTTACAAACATAAGACACATTTCTGTGTCCTTGGAGGAAAGATAAACTATACATTCACAATTGCCTTGTTGCTATCCAGACAGAACAGTAAGAACATAATGGCCCTACAAACATCTTGTTTAATTTTAAAGGTTGCAATTTTAAATAGTGTTGAAGATTTATATTAAAAATGTATCAGTGCCATTTCACTATCTTGTTTAAATGTTTAACAAGCAATTCTAGCTTACTGTAGCTCATTTTTATTCTTGAATTTCCCATTTTGTTTTAAAAATCTTAAATAATATCTGAAACATTCTGAATACAAAATCCTATAATGTAAAGCTTATTCTCTATAAGCAGTTAACCCCCCATTCTTACTAAAAGGCGGGTTTTAAAGAATGACATATTTTCCTGTATGTGAAATGGGCATAGGGAATCTAAGGAATATATAAAGGATCTATGATTTCATCAGAACTAGAAACACTCTCAGTCAGTAGGCATTTAATGAGTGCTTACTATGTACAAAAAATTAAATAATCTCAACCCCAAGGGTCCTACATTCTAATGAGAAAGGAAGAACAGCTAAGATGTCAGAGTAGAAGGAATCAGTAAAGTTCAGCTCCCTTCATAAATATTCCACAAGGACAAAATAAAATAGGAAACCAAGTTCTGAGCAAGAAGTACAAGAATAAATCTCAGTGAGTACTTTTTCTAGCCCAGGTCAATGTAAGAAGACAGTCTGACATAGGATCTATGCAGGAAAATGACATAGATTTTCTGTGCAGGGACTGAACTAGGCCTGCAGGTGTAGACTATGATAAAAAGAGGTCTGATATTTAGCAAAGAGGGACTGGATACCAAAGTTGGATTGTACATTCAGTGGGGATTCAGAAGTAGAACCAAGGCCTAGAATACCCTGGAAAGAATCAGTCACAGTTCTGAGAATGGGTACTTTGAAAAGAGAATGAACAAAAGCGATAAACCACTGTGTGGCTTGCATCTTGGCAGCAGAGAGAGACCTCAGCTCCAGACCCCAGTACAACATAAAGCCTATTTTGGAATACACAGAGTAGGGAGGTTATACTGAAGGAGAACCTGCAGTTTTGTCCCTCTGAACATAAAGAGCCATCCAGCTTACTGAATGTGATTAATAGATAATGCAGACTAATAGAACTCCAAATAGAAACAAACTCACAGTTGTGTTACTCAAATCCTTGCAAAGCTCAGACCAGAATGACAGGAATCAGACTTTTCCGTGAATCAAGCCACTCTATGCACATTGGAATATCCTACTCCTGAGATTCTTGAAGAACACAGCATTCATTACCCAGAAAAAAAAAATCACACAAGAAAATATAAAATAGGACCAAATAAGGACTAGGTATTTTCTCTTTAGAAGTATGCATAAAAGTCAGAATTCAATAAACAAAAATAGAGCTATCATGGTTAAAGAAACACCAAAAATACAAATTCAGAGCAAGAGAATGATTCCAAAATACCTACAGGCAAAGGCTCGAAGGAAAATACAGTTTGAGCACAAGAGCAATTAGAATTCCTGGAATAAAATGTTAAAATTATTTTATAAATGAAATAAAAAATATAGGTGAAGGAATCATAAAAGAAAAGAGAGTTATAGAGGAAAGACTTGGAAAGGGAATTAACATCTTAGTAAAAGAAATAAACAAAACTTACCCAAGTAATAGAATCCAGTGAAATTGGAATGAATCAGGTAGAAACTAATGACTCTATGAGGCAACAAGAAATATTAAAACAATGTTAATAAATTGAAACAATAGAATAAAGTACAAGATATCTCAACACAAGAATAATTCACCTGGAAAGCAGGTCAAGGAGAGATTTTTTAAAAAATATTTCTTGAAATATGTCTAGGATCTTCCGTTGGTCATGCCTTTCATGGTTTTTTTTTTAATTGCCAGGTCTCTTAGAATCAGATGATGGTAAAACAAAAATAGAAAGAATGCAACAGTGACCTCCTAGAAAAAAATCACAACTTATCTACTCGTAACATCATTGCCAAAATCCATAGCTTTATGATCAAAGTAAAAATATTTCAAGTAGTCAGAATTCAAGCACCAAGGAGCTATGCACAAGACACACAAGATTTAATATCTAGACTATTAAAGGAATAGAGAATTTGGAACATTATATTATGACATTATAAATGTCAGGTAGGAAGATGTCTTCCTAGAGCTGGACATTTTCCTTTTTGATAGCTCCCATTGATAGGAATATTTTTCCCCTTACATTGAGCAGAAATGTATCTTTGTTATCTATAATCATATGAAAAAAATGCTCTAAATCACTGTTGATTAGAGAGATGAAAATCAGAACAACTCTGAGGTATCACATCACACCTGTCAGATTGGCTAACATGACAGAACAGGAAGATGATAAATGTTGGAGAGGATGTGGGAGAGTTGGAGCACTATTTCATTGTTGGTGGAGCTATGAGCTCATCCAACCATTCTGGAGAGCAATTTGGAACTATGCCCAAAGGGCTACAAAATTGTGCATACCCTTTGACCCAGCAATATCACTACTAGGACTGTATCCCCAACACATCATAAAAATGGGAAAGGGTCCCACATGTATGAAAATATTTATAGCAGCACTTTTTGTAGTTGCCAAAAACTGGAAGTCAAGGGGATGCCCATCAATTGGGGAATGGATGAGTAAATTATGGTATATGAATGTAATGGAATATTATTGCGCCATAAGAAATGATGAACAAGAAGACTTCAGAGAGGCCTGGAAGGACTTCTATGATCTGATGCTGAGTGAAAGGAGCAGAACCAGGAGAACCTTGTACACAGCAACAACCACAGTGTGCGAGAGCTTTTTCTGGTAGACTTGGAACTTCGTAATAACGCAAGAACTTAAAAAAAAAAATTCCCCATGGTTTTCTAAGGCAAAATGCCTTCCACACTCAGAGAAAGAACTATGGAATTTATTCGCAGAATGTAGCAGATCATGTTTGTGTGTGTGTGTATGTGTGTATTATGTTTTGATTTGTTATATGATTTCTTCCATTTATTTTAGTTCATCTACATAGCATGACTATAGTGAAAAACATATTCAATAGGAAAGTATATGTAGATCCTATATAGAATTGTAAACCATCTTGGGGAGGGAGAGGGGTGGAGGGGGGTAGGTGTGGGGGGGTAAAAATCTAAGTTTTATGGTAGTGATTGTAGAACATTAAAAAAATAAATTTAAAAAAAGAAATGTATCTTTGTGCAACACACACCCATTGTTTTGAGTTATGCATTCTGGATTCAAGAAAGTTAAATCTTAAATCTTCTTCCACATGATATTACTTGAGACATTTGAAGATAGCTTTTGTCTCTCAAATAAGTCCTCACCAACTTAATATTAATGGAAAGGAAGTTATATATTGCAGTTAGTTTTATAAATGTTGCAAATGGTAAAAGTACATTCTGTGATACTAAAGCACAATTTTAATGTCTTAATGATGCTATTGCAGAATGGCTTTTGTCAGTGCCACCTTATGCACATCATTGCAAAGGGAAAGACATGGCAATGGCTCTTTTGTATCATTTACTCTATGGTTGTTTTCTTTTTTGCTAGAAGGACACCTAGAGATCATTAGTCTAACCTCTTCGTTTTAAAGATGAGGAAAATGAAATGAGGGATTTGCCCAAGATCAAATGTACAGGTATGTCATAAAGAGAAGGCAACCTAGTAGGCTATGGCAGATCCATGAACACAAGCCTCATGATTTCCCATCTGATTTCTTTGCATTTTTTTAAAATAAGTTTTGATATCTTTTATTTTTACATAATTATTCCCTTTTATAACAAAGAAAAGTTGAGCAAAAAATAGAAGATATAATTGTCATGTTTAACAATGTATCTAACATTTTTGCCCTCATATTCCTTCTGACCACGAGGAGGAAAGTATGTTTCTTTTTCTGTTCCCTGGTACTATTATTCTTATTTCAGTTACTTAAAGTTTGGCGTCCTTTTAGTGATCTTTTTATTTACATAGTTGTGGTCTTTATGTATATTGATTTTGTTT
The DNA here is from genome assembly GCF_028372415.1 of Notamacropus eugenii. Taxonomy (NCBI): domain Eukaryota; kingdom Metazoa; phylum Chordata; class Mammalia; order Diprotodontia; family Macropodidae; genus Notamacropus; species Notamacropus eugenii. The sequence continues at coordinate 87,205,545 of NC_092879.1, read as the reverse complement.
ACTTCACTTTTCAGTTCATTAAACTCTTCCTGTATTTCTATGAATTGATAATATTCAATATTTCTTTGCCAAATACTAACATTTTATTACTATCGTATACGACAATTCACTGCTCCCAATCAATAAGCAACCATTTTTTCCAGCTTTTTGGTAGCACAAAAAGTTGCTATCGATGTCTTGATATATAGTGGAATTTTTTTTTACCTCTTTGTGGTATATTCTCAAAAGATATGAACAGTTTAGTGGCTTTTCTTGTATTATTCCAAATTGTTTTCCAGAGTGGTCAGAGTTTCATCAACAGCCTGTTACTATGCTCTTTATAGCCTGCCTAGTGTTCTTTACAACATACTAGGTTGCCTTCCCTTTTTCCTTTTTTTTTTTTTTGAGTCCTTGGTCATGGATCAAAACCAAGAGCAGAGTATGGTGCCCTTAGATATTCAGTAAATGATGATGGCTGCATCTCCATGTCATATTCCGCTTTGAGTTCCTAATCCCAACTTTGTAAGTTTATCTGATACTTCTGTTTAATAGCCATGGTTGCAACTATAAAATATCCTCCCTCAGCTTGTCCAAATATGTCACATCAGGGAAGGTTGATACCACCTGATGAAATTCTCTGGGCTGTCTTGTATGCTAAGAAATGATCATTTTAGCATATTCCTGGCATATTGGTCTTAATAAACCCTCAAAATATTGTATAAGTATTTGTACCAAGGAGAAAATAATTTGTCACTGAATGTGTTATATAATCATATTAAAAAGTATCACAGAAGCAAAAAACCAAAATTATGAAGTGGCCGTATTTGTACCAAGTTCCAAACCAACGCTCAGCTTGCTCCTTTGTGTGTGTCAGAAAATCCAACACCAGACACATCAAGATATAATAATGAATGCTTCCAGCAGCAAAAATGCCAAACTACAAGATAATTTTGTGAGCAAAGAGGTTTTAAATTTTGTTACATACTAATATATCTCATGTGTTTATCACAACAACCCCGTGAGATAGGTACTACAAGTATTATCATCCCCATTTCATAGAGAGCAGACGTTAAATAGCTTGCCCATCGTCACATATTTGCTGAGTATCAGAGACAGAATTTGAATCCAAGTCCTCCAGTCATAAGGTTAAGTACTTTATTCACTATCCTTGTGCTGTCTTTCAATTAATTACTCAAACAGCCATTAAAGAGTGAATGGTCACTTCTTACCCTTTGACTCTTTGTCCTGGAAGTAGATGCAGATTTGTGATGAGTGTTTTCTGACTTGAAATGCCATTATAAAGAATCATTATGAATGACTTTGCTTAATACTTCTATAGATCCTTTTAGTTCTGGAGAGAAAAAGAAAGGATTTACCAAGAAAAAATAGTTAGAGCATATTATGATGAATTGACACTGAAATTACTTTCCTTCCCATCAGTTGAGTCTCAAATGTTATGACAACTATGACTGTGGGAGGAGTCATGCTTATTTGCCTTGCTAATCACATACCACTTCATTCAGATACTTTTCTTATAAAGTTTTATGGCATGATTTTGCACATATATAGGATATTAGGTGATAACGGTTTTTTTAGTGGTAAATAATCAGGGCAACTAGGTGGTGCAATAGATAGAGTGCTAGGCCTGGAGTCGGTAACATTTACCTCCTTGACTACACAAACAGTGGAATTCACTCCTGGAGGTATCATTCGGTATGACTGACTTTTGATCTCTATGAAAAAAGCCTCTTTAATACGAATCATTCATACTTCACATGGTTAACTTCAAAGGCAGCTTTAAATTGGAGGGCCAGTATCTCATAAGAAGGTCCCCTTTTCATGAAGGGACTCTGTTCCTATCAAATAATACTAATGTTGCAGTACTTTTGCTATCAGTTGGTCAATCTCTTGTGATTAAGGCTCCAGTCGTAGAATGCACAAAGAATGTGTATCTCTGAATGAACTAAGTCTGAGGCTGGCACTGTTTCCAAAAAATCCATGTAGGAGAGAATAAAAGTTATTTATTGAAAAATATCATTTTTTCCTTGAAATTCATTGGTTTATTCAAAGTAATTGTGCTGGAGTGAAGACTGCCAGGCATTTTGAGATTATATTAAGTGGTTTACATTTATTTTTACCCTGAAGTATTTACTAATCTGTTTTTTTTACAAATGACAAAAACCTTATCTTTAATAAATTACATTGCTACCATATTAAATAGTCTTTTGTTCTGATAGTAGCCTTTTGAGCTTAAAATATTTCAGAGTATTCTAAATTGAAGGAAAGTTTGGGGATTTTTTAAAATGAATCTTTAGGCTTGGCATGTGGACAGACAGCAAGTTTGAATGCTAAAAAAGAGCTTTAAATGTGCTTTAAATAAAAGTGCCAGAAGTATATATAAATACCCCAAAGAATTATGTTTATTTTAATAGGGAATATATTATTTAATTGCTACAATAGTGGTTCATATTCTTTTTGGCACAAGTGTGTGCCTAGAGTCATAATATTTGCAAACAGAGAAATTTCTCCAGCAGTTTAGAGCTCAAATTCCTGAAACCTTAGTGATCATTTTGAATATTTTCTGAAATAACTATTTGGAGTTTAATTGTTGTGAGAACAGTATTCTCACATGTCTTTTCACCTCTATTTCCAGGAAAGAGACTACTCTTTAAGCATTTTTGGCTTAGAGGCTCTGCAGTTTCTGCTTTCTCTTCTACCAGGTACATGTTCTTTTCCTCCACTTTAACAGCCTCATCTTTCCTGAGAGTACATCGCTCCTGGTTCTCCCAATCCATTTCCCACCTTTCCTAGTCCTGTCCCTCTGTTGATTCTTTTCTAGATATTCACTACCCATTCTGTTAACACTTTGTAGAATTTTACCAGGAATCAAAGTCACTCTCAGTGTACAATAGTTGACTGATTTCTTCTCTTCCTTTCTTTCTGAAATTTGAGGGATCCTTTATCCTCTGGTCCTGTGGTTTCTCTTCCATTCTACATGCTCTTTTAAATATCACTGACTGGGGCAGAGCCAAGATAGCGGAGTAGAAAGATGCACATACGCTACCTCCGAACCCACTGCCCATAGAATACCTGTAAAAAAAAAGAACCACCGACAAATTCTGGAGCAGCAGAAGCCACAGAATGGAGCGGACGAGATTTCTGCTCCAGAGAGCCTGAAAACCTCTTGCAAAAGGTCACTCGTGCCCCAGACCCAGAGCAGAGCCCAACCCTGCCTCGGCGGCGCAGTGCCAAAAGGAGCAGATCCGAGCAGGCTTCAGGGACTGAATCTTCAGCAGCTGCGCAGGTCCCTCCACCCACAGGTGACAAGGGTTGTTGAGAGGGTCTCTTTGGTGGGTCGAGAGGGGAGTGGGGTGCCCCCATAACTCAGGCCCCCTCGGGAGGCAGCAGCAGAGGTGGGAGCAGACCAGGGCTCCCCAAGCAGGCAGGAGCCTGGATCCATTGTTGAAGGTCTCTGCATAAACCCCCTGAGGGAACTGAGCCCGTGAGACAGCCCTGCCCCCACATGAGCATCTGAACTTAATCTCACACTGAACAGCAGCCCTGCCCCCACCCAAAGCCCTGAGGCTGGGAAGCAGCATTTGAATCTCAGACCCCAAGTGCTGGCTGGGCGGATCTGGAGGCGAGGTGGGGGTGGAGAGGACACTCAGAAGTCAAGTCACTGGCTGGGAAAATGCCCAGAAAAGGGAAAAAAAATAAGACTATAGAAGGTTACTTTCTTGGTGAACAGGCATTTCCTCCCTTCCTTTCTGATGAGGAAGAACAATGCTTACCATCAGGAAAAAATGCAGAAGTCAAGGCTTCTGTATCCCAGCCCACCCAGTGGGCTCAGGCCATGGAAGAGGTCAAAAAGGATTTTGAAAATCAAGTTAGAGAGGTGAAGGAAAAACTGGGAAGAGAATTGAGTGACATGCAAGCAAAGCATGAAAAACAAGTAAACACCCTGCTAAAGGAGACCCAAAAAAATGCTGAAGAAAATAACACCTTTAAAAATAGGCTAACTCAATTGGCAAAAGAGGTTCAAAAAGCCAATGACGAAAAGAATGCTTTCAAAAGCAGAATTAGCCAAATGGAAAAGAAGATTCAAAAGCTCACTGAAGAAAATAGTTCTTTCAAAATTAGAATGGAACAGATGGAGGCTAATGACTTTATGAGAAACCAAGAAATCACAAAACAAAACCAAAAGAATGAAAAAATGGAAGATAATGTGAAATATCTCACTGGAAAAATAACGGACCTGGGGAATAGATCCAGGAGAGACAATTTAGAAATTATGGGACTACCTGAAAGCCAGGATCAAAAAAAGAGCCTAGACATCATCTTTCATGAAATTATCAAGGAAAACTGCCCTGAGATTCTAGAACCAGAGGGCAAAATAAGTATTCAAGGAATCCACAGATCACTGCCTGAAAGAGATCCAAAAAGAGAAACTCCTAGGAACATTGTGGCCAAATTCCAGAGTTCCCAGGTCAAGGAGAAAATATTGCAAGCAGCTAGAAAAAAAACAATTCAAGTATTGTGGAAATACAATCAGGATAACACAAGATCTAGCAGCTTCCACATTAAGGGATCAAAGGGCGTGGAATAGGATATTCCAGAAGTCAAAGGAACTAGGACTAAAACCAAGAATCACCTACCCAGCAAAACTGAATATAATACTTCAGGGGAAAAATTGGTCTTTCAATGAAATAGAGGACTTTCAAGCATTCTTGATGAAAAGACCACAGCTGAAAAGAAAATTTGACTTTCAAACACAAGAATGAAGAGAACCATGAAAAAGTAAATAGCAAAGAGAAGTCATAAGGGACTTTACAAAAGTTGAACTGTTTACATTCCTACATGGAAAGACAATATTTGTAACTCTTGAAACTATTCAGTATCTGGGTACTGGGTGGGATTACACACACACACATGCACACACACACACACACACACACACACACATAGAGGCAGAGTGCACAGAGTGAACTGAAGAGTATGGGATCATATCTTAAAAAAATGAAATCAAGCAGTGAGAGAGAAATATATTGGGAGGAGAAAGGGAGAAATGGAATGGGGCAAATTATCTCTCATAAAAGAGGCAAGCAAAAGACTTATTAATGGAGGGATAAAGAGGGGAGGTGAGAGAAAAACATGAAGTTTACTCTCATCACCTTCCACTAAAGGAAGGAATAAAATGCACACTCATTTTGATATGAAAACCTATCTTACAATACAGGAAAGTGGGGGATAAGGGGATAAGCAGAGTGGGGGGGATGATGGAAGGGAGAGCATGGGGAGGAGGGAGCAATTTGAGGTCAACACTCATGGGGAGGGACAGGATCAAAAGAGAGAACAGAAGTAATGGGGGACAGGATAGGATGGAGGGAAATATAATTAGTTCTTACACAACACTACTATTATGGAAGTCATTTGCAAAACTACTTGCCTTCCAAAGGGAAGGGGTGGGGAGGGAGGGAGGGCAGATTGGCAGACGGGGGCAATTAGAATGCTCGGTGTTTTGGGGTGGGGGGAGGGGACAAAAGGGGAGAAAATTTGGAACCCAAAATTTTGTGAAAATGAATGTTAAAAGTTAAATAAATAAATAAATTTTAAAAAAATAAAATAAAAAAAATATCACTGACTGTGGCTCAGGAGTCACATCTTCTACTTTATTCAGGTCCCTTATCATATAGTTCATCTGGTCCTGGTAACTTGAACTCCTCAGAGGCAGAGGATTGCTTATTTATTATCTTCTTTCTTTTCTTGTGTTGAATCCCATATTAGGCATGTATTTCCTATGGCTGTTCTCCAGAGGTTATTGTATCACTTCCAAGGTATTCTCTGTCTCCCCCTCTTTGTCATTGCCTTTAGCTGTCTTTATCACACTTAGCTTCTTCTCAGCTTCAGTACTCTTCCTGGCTGCACTCTTACAGGACCTTGCCACATTTTTGTATTCATCCCTGATTCCATCTTCTGATTGGCTTTTAAAAGTCTAAGTTTGATGGTTATCTTTACCTACGTAGTAGACTATACTTTCTAAACATATCTAAACCTCACAGTAACTATCAAGCCGAAGAAATACAACAAAATATAGACACTTCATTTTGGTATCTCTGGTCACAGCTTGTAGTATGGGGCTGAACTGATAATAAATTAGCTTCTTAGCAGCATAATTTTGGGCCTCAGTGAAAATTATCCCATTCTTTCTTGTGACAAAGAATTGGTTGCATATCCAGCTTTGATAGCGTGAGGTCATGCCATTTTGTGTAATTACAAATATAAAGTAGTAATTCTGAAAGTGAGGTGGACAAAGAGGAGAGAGAGACAATAGTTTTTAATTGAATCCTAACTCTCATGTTGGGTTGATGGGAATACAGAACATTTGACCAGATTTTGTAATATTCTACAGATTATTTTGATTTATACTACTTTTTGAAGAATAATCAACTAGTTTCATTATCTACTGATTACAGCATATATCTGAGTTCATGATCATCACCAATTAGTATTATTGAGAACAGTGAATGAACTGAAAATTGAAGAATAGATGACACCTTATCATGATGGCCCCAACTAAGGATTTTATGGGGACAGAAAATTGTCTGGAAAATTAGAAACTATGATCTGAAACAACAAAGGAATCATTGGTGTACGTAGTGAGAGAACCCTATATAATCTGCCCAAACAGAATGATAATTGTAGGCATCTCACAGAGTATAACTTGCAATGAATATAGATAACTGTGTATTATATGGAAACTCTTCAGAAAATTCTCTGAACTATATTAGCATTTATAGCCTGAACCAGACAACTAGCAATTGATTATTGTTATAATTTCTTTAATTGTTTTTTGTATATAAATCTTCTTTCTTCAACTAGATTGTAATAAATCAAGAAACAAGGACTTATCATCTACTTTTTTGGTAACTTCATAGCATCTAGTACAGATCTGGTCACACAGCTCATGTGTAGTACATATTTTCAGTTGATTGAATCTTAACCTCATAGGATTCAGCCTAGAAAGGATGGTGGTGGTAATGGATAACAGGAACATCCAATCCAACCCACTATATCTTGTAGGTGTACACCATAATCCTCCATAATAGATGGATATTGGCTTTACTCGTATGAAGTCCAGGGATGATCTCACTATCTCATTTGGAAGCCTCTTGCTTAATCTACTGGTTTTCAAGAAATTATTTTTGTTTAGCTAAAATAACTTTTTTTTATTGTTTAAGAGCAGTCCTTCTAATACTGCCCTCAGTGCTGACAGGGCAGCTGGTCATTGCTATACTGCAAATAACCTACTTCAAACGTCAGGTGACCCAAAGGGCAATGGAATGAGATATGCTAGACAAGATGGGATTACAGAGTATTAACAAATAATGCTTGTATGTGTGGAAGAATGAGAAAATGAGGTGGGCTGGTCATATAGCTAGAGTGATGCTCAGGAAAATATTAAAAGACTGAGAGGAAAGCCTTTGTTGCATTAGGTATATTTTCTATGGAGGATGGATGGGTGGATATGGATAAGAATCACACAGAGTAAAATGTGAATGGTTTATAATCTTCACCACTGGAGGGTACAGCTACATTGATGCAATCACAGATACATGAACATATATATTCAAAGAGAATAATATACCCTTTATGCTTCTATTCTGCTAATAAAAATCCAATTCATTGCTTGTTGCAATATTTCTTCCAAGCTACACTTTTCCCAATCATATAGGTTGTAGTTTACGTTTTTCCCTTACATGTTTTATTGCCTTCAAGAGTAGTGCACATATAACAGTAGGGGTTCCCTGTAGCAAGGTTTAGGAAGTCATGTCCCTGGAGAAAACTGAATAGGATTAGAAAGGAGTATACCTTTTTTCTTAGCTGTACATGGTACCTTCACAAAAACTGACCACATATCAGGGCATAAAACCCCCCAAACAAATGCAGAAAAGCAGAAATATTAAATGTACCCTTTTTGGACCATAACTCAATAAAAATTATGTTTTAAGGGACTTGAAAACATAGATTCGAAATTGATTAGAAACTAATCCTAAAGAATGCATGAGTCAAAGAACAGATCATAGAAAAAATCAATAATTTGTTAGAGATAGTGATAACCATGAGGCAATATACCTAAATGTGTAGGATGCAGCCAAAGCAGTGTTGAGGGGAAATTTTCTATCTCTAAATGTTTACATCAATAAAAGAGAGAAAGAGCATATCAGTGAATTGGGCATGCAACTACAAAAATCAAAACAAATTAAAAATCCTCCATTAAACACCAAAATAAAAAATCCTGAAAATCAAAGGAGAGTTAGTAAAAAAAAAAAAAATTAAAATTAATTGAGTTAATAAATAAAACTAGGAGCTGGTTTTTTTGAGAAAAAAGATAAACCATCAGTTAATTTGATTAAAAAATGAAAGAAAACCAGGTTACCAGTTTCAAAAATTAAAAGGATGAATATACAACTAATGAAGATGAAATTGAAGCAATTATTAGGAGCTATTTTGCCTAATTATATGCCAATAATACTGATAATCTAAGTGAAATGAATGAGTATTTACAAAAATATATACACTGCCCAGATTAACAGAAGAAGAAATGGAATACCTAAATAACCCTATCTTAGAAAAAGAAATTGAGCATCCATAAATTGAACATCCCTAAGAAAAAATTCCCAGGACCAGAGGGATTTGCAAGTTAATTCTACAAACCTTTTAGAGAACAATTCATTCAAATAGTATATAAACCACTTAGAAAAGCAGATAAAGAAGTAATCCTACCAAATCCCTTCTGTAATATGAATGTGGTTTGGATACCTAAACCAGGAAGAGCCAAAACAGAGAAAAAACAAAAACAAACCAAAAATCCATTTCCTTAATGAATATTTATGTAAAAATTTTAAACAAAATACTCAAAAGGAAAACTCTAGAGAATCAACTAACACACTGGTTGAAGCAATAAAAAACTTTAGCAAAGTTGCAGGATATAAAATAAACTCACAGAAATCATTGGCATTTCTATGTACTACCAACAAAACTCAGCAGGAAGAAATAGAAAGAGAAATTCCATTTAAAATAACTGCAGACAATATACAGGACTTGGTAGTTTACCTGCCAAGACAAACCCATGGACTATGTGAACATAATTACAAAACACTCTTCGCACAAATAAAGACAGATCTAAACAATTGCAGAAATATCCCTTTGCCCATGGGTAAGCTGAGCCAATACAATAAAAATAAGTTTTACCCAAGTTAATTTACTTATTCAGTGCCATGGCAATCAAACTACCAAAGAATTATTTTCTAGAGATAGAAAAAACAATAACAAAATTCATCTGTAAGAACAAAAGGTCAAGAATATCAAGGGAATTAATTTTAGAAATGTGAATGAAGATAGCCTTTCAGTACCGCATTTCAAACTTTTGATTGTTTCATGAAAACAATCTGGTCCTGGCTAAGAAATAGAGTGGTGAATTAGTAGAATAGAATAGGTACACAATACACAGTAGGAAATGGCTATAATGATAAAAGTCACATTTCTTAAATATATAGGGAACCTGCACTACATTTTGAAAAATAAAAGCCATTCAACAAGGGGTTCAAAGGACTTGAACAGGTAATTTTCACAAGAAGAAATTGAAGCTGTCAACAGTCATGTGAAAAAAAATGCTCTAAATCACTAATAATTAAAGAAATGCAAATTAAAACGACTCTGAGGGGTCACCTCACACCTGTCAGTTTGGCTAAGGTGACAGAAAAAGAAAGTGACAAATGCTGGAGGAGCTGTGAAAAAATCGGGACACTCATGCACAGCTGGAGTTGTGAACTGGTCCAACCATTCTGGAGGACAATTTGGAACTATGCCTCGAATGCTACAAAACTGTGCCACTACTAGTTCTGTATCCCAAAGAGATCAAAGAAAAAGTAAAAGGACCTATATGTACAAAACAATTCATAGCAGCTCTTTTTGTGATGGCAAAGAATTGGAAATTGAAAGGATGACCACCAATTGAAGAATGGCTGAGCCAGCTGGGATACATGATTGGGAAGGAATACAATTGTGCCATCAGAAGCAAAGAACAGAATGGTTGTAGAAAATTCAGTGAAGACATATATGACATGATACAAAGTGAAGTGAGCAGAACCAGGAGAATATTGCAAACAGTAACAGCAATATTGTAGTGATGATCAACTGTAAATGACTTAGCTTTTCTCAGCAATTCAGTGATCCAAGACAATTCCAAAGGACTCATGATGAAAAATGCTATCCAGCTCCAAAGGGAGAATTGATGAACTCTGAGTTCAATTGAAGCATACTTTATTCTTCTTTTTTTTTTTGCTTTTTTTGCAACATGGCTAATGCAAAAATGTTTCACATGATTTCTCATTTATAATTAATATCATATCACTTTCCTTCTCCAATGTGGGGGGGGGGGGGTTGAGGGGACTGAAAGAAGAGAGAGAATTTGGAATTCAAGGTTTTGAAAAAATGAATGAAGAAAAAAAATTAAATATTTGTGGTCTTGGGACAGCTAGGTGGTGTAGTAAATAGAGCACCAGCCCTGGAATCAGGAATACCTGAGTTCAAATATGGCCTCAGACACTTGACACTTACTAGCTGTGTGACCTTGGGCAAGTCACTTAACCCCAATTGCTTTGCCTTTCCCCCTCCAAAAAAATAAAATATTTGAGGTCTTGGTAGAAGTGAACTCAGATTACAACCACTCCACTTATATTCCCTCCCCAAACCACCTTAGACTCCTACCACGAAAGATGGTCCACAGTGAAAATTAGGTTCATTAGTCATTCCAGTTCCTCTTCAAAATTCTGTTTTGGGGAGCTTATAACTAGCAAAAAGTACCAGATGAGCAGCTTGCAATGAATGTTCTTGGAGAAATATACTCCACCAGTGGACCAGGGATTAGATTTTCTAATCTAGAGCTAAGAAAGTTTCCAAATCACTGACCTTCTGTATAGCTAAAATAATCAGAGCTGACGTGCACAGACATACCCATGAGGAGGATTTACACATCTGATTCAACTCTATATATTTATGTGAATTAAAAGGAGAAAAGCAAAAAATGCAACTTATAACAAGTTAATCATCAGATACAATTGTTAAATATTCAGTACAGTGTCCAGGAGACATGATTGCTTTCTCAGAAAATCTAGAAGTTTTTAGAAGTTACATAATAAAGTTTATGTTTTAATTTGTGAGGACTCATTGAACTAATATTTTCCTTTCAAGGAAAAATTGTCAGTCTGGTAGAGCACCTTGAATGTTCTAGTCACAAATCCCTCCCTCCTTTTCTAAAACAGAACTCATTATCTTTCCCTTAAAGACTCCCTTCTTCCTGATTTTCTTATTACTGTCAAAAGCACCATCATTGTAGTTACCTAGATTGAGAACCTCTCTGTCATTCTCACCTCCACACTCACTCCACATATCCAGTCTTTTGTCAAATATTATTTCTACTTTCATAACATTTCCCATATATTTCTCCTTCTCTTCATCACACAGCTGCTTATACTAGCTGCTCCCCTAGTGTGAGCCTTTATAACCTCACACCTCATACAATACCCTGTTGGTCCACATTACTGTTCAAGTTTCTTCCCACTCCAAGCCATCCTCTTCCACTCAGCCCAGGTCAAACCATGACATCCCCTTACTTAAACTCCAGTGGTTCCCTATTACCTCCAGGATCAAATGTAAAACGGTCTATTTGGCATTTATGGCTCTTTACAACCTTGCCCCTTCCCACCTTTCCAGTACTTTTATACTTTATTTCCCTCTACCTACTCTCTGATCCAGCTATACTGGCCTTGGTGTTCCTTGAACACAGCACTCTAGCTCTTTCATTCACCATCCCCTTCATGTTTCTAATGTTCCCCCTCAAATCCACCTCCTAGCTTCTCTGTTCTCCTTCCAGGTTCAGCTCACATCTCACCTTTTGTAAGAGGACTTCTCTCTGAAATGCTCTTCCACTTCCCTGTATAGAATTTGTCTGTCCATGGTGATGTGCATATTGTCTCCCCCTTTAGAATGTGAGCTCCTTGAGAACAGGATCTGGTTTTTCCCTTTCTTTATGTCCTCAGCACATAGAACAGTGCACATAGTAAGCACTTAGTAAATGACTGACTGATTAGAAAGGTGGGCTAATGTCCCAGTGACACCAAAGAGCAGTTATTTGAGGGAAGGCAAACTGTAAGTTGACATGAGCAGGGCAGCTCCAGGGAACAGCAGACAGACCTTCTACATTCCAACTCTGAGCACAGCAAAGAACAAGTGGGCACTTGTTACTTTTCTCACTTGCTTCATCAAACCTGTCCCATTAGTCTGTGACTTTTTGCTAATTGTATGCCTGTGATGGTCTTTTATACATTTATTTATACATTCACCAGCTTGACTGTCCTGAAATTTACTTTTAACAAGAGCATTAAATATATAATAGATGTCACAAGGTATGATGTGGTAGAGCCACCATTCTGACTCATCCCTTTCTCTTAACCTATGGCTTGTGATTCTCACTAGCCCATTGGCATTTTGCTTAATGGCAGTTTGCAGTGGACCTGCCCAGATTCATTCGGAGCCTTTGGGGTGTGTGTTTGCTTGTTCGTTGGTTTGAATCTGACTTTAAATGATTCACTTGCAGAATAGAGTGATTGTGTTTTAGCTCATCTTGTCCCCTTTACCAAAGTATTGAAATATAAAGATGTTTATCAATAAGTAAGCTATTAATTTATCTCCCTAAGAATTAATGAATACTACTGCCTTGTAGTTAATGGCAAGTCAGAAAGCTTTATTCAGGGAATTTATTATAGATTAAGAAATATTAAAAGGGGAATGGGAAGCAGGAAGATACTGGGATAGGAAAATCAGTTAAGTGGAATTTTACAGAAATTTTGTCAAATTTCATTTGTCAGTATAGCAGTCTTAGTCTAATTTAATAACTTAGCAAATAATTATAGTGAAACAACTGTTGACATGTTTTCGTGTTTCATGGTTTTCAGCAAGTCAAACTGTCTGTAAAAAAATTTTTCCCGTTTTGCTTTTTAATTCTGTGAAAAATAAACTGAGACACAAGCACACACTACCTCTGATGAAATCATAATCTGAATTCTAAAACATTTAATCCCTCTTCTATAATTTTGTTCCTAGTGAGAAAGTAATATCCTTCTATGGTTACTTTTGAAATTATCAAAAATTGGAGAGCAGAGCTCCAAATTTCAGATATATATAGATAAGATTTTAATTTTCAATTCTTAGACATTTTCTCATTGTCTAAATGTCCCGATTCATGAATAAACATATATCCTCTGGTATTTGTCTATTTGTGCATTTCAAGAGACTTACGAAAAATTTAGAGACAAATCTTAGAACACAAGGCCACTTTGCAGTTCTTGGAACCTTGGTTTAAATGATCCATTGGTAGAAGCTATCTTTGGTTCAGTTTACATCTCTAATCTTATTAAAGACAGAGTCTTAGATTGCTCTTCAATAGTCATTACTTAGTTTCCACAGATTCAGACATAGACTCTGCTCTACATCTCTTACTTTTGGAATACCTTCATGTAATTGCTTTGGCATACTTATCTGATTTTAAAAGAAGGCATAACTTCAGTGAGGTCTTTAGGCATTTAAAAGCAAATGACCCTAACCAAGTATAACCAAGTTACAATAAATACAGGCACCACAGATGAACAGTGACCTATACTCATGATTAAATAGAAAGAAGAGAATAGACTCGATTGCATTTTGAAAATTGCACAGTTCTTTCAAGATTTTGTGGTCCAGTGGAAATGAAGATGACAGGGTAAGACAGAATCTAGAGTCAAAGGACCTTGGTTTGAATCCTGACTATTTGTTGCCTAACTGATCTCAGAAAAGTAACTTCTTTCAGGTGGTTTCCTCCTTTATAAAATAAAGGGGTTGGGCTGGATAAGCTCAAATTGAAGTCATTCTATATGTTCCCCCTTCTGTTCTCCTCAACTCAAAGCTCCTTGACATCTTTCATTTTCTTCTTATGCTGTCTTTAGTAGTGAAGTAGCCTTTCTTGCCAGGGTCAGCTCCTCTGCATGTGCACTGGATTTCATTACCTCTTCTTTTTCTACAGATTGCATCTACAATCATCCTCCCTCTCTTAAATCTTTCTCTGTTAACCAGCTCTTTTCCTACTGCCTTCTAAGCCCTAGTCTAAAGTCTTCCAACCCCTCAGATCATTGTCATAAATATCTCCTTTCTCAAACTCCTTGAAAAGAACCATCCACACAAGCTGCCTTCACTTCACCTCACTCACCACCCTTCAGCACTTTGCAACCCCTGGCCTTTGACCTTATCACTCCACTTATACTGCTCTCTTTGGAGTTACCAGTGATCTCTCAGTTGCCAAATCTGAAAGTTAGACAACAGTGTGTATGAAAAGATGTGGAGTCAAAACTGTGACATAGCATCCCCAAAAGGCACGCTAATAGATTTTGTAATGTTATTATTAGGCTGCATTAATAGAGGCATACTTTTGACAATTATGAAGATCATGGTGCTGAATACTGCCTTTACTGTATCTGGAATATAAAGTATTACTCTAGGAATTAATTTTAAAAATGTGGAGAAACTGGAATACATTCAGAGAAGGATGATTATCACAGTAAAGGGCCTTGAAATTGTGGCAAATTGAATTTGGGTTGAAGGAATTGGGCATATTTAGCCTAGAGACCAGACTTTTGAGAAAGGACCTTACACCTGTCATTGAGGATTAAAGTAGTTCCTTAAAGAAAAAGAATGATCTTTGTCTCAATAGGCTCTACAGAGCAGAACTAGAACTGATTGGTAGAAGGTGCAAAGTGGCAGATTTTGCCTAGATATAAAGCAAATCTTCCAATAGTTGTAGCTCAGAAATATAGTAAGCTCCAGTTCTTCAAACAGAAACTAGATGATCTAAAGGAGAGTATTGTACAGGTATTGTGCAAGTGAAACAGGAATTGTGATTTGGTACTAAAAGGAAGCTATTTATTACCAAAATCTTGTATTATTCATGGCTGGGAATAAATTTAAATAGTAATGACAGTTGGAGAGGCAAGTTACCCACTTGCTTAAGCATTACTAATTCTTAACAATCTATCACCATCTATCGATGTTCTTTATGTCAAATTATTATTTGGAGCTTGAACTTCAAGAAACCTTTGATAGTACTTCTGTTAGAATATGTACCATATGCCTTTTTCTTCAATTTACTAGGATTTTTGTTCTCACTTTGATTCTAGAGAAATGAGAATTTATTATATTACTTATTAATCACATATAAACATATATCTGTATATTATACATATATTCATACATTTCAGCACACATGCTGAAATGTCTGCAAAATAATGCTTTCTCTACCATTCTCTATTTATTTTTTGCAAATAACAGGCTGAATCAGTATTTTGACTTTCAATTTTATTTTTTTTCAAATATTCTTTTAAAGTAAGCAACAATGTAGTATGGCAGGGCCTTGGAAGAAGATCTTCTTTTGAAACCTTTCTGCTGTCATCTTTCTTCACATTATCTGTATTAAAATATCAAATTGTTAAATTCTGCATTCATGTACGTGGTCAAAATCCCATTTCAGCAAACTATGTTTACAGTGATTTTTGTGATAATAGGGCCTTATACTCTAATTCGGAAATTCACAGAGAAAAATCAAGAACATCCTAAATCCATATTGTTCCCTAAAATACCTAGATTGTAGGGAAAAGAGTCAACTGTTCAGATTTTATGGGAAGAACTATATTTCTAGGTTCTCTCCAAATGTACGAATACACTAGTGTGCATAGATCTGAATTAAGTAATTGCCCGTTTATTCAAATGATGCATATAATTTTTGTAATTGGCAGAGAAAAAAGATTATTGAAATAAGCAGATATAGCTAAGAGTATGTAGTCTATCCTTTTATATCTGAATCTGCTACGCCACACTAATAGGCCAGTCAAGAGTCTATTGAAAGCAGAAAGGTCAGATTTACACTTAAAGGCATAAAATGGCACCGTAGAATGTGGAGGGGCCTTTAAATGAATATCACAGAGCTGTAAAATCTCATTGTTGAAAGGGACCCCTCCCTTGTATTCCCTACAGGAATTACCTGTAGAGCATTTTTAAGCAAGTGGTTATTCATTTCCAGAGGGGGCAAAATGAATTATAATAAAAGCTTACATTTAATATTTTTTTTTTTTTGCAAAATACTCTCTTCCACCAGGAAGTAAGTAGTGGGCAGTACTAAAGAATATTGGATTAAAATACGATGATTTTTAATCTTCGCTCAACCATCTGCCTATACAATTGATCTAGATAATGTCTCCTCCCTTCCCTATGTCCGAGTTTTGTTTTTTTTTTTCCTTTTTCCCCGTTGGGCTAGAGGCTCTAATGCCCCATCCAAATCAAACTGTATTTGAACTACCTTCTACCTGAAGCCTTGGCAGGGGGTTTGGGGGGGCACCTTATCTCATCCGTTCCCTTTTCCCTCTCCCTTCCCTCCCCCACCCCCTCCCCTCTCTTTTCTCCCTTCCTCTCAATCCCTCCTCCCTTCACGGCTTCCCTCTCTCTCCCTCCCCCACCCCTTCTCAGTCATTTCCCCCCTCCCGTTGCTGTCCCCGACTGCCCCCCATGCACCCCGCCTTCGGTCCCTCTCCGGGATGGGGAGCGCCCGGGGCAGGCTTGGGCTCACCTGCAATCGCGATCTCCTCCTGCGGCGCTCGCTCCTAGTTGGGGCCGCGGTTGCCCAGCGGCACCAGGCGCATTCTCCTCCCCAGCCCGAAAGCCGAGGGCTCGCGGGGCGGCTCGTCCGGTGCCAGGGCTGGCAGGGGCAGCGCTGGGCCCTGGGGCGCCTGCCGAGGGGGCGCGGCAGGCTGCACCGGCTCGAACTGATTGCCTTCCAAGCCGTTGGTGAAGCCGCGGCTCTGCTCCTCTCGAGGCCTCTTGACACCTCGCTTCCAGTGGGGTCCCCGGGGCCCGGCGTAGGGGGCGCCCCCCTGGCCCTGGGCTAGCCAGGAGGCCGCCCCCCCGAGAGGAGGGACCCCGAGCCCAGCCGAGAACAGCAAGGGGCCGGGGCCGCCATCCCCTCCTCCGCTTCCGCGGACGCCCCCACCCCCACCAAACGCCCCCTCCAAGGGCAGCCGCCGGGGGAAGGGGGCCGCGGCAGCCGCCGCCGCCACCCGCTCGCCCTCCTCCTCCAGGCCGATCTCCTCCTCCCCCTCCTGGAAACCCTGGTCGTCGACCAGGGGCTGGGGCCCGCGGCTCGAGGCGGCTGCGTCGCCGGCCTCCTCCTCCTCCATGGCGTCGCCTTCATCCTCCAGCTCCATCCGGTCGTCCTCCAGGGCGATGTCGTGGGCCAAGGCCGGCGCCTCAGCCTCGGCCTCCGCTGCTCCTTCCCCAACTGCTGCTACTGCTGCTACCTCGGCGGCTGCTGCTGCTGCTGCTGCTGCTGCCACTGCTGCCTGAGCCCCGAGCTCACTCTTCTCTGCCTCACTGGGGCTGCCTGGGGCCCTGGCCAAGGCCAAAGGCTCGACCTCCTCCTCCTCCTCCTCCTCCTCCTCCTCCTCCTCCTCCTCCTCCTCCTCCTCCTCCTCCTCCTCCTCCTCCTCCTGCCCAGGCCAACTTGGGCGGTAGCTCCGGGCCCCCTCCCTGCTCAAGGCCAGATGGAGCTGCCTCACGAAGGCGGCTGCCACCTCCCTATCCGCCTCGCACCATCTCCTTGGTCCATCTCCCTTACTGGTGGGGCTGGGGTGCATGATGAGGCCTCGATGGCTGGAGGCCTTGCACCCCAGCCCCCAAGTGCGGGACAGCGACCGCTTGGTGGCTGCCCTCTGATAGGCTGACAAGGAGGACGCCAAGCCCATCGCAGGCTCTCCGGGTCAGCAATTGGCTGTTGGTGGTGGCATTCAGGCCTCCGCACGCGGTGGCCTTCGAGAGCTTGAGGGACATTCATTTCCAAGGTCATTGACCCCAGTTCTCTCAGAAAAAGTTTTTGAGACCTGATGGGATGGTGGCTGGGTTGTCCTTCAGACTCTCACCCACTAGTGACTGCTTCCCCCTGGCTAGACCCAGTGGTGACGTGTACCCTGGTGTGAATGTATCTCTCATAGTACAATGTAAGGGTGCCTCAGGTTTCCACCTTTGGTGCCCACACCTGACCTCTGGCCCAAACAAAGCAAGGCTAGGCAGCCCTCTCAAGTAAATCCTGGGTATTATGGCTACCTTTAGAAAATCCCACCCAAGCCAAAAGTCCCCAGGACCTTCAAGGGATTGTAGAACTTGGAGTCCAGGCCCTTCTCAGGACACCTTCTGGTTGTGTCTGACAAAATATTTTCCCAGTCCTAAATTTAAAAGTCTTTTCCCTTGTCTGGACTCATGTCTGAAAAGGCTTGGAACTTGCAAAATGCATTTCCTGAACATGGGATTTTTCAGTGTTATTTTCCTTTCATGTGATCTCTCTCTCTCTCTCTCTCTCTCTCTCTCTCTCTCTCTCTCTCTCTCTCTCTCTCTCTCTCTCTCTCTCTCTCTCTCTCTCTCTCGGAATGTTTTTCAAATTAGAGATTTCCTACAGAAGGTATTGATGCCAAGAGCTTACTTATCAAGCCCTAACCTCATGTCTGAAACCCTCAGGATATGTGGTGCTCTTTTGTCTTACCTATGAAAGTGACCTAGGCTGGGAAAGATCTCTGACATTTCTAACCTTATTAGGGAATCCCATGCAAAGAACATAAGGTCTAAAGCCACTCATGAATTTAATGGGAGTAAGAACAAGAATAGTAAAAGGGCGGCCACCTCACTTTCACTTTCTGCCTTCACCCCAGCCAAAAGGGAAAGTGGAGGAGACTGAGCAGAACCCTGCTGGGAAGCCACTTAGCACAATTGTTCTATCTGTGGGAGACTTTCCTTCCCTCCCAGGCCAGTCAATGACCCTTGGCTGTGGAAGCGAACAACTAGATTCACACCTACTCCCATACAAAAAGCAGAATTGACTGCAGGTTGGCCATAGTAAGGAAGCTAAAGGGCTGAGTCAACATTTGGGAGGAAAACCCTGAACTTCTGGAGCCCTGAATCCACCTGTATTCCCTCCATTCCTTAAGGCCCTTTTCTCAAGCTACTGAGCCTCTCTCTTTCCCCTTTAGTGATTTTCCCAAGTCACCTGAGCACTGGAAACATGTAGGTAGCCCTAAATAAGAGTGTCTGACATGTCTGTTCCCATTGGATTATAAATGTATAGCTGGAAAGGACCTTGGAAGCCATCTACTGCAGTGAACCTGGGTCTTCCTGAATCCAAACCTAGTGCCCCATTCACTGTATCATTAGCAAAGAAATCCAGAAGCTTAGCTGCTTGCCAGGTAGCCATGACCTCCCCTTTGGTCCATCTTTTTACTGCTACAGCCAGCCCCCATCCTCATCCCCACCCCAGGAGGGGTAGATTCCCAATCCTGGGTGGCAGTTTGACCTCAGAGACTCAGTTTCCTCATGTGTAAATTCAGTCTAGTAATCCCCATAATACTTTCTTTACAAGCTTGTTTTTTGGTACAAATGGAGAAATTGATGTGAAATGTCTCACAATCTTAAAAGGCTATGGAAATTGTAATTGTTGCACATACTTTGTGGGCTCCTCTTGCCCTTCCTTGCTACTTTCCAAGCAAATGTGTCAAGGTAATGTGTCTCACTGTGGCTAGTATTGTAAAGGGGATCAACTTTCCCTACCCCAACTAAATGGCAAGTAATTATTAATAATATGGACCTCCATTATTTCATTCACATCTTGCTCTCCACCCCTAAGGTGTACAACTACACCACCAACAAATAAACTTCAGGAAGGATGACAGGGACCACTCCATTGCTGGCTAATAAGTTTGTTTTTTTTTCTAGTCTAATGAAACAGTCATTGGAAAACTTAGTAAATCAGTAGGATCAGGTGACCAGTTCGCTGCCTGGGTAATAAGGAAACCTAAATTCCATTTCTCAAACTTTCGTCTCAGATTTACTGTATGGGCGTTATTTTTTCTAACTCCTTTCTGATGAAAAACCATGCCATTAATGACACCTATTCCCCTCTTGTGATTATTATGGTAATAGATATTTTCAAACAGAAAGACCTAGGAAAGTTCTATTTTTCTGTGAATTATAAAATTCATAAATATTTTTTTTAATTTCCTATAGAAGAATGAAATTGTTTTCCTAGGAAGTCTTCTCATCGTGTTCTAATTTAACCAATGGTTACAGGTTTTCTAAAGCTGATTGTTTCCCCATTCATCATGTTCAATCTGGCAGGTGAATTGGCTTAATGACGGAGATTTTAGATACTCATATGCTCCCTAGTTCTATAGTCTTTTCTTTTTCTTTCTTATATTATTATGTCATTCTCTCTTTTCCTTATGTTCATATAGATAACAAAAGAGGGAGGTTTTTATATATATTAGGAAGGTACTCTTAAGTGTCTGGTTTAATTAGTTTTCTGCCTGGATGATCCTCATAGAATGAATTGCTTTTGGAGCTTGGTCAAAAAGGAAAAAAAAAATTCTTTGTCTAATTATTCAAACCTTCCTGTAGGCAATTAGATTCACCATGTAGTAAGATTTATTTTCATATTCTAAATAAATGATCATTTTCAAATAACTACTTTATTCTATTTCTGATATGGTATGATATTGTCACATCAAGAAAATTTATATTAACAAGAATATTCATATATTTACACCCAGGGGGCATAGAACTTTAGCTTTTTGTTCCATTGAGATAAATACCATCATTTAAAAATAATACAAGACAAGTAGCATAATTAATTATATAAAGAAGCTTCACATCAAGAAACATGCTTATGGTCAAAAGAAAGCAGTTGAATTAGAGACTCTATTATCAGCAATCAATTTCTACACCCTTGATTGCATGCTACTTCTTAATTCATTAGAAAATTGAACAAGAGGAGACCTAATTTCTTGTGTGGGAGTGAAATTATAAAAATCTCTGGGCTTCCATTTTATTAGGAATATAGATGATAAAAGTTGTGGGTATTAAAATGACAAGTTCAGAGTGGGTAGAGTCCTGGACGTGGAGTCAGAAAAACCTGACTTCAAATCCAGCCTCAGATACTGACTAGCTGTCTGACTCCTAGAGTAGGTCATTTAACCCTGTTTGCCTCAGTTTCCTCATCTTTAAAATGAGCTGGAGAAGGAAATAGAAAACCAGTCCAGTATCTTTGCCTAGAAAATTCTACAAGAGGTCACAAAGAGTAGGACACAACTGAAAAAATACTAAACCACAAAATTACATATTCAAAAGTGTACCACAAAAGAAAGTAAAGTCAATTAAATGATATTATTGTATATCTTTGAATGAATGGGTTGTATAAATATATTAATCACAATTTTCCTTACCTTATTCCTCCCCACTGCATCCTCAGTGTTTAGTATAATCCTTTTTTTTTACAAACTATTAAGCCATCACAACATTATAGATCCTCCACTGACATTGGCACTTTCAGTGTCTCACTATAGTGTGGAGGTAACCCTCAGTTCATGGTTATGACAACAGCATTGACAGGCCCTGCCAAAGTGAGCAATGGCCAATAGTCTATAATGTGAGCACCAACCTAATAAGTTTGAAGAGGCTCATTATTTGGTTGACCCCCAGGATCACTAATTCTCAAGTACCTCTTGAGGATACTTCCCTGAATTATAGGGGGGGCTGGTGATCTGTGTCACTAGAAGGCAGAAGTTCCAATAGTGAAATAACGGATTCTAGGAGTGGGGAAGAGAATGAATTTTCACTTGTTGATATCATTGTTCCTTTGAGAAGATGATAAATGTAAATGGCAGGTGTTAAATTATGTCACTTATGAAAATACACAGTTTTAGACCTGCTGGCATTGTGTTTTCTGTAGAAATTGGCAAGCTAGGATATGATTGAAATTGAATATTTGCAAAAGTCTTTGATATGTTAGACCCAAAGACTAGCCTTGTAATTTGTATTAACTTAGTAATGCATAATCCAAATAGTGGAGGTAGCATGGTGTGGTAGAATGAGGGCTGGGTTTGGGTGTGACCATGGGGGAGCCACTTCCCCTCTCCAGGCCTCAGTTTCCTCAAGGGTTGGACTAGGTGGACTCCAAGGTCCTTTCCAGCCCCAAACCTATGATCCTCTATATTTATTACCTCTTTGGGTTGTGGAGTGAAGAGGAGAGTTAGTGAGGCAGTGGTAAATATTTGGTTAAGAAGCCTTGGATTTTACCTGAGAAACTATAGTTTTAAATTCTGGATTCTGTTTTCTAGTGTATAAAAATTAAATTGTCCCACTAATTTCTCTCCCTTTCCTAATAGTAATGTGATATAATAGAAAGAACATTGTTCTAAAAATCAGGTAATTCATCCAGTTTCTGGTTCTAGCTTTGCAAGGTGATTTCATTCAAAGTACTTTTTCTTTCTTTTTAGTCCTATATTTTTTAATGTAGAATGATGGAATTTAATTAAATGATCTCTCAATTTCCTTCTAGCTCTGGCACTTTAAAATTCTATGACTCTAATTTTCTTGATTAATTTGCATTTCGTAAATGAGGTAAATTTTACCTTTAAAGACTTAAAAAGAATAGTTCACAAATCTGACAGGTGTTCCTTTATTTGTCACAGGAGTGGGGAACCAACAGCCTTGAGGCCACATGTGGCTTCTAAGTCTTTGGGTATGGCCTTTTAACTGCGTCCAAGTTTCACAGAACAAATTCTTTTATTAAGGGGATTTGTTCTGTGGAGTCTGGATGTCGTCAGAGGGCCATACTTGAAGACCTAGAGGGCCACATGTGGCCTTGAGGGTGCAGGCTCCCCACTCCAGGCCTAGAATTTTTTTTAAAAAAATTTAATTTAATTTTTAAATTTAACTTAATTTTTAAAATGCATTTATTTTTAGTTTTCAACATTTGCTTTCATAAGATTTTGAGTTCTAAATTTTTCCTCGTCCCACCCTTCCCCCTTCCCAAGGTGACATGTAATGTGATATAGGCTACACATGTATACTCATAAGACATTAGCAACTGGGGCAACCAGGAAAGGCTGAATCTTAAAGGAAATTAGGGAAACAAAGAGGCAGAGGTGAGGCGGAAGGCCATTGCAAAGTATTTTGGAGATAGAGTTGGATCAATACAGCTACATCATAGAGTGAATGCAGAGGAGGAAGGTGTCAGAAAACAGGAAAACAGCACCTCTCTATCGTTTTTTTTTCCCAACAGAAGGTCGAGTCCCATAACTTTTCTTTTATTTCCCTTACCCTTACTCAATGATTTCTCATATCAGAATTCTTTTGGATCCACACCTGAACTGGGGAAAATCTCACATGTGGTGCTTAGCTCCAAGTGTTCCCTGACCCTTCCCTTTCCTTCTTTCTCTTTCTTTTCATCTACTCTTCAACATCCATCCTGACATGGATCAAGATTATCCTTTGTGGCTTCAGATCATGCTCTTTCTTTGTTTATGCTTGCTGAATTCCTGTGCCTGCATGCTTGAGTGTGTGTGTGTGTGTGTGTGTGTGTGTGTGTGTGTGTGTGTGTGTGTGTGTGCACATGCATGCGTGTGCATTTAAGAAATGCTTCATTCCCCATGATAAACTGGAGAGTGAAGAGTTGGGCCTGTATTCTCTTTCCATTCCCTTCTATAAAAGAGGCCAACCTGGGCTTTGACTATAGAAAGCAGTTACTTGGCCACAGCAGAAATGAGAAACATCGTTCAGTTTGCAGTTGGTTGCACAGTTTTCCCTATTTTCCATGTTTGGTGGAATTGAAATTCTCAGTCCTTTACCTTCCATGCTTGCAGGTCTTCTGTAGAATTGTCCTTGGGGGCTTCTTCACTTCTCCAGTTGTCATTCTCCTCACTTTCTTTGTACTATGACCACCACAGAAAATTGAGCTTCTCTTGTCTCCCTGCCCCCTTGCCTCATCTTCTCCTCAGTGTCTTTTGCTCAAATCTTTCCTCTTCTTGCACCTCCTTCTCCAGCCCTTCTTTAGCTTTAATCCTTATTGTCTTTCACTTTCTCAGGCCCAACAATATTTCCCCTTCACAATTCAGTCCTGCTAGATCTGCGTCATCATTCTCCCTGTTTTGGTGCCATTTCTGTTTTCCTTTTCTGGTGCAGCCTTTTTCCCAAGAGTGCTCGAACTTGTCATTCAACAACTTTTCATTTACTATGAAGAGTTAGGAATGTGAACCAATATATACTAGTACATTGTTTTAAAAAAGTATTTCTTTTTTAAATAATTTTTGATATCTTTTGTTTTTGTATCAGTTCAGTTTCCCCGTTTCTCTTTCCCAGACTTTTCCTAGAGACAAATGCCATAAAACAAAGAATATTTTTAATAAATAAAGAAAAAAAATTTAAAATAGCATAATCAAAAACACCTGAAAACCTATGAATTGTTCTATATCCATGGTGCTCTCTCCTCTGCTGAAGAGAACAAGGAGGTGTCTTCACGGATGCCTTCTTTGCAGCCATGTTTGTCCTTTGTAGTTTTGAAACATTTACTTTGCTTTGTTTTGTGCGATTGTTTTGTTGTTAATTATTATGTGTATTTCTGTTTCATCTTCATCTAACTTCACTCTTTAGTTGTTCAGTTATTTTTCAGTTGTGTCAGACTTGGTATGACCCCATATGAGGTTTTCTTGGCCAAGATACTGCAGTGGTTTGCCATTACCTTCTCCAGCTCATTCTAAAGATGAGGAAACTGAGGCAAACAGGTTGAAGTGACTTGCCCAGGGACATGCAGCTAGTAAGGGTTCGAAATCAGATTTGAACTCATGAAGATGGGTCTCCATTCCAGTGCCACTACTCTAAACACTGTACAACATAGCTGGCCATACTTCACTGTATATCAATTCATTTACATTTTTCCAAGTTTCTCTGTATTCATCACATTTACCATTTCTCACAGCACAGTACTACTCCATTACTTTCATATACCAAAATTTGCTTAGTCATTCCCCATTTGATAGGCATCTATTCTGTTTCTAGGTCTTTGCTACCACTAAGAGTGCTGCTATAAATATTTTAGTGTATATGGGAACTTCTTCTCAGTGATTTCTTTTGGGCATATGCCTAGCTCTGGAATAAAGATCAGTAAACTAAAGCAAACAGGGTGAAGTGACTTGCCCAGGGTCACACAGCTAGCAAGTCTCTGAGGCCACATTTGAACTCAGGGAAAGGAGTCTTCCTGCTTCCAAGCCCAGGGCTCTCTCTCTCTCTTTTTTTTTTTTTTTTAACAACACCAAGTGGTGTCTGAAGGCCAGAGGACTTATTCCTCATTCATTCGTACCTATTTTTATTATTTCCCTCCATATTTAAGATCTTTTTTAAATCTGAATGTGTTTTCTTATTTTACCTTATTCTTTAAAATATCTTTTTGCGTAGTTGATTAGGATAGAATTTAAACTGTAAATGATCTTCAGTAAGATTGTTGTTTTTATTTTAATGGCACAGATTGAAGTAAACTTTCCTCCAGCTATTAGCTTGTTTTATATGTCACTGAGGAACACTTTGTAACAGAATCTGTGCAAGTGTTTCCCAAGCTTTGGTAGATTGCTCTCCACATATCTTTTTTTTTTTTTAATCTTTTTGATGTTGTTTTGAGGGAGATTTTCCTTTATGTTACTGCCTCTTGAAAATGCTGTTGATTTTGGGGGATGATTTTGTAGCCTGAAACTTTGCTGAAGCTATTAGTTGTTTCAATGAGCATCTTTGCTGATTATCTAGTATTTTCTTAGTAAAATGTTGTATTATCAAGTAGTTTCATCTAGTCTTGGCTTGTCTATTTACCATTCATTTATTTCCCTTGTCTGATTTCCTTTGCTAGAATTTCTAGAATTATATAAAATAATAGAGGGGAAAGTGAATATTCTTGCTTTACTCCTTTATTTATTGGGAGAACTGCTACTGTTTCTGCTTACCATATGATATTTGGTTTGGGTTTTATATAGATTCTTTTTATGATATTAAATATGATCCCTCCATTCTGTAGGCATAAAGACAGAGTATTGTCTTTAAAAAGGAAGAAAAAATTCCTAATTCAGAAAAAAGCAACAGTAGAAACATAAATCAGGAGGAAAATATAAAGCTAACTCCTATAACTTTAAATGGGAGGGGGGGGGGGATTGGAGCCAAGATAGTAGAGTGAGAGCAACTGCTCACCTAAGCTCTTAGACAAACTCCTTCAGATACCTCTAGAAAGAGAACTGACCAAATTTTGGAGGTGCAGAATCCAATAGGAGACAGACTGTGGCAGATTCACAGACCAGGACAGACTGAAAGGTCGATGGAAAGGACCTGTTCTGTAGGGGTGAGCCCACAGCACACGGCACAGCACATCTTGCTGTAGCACATCTGAACAGGAAACCCCCAGGGATGGCCTGAGCCAGGGGGAGCACGGCAGAACCCCTGACTGGCAGCCCAGGGTGGGAGACCAGTGGAACCAAATGAGTGACAGCCTCTGAGCCCCATGTATCAGCCACAGTGGCTCCTGAGACTTTCAGCCCACAGATTAAACATCTGTAAGTCACCTACATGAACTTCTGGGAGCCAAAATGGTGGAGTGATCAGTAAATGTTCTCTCCCCCTCCCCTTGTTGACCTAGAAAGAACCATAAAATATTTCCCCAGAAAAATCCTGAATCAATGGGATCAGCAGAAGGGGCAAACAGTCTCGTAGCTCCTGAGGCTAGGAAAATAGCTAAGGAGGATTCCTCTTACTGTGGTGGAGGCAAACCAGGAGGCAGGGGTGCGGTGTGGGGTGGAAACTCACACTAGGACCCAGGTGTGCCTAAGCACTCCAGGTGAAACTGGAAGACAATAAGGCAGCAAGGATCACCAAGTACTGAGCCTGCCTTTGCTCTAGCTCAGCTGAGGAGATCTCCAGGGACCAGATAACCCCTCTGCACACTTAACAAGCTAGCCCCAAGGTTGATCTGGGGAAACACAAAATAAAAAGAAAAAAAGGCACCTGCCCTTAGCTTTTTCACACTAGTCAGTTCAACACCAGGTTCTCCAGCTTCAATTGAAGGAGTCAGAGACCACAACACACAAAGCCTCACCATCATGAGCAAGAAGTAAAGGAGGAAAGAAAAGACCATAGAATCTTTCTATGGGGACAGGGACCAAAACACGAATACCAAAGAGGTCAGTACTGAGACCATACTCCCATCTGAAACTTCAGAAGGGGCTATGAACTGCTCCCATTCACAAACAACTCTCCTGGAAGAGCTGAAGGCGGAAATAGAAGAAAAACTGGCCAATGATTTTAAGTATGAAAAAAGAATTCACTGAAGAGAACAGCTCCTTAAAAAGGAAAATTGAACAAATGGAAAAGAAAGTACAAAAAGTAATTGGACAAAATAATACCTTAAAAAGAATAATTGGACAGATGGAAAAGGAGATTCAAAAGTTAACTGAAGAAAACAATTTGATAAAAATTAGAACTAGGCAAGTCAAAACTAAAAGATTGGAGCAGAATATATTGTGCTTCAGCTGATGTAAGAAAAGCAGGGGTAGCAATCCTAATCTCAAACAAAGCAAAAGCAGAAATAGATCTAATCAAAAGAGGTAAGGAAGGAAACTATAGCCTGCTATAAGGCACCATAGAGAAGGAAGCAATACCATTACTGAATAAATATGCTCCAAATTCTTACAGGAGAGGTTGGGGGAGTTGCAGGAAGAAACTGACAGCAAAACTATACTAATGGGGGACCTCAAACTCCCCCTCTCTGAACTTGATAGATCCAACCTCAAAATAAACAAGAAAGAAGTTAAGGAGGTTAATAAAACTCTAGATAAGGTAGATATGATAGATTTCTGGAGAAAATTTAATGGAGAAAGAAATGATTATATGTCTTTCTCAGCAGTACAAGGCACATATACAAAAATAGACTCTATGGGCAAAAATATGCTCTAAGGCATAAAATCCTCACAGTCCAGTGGAGAAAGGCAGAGATAGACAATGCATCCTTCTCAGATCATAATGCAATAAAAATTTTGCAATACATGCAATAAAAGGCCATGGAAACATGAAGCAAAAATTAATTGGAAACTAACATAATCTAATCCTAAAGAAGGAGTGGGTTAAACAACAAATCATAGAAATAATAGACAACTTCATTCTAGAGAATGGCAATAATGAGACAACCTACCAAATCTTATGGGATACTGCAAAAGCAGTTCTTAGGGGAACTTTTATATCTTTGAATGCCTACATAAATAAAATAAAGAGGAGATCAATCACTTGGGCATGCAGCTGAAAAAGCTAGAAAAAGAACAAATTGAAAATCCCCAAGTAAATACCAAATTAGAAATACTGAAAACCAAAGGAGAGTTTAGTAAAACTGAAATTAAGAAAACTATTGAACTAATAAATAAAATAGTTGGTTTTATGAAAAAACTAATAAAATTGATAAACCTTTCATCAATTTGATTTTAAAAAAAGAAAGAAGAAAACCAAATTCCAGTATCAAAAATGAAAGGGGTAAACTCACCTCCAATGAGGAGGGAATTAAAACAATAATTAGAAATTACTTTGCCCAACTTTATGCCCATAAATTCAACAATCTAAATGAGATGGATGAGTATTTTTAAAAATATAAATTGCCCAGATGAACAGAAAAGGAAGTTGAATACTTAAAGAACCCCATCTCAGAAAAAGAAATTGAACAAGTCATCCATGAAATCTCTAGGAAAAAATCTCCAGGGCCAGATGGATTTAGAAGTGAATTCTATCAATCATTTAAAGAACAGTTAATTCCAGTACTATATAGACTATTTGAGAAATTGGGGAAGAAGGAGTCCTCCCAAATTCTTTTTATGATACAAACATGGTGTTGATGCCTAAAGCAGGAAGAGACAAAACAGAGAAAGAAAATTATAGACCAAATTCTCTTATGAATATAGATGCAAAAATTTTAAATAAGATTTTAGCAAAAATAATAAAGCAAATAATCATGAGAATAATACATTATGATCAGGTAGGATTTATATAAGGAATGCAGGGCTGGTTCAATATTAAGAAAACTATTAGCATTATTGATCATATCAAAAACAAACCTAACAAAAACTACATGATTATCTCAATAGATGCAGAAAAAGCTTTTGACAAAATACAACACCCATTCCTATTGTAAACACTGGAGAGCATAAGAATAAAGGGAAGTTTCCATAAAATAATAAGCAACATCTCCCTAAACCTTCAGCACGCATTATATTCAATGGAGATAAGCTAGATGCATTTCCAATAAGATGAGGGGTGAAACAAGGATGTCCATTATCACCACTATTATTCCGTAATAATTAATTTTCTAGTACCATAGCACTGGAAATATTAGCTATAGCAATTAGTGAAGATAAAGAAATTGAAGGAATTAGAATAGGCAAAGAAGAAACTAGGTTATCACTCTTTGCAGATATATGATGATATACTTGGAGAATCCCAGAGATTCAAGTAAAAAACTAGTTGAAATAATAAACAACTTTGGCAAAGTTGCAGGTTACAAAATAAAGCCACACAAATCTTCTGCATTTCTATATATTAGTAACAAAATCCAACAGCAAGAGATAGAAGGAGAAATCCCATTTAAAGCTACAGTAGACACTATAAAATATCTGGGCATCTACCTGCCAAAACAAACCCAGGGACTGTATGAACACAATTACAAGACACTTTTTGCTCAAATAAACTCAGATCTAAGTAAGTGGAAAAACATCAGTTGATCATGCATAGGCTGAGGCAATGTAACAAAAATGACAATTCTACCTAAAGTAATTTACTTATTTAGTGCAATACCAAATTAAACTATCAGGTAATTATTTTCTAGAGCTGGAAAAAATAATATCACAATTCACCTGGAAGAACAAAAGGTCCAGAATATCAACGGGACTAATGAAAAGAAATGCTAGGGAAGGTGGCCTAGTGCTACCAGATCTCAAATTGTATTATAAAGCAGCATTTATCAGAACCACTTGGTACTGGCTAAGAAACAGAAGGGTACACAAGTGGAATATGCTAGGTACTCAAGACACAGTAGACAATGAATATAGCAATCTACTGTTTGATAAACCCAAGGATCCCAGCTTCTGGGATAAGAACTCACTGTCTGACAAAAATTGGTGGGAAAACTGGATAACAGTTAGAAACTAGGCATAGACCAATGCCTGACACTGTACACAAGAATAAAATCCAAATGGGTACATGATCTAGGTATAAAGATCGATTCTATGGACAAATTGGAGGAGCAAGAAATAGTGTATTTATCAGATTTATGAGGAAGGGAAGAATTTTTGACTAAAGGAGAGATAGATAACATTATGAAGTGCAAGATGGATAATTTTGATTACATTGAACTGAAAAGTTTTTGCACAACCAAACCCGATGAAACCAAGATTAGAAGGGAAGCAGAAAACTGGGAAAGAATTTTTGCAGCTAGTATCTGTAATAAAGGCCTCATTTCTAGACTATATAGAGAATGAGTCAAATGTACAACAATACAAGTCATTCCCCAATTGATAAATGGTCAAAGGATATGAATAGGCAGTTTTCAGAGGAAGAAATTAAAGGTATCTATAGTCATATGAAAAAATGCTCTAAATCACTATTGATTAGAAAGATGCAAATCAAAACAACTCTGATTTACCACATCACACCTATCAGATTGGCAAACATGACAGAACAGGAAGATGACAAATCGTGGAGAGGATGTGGGAGAGTTGGAACATTAATTCACTGTTGGTGGAGCTGTGAGCTGATCCAACCATTCTGGAGAGCAATTTGGAACTATGCCCAAAGAGATACAAATATATCCAGCAAGCGACCCAGCAATGTCACTTCTAGGACTCTATCCCCAAGAGATCATAAAAAATGGGAAATGTTCCCATACATACAAAAATATTTATAACAGCCCTCTTTGTGGTGGCCAAAAACTGGAAATCAAGGGGATGCCCATCATTTGTGGAATGGCTAAATAAATTATGGTATTTGAATGTAATGAACAGGAAGACTTCAGAGAGGCCTGGAAAGACTTATATGATCTGATGCTGAGTGAAAGGAGCAGAATTGGGAGAACTTTGTGCACAGCACCAACCACAGTGTGCTAGAGGTTTTCTGGTAGACTTGGAACTTCATTGCAATGCAAGGACTTTAAAAAATTCCCAATGGTCTTTTAAGACCAAATGCATTCCACATCCAGAGAAAGAGTTATGGAATTCAATCAGAGAATGTAGCAGATCATTTTTTTCCTGTATTATGTTTTGATTTCTTATATGATTTCTCCTATTCATTATAATTCTTCTATACAGCATGACTATAGTGAAAATAGGTTTAATAAGAATGTATGTGTAGAACCTATGTAAAATTGTATGCCATTTAGGAGATGGAGTGGGAATGGAGGGGAGGAAAATCTAAGTTATATGGTAGTGATTGTAGCACACTGAAAATAAATAAAATTAATATCAAAAATTTTGAATGGATCAGACAATACGATGAAATTTTTAAAAATCACCTGATAAAATGGATAAGAAAACCAAACTCTATAATATATTGTTAAAAGAAACATATCCTAAATGCAAAAGCATAAGAAGAATTAAGAAGAAGGGCTAGAACAAAACTTACCATGCATCAGATAAATTTAGAAAAGCAGGGACTGCAGTTCTACTTTGCTTTTTTGTTGTTTTTTTTTTAATATAAATGATTATTGTACTTTAAGTTTTGGGGGTATTTATTGCACTTATTTTTATTATGGCTAATAATGTTGGTTATTTTTCTAATGTTGAATCATCATTGCTTCCCTGATATAAAATAACCCAGCCTTGTTGAATGATTTCCTGGATGAATTGCTATAGTCTGTTTGGCTGCACTTTATTTAAAAATTTAGATTGATTGTCATAACATGTTGGATTGTAGTTTTTCTGTCCTGTATCCTTCCCTGGTTTTGGTATAAGAACTGTATTTGTGTCATATAAGAAGTTTGGTAGAGTATTTTTCTTTCAGGTTTTGAAAATAATTTCCATTGTATTGGTATTAATTGTTCTTAAAAAGTGTTATAAAATTTTTCTGTAAATCCACAAGAACTAGGAGATTTATCTTTGATTGTTCTTTTTTGAGCAATTTCTATTTCTATTTTCCATACCTATTTAGTTTTCTTTTAATTTGAGTGTGTTATATTTTTGAAGGTAATCAATTTCTTTTGTGCTCTCAATTTTGTTAGCATATAACTTTGTGCGGTAGGTTTTGATAATCTTTTTATTTCTTCTCCTTTTGTTGTGATTTTGCCTAATTCATTCTCTGTTGATTTTCTGCTACTTATTAATCAAGTTGCTAAAAGATTATTATTTTTTTAGCCTTTTCAAAGAACCAGCTTTTAATTTTATAATTTATATAGTCTTTTGGTGGGGGCACACGAGGGCAGGGAGACAGCAAGGTGGCACAGTAATTAGAATGCCCAGCCTTGAGTCAGGAAGACTCATTTTCATGAGTTCTAATCTGGCCTCAGACACTTACTAGCTGTGACCCTGGGCAAGTCAGTTAACACTGTTTGTCTCAGTTTCCTCATCTTTACAAAAAGCTAAGGAAGGAAATGGTAAACTTCACCAGTATTTTTGCTAAGAAAACTCCAGATGGAACAACACAGTTTCTGGTATCTACTTGTTATATTTCTATTCTAAGTTTCAATATCATTTTTTCTGCTTATTTGGAGTTTGGTTATTTTGAAGGTATATGTGCTTGGAAGCCCTCTATTTCATTAAAATTCCATTTTCCCCCATGAAGTATTATACTATGTTTTGCTGGGTAGGTGATTATTGATTTTAATCCTATCTGCTTTGACCTCTGGAATACTATATTCCATGCCCTTTCGATCCCTTAGAGTCAAAGCTGCTAAATCCTGTGTTATCCTGATTGTGTTTCCACAGTTCTTGAATTGTTTCTTTCTGACTGCTTGTACTATTTTCTCCTTGAGCTGGGCACTCTGAAATTTGGCTCCAATATTCCTAGGAATTTTCCTTTTGGGATCTCTTTCAGGAAGTGATTGGTGACTTCTTTCTATTTCTATTTTACCCTCTAGTTCTAGAATATCAGGGCAATTTTCCTTGATAATTTCTTGAAAGATGATGTCTAGGTTCTGTTTTTGATTATGGCTTTCAGAAAGCCCAATAATTTTAAAATTATCTCTCCTAGATCTATTTTCCAGGTCAGTTGTTTTTCCATTGAGATACCTCACATTGTCTTCTATTTTTTCATTCTTTTGGTTTTGTTTTATAATTTCTTGATTTCTCCTAAACTCATTAGTTTCCATTTGCTCCATTCTAATATTTTTTTCTCAATTTTATCATTTCATTGGAGAGAGAAGTATGGAAGTCCAGATATGACTGTGAGTTAACCACTATCTAGATCTTGCAAACAGCAAATTTGAATGGGTCTTAATCTTTCCAGCAAATGAAGTAATGTGTCATTTTTTCTAGTTGATAATGGGTGAAAATGATTATTTCATGAAGATTTTAGAGAACACGCAAATACACATACACACACAGACAATAAAAGTCAGAATATGGTGTGAAAATGCTTATGGTAATTTAAGCTTAAAATTTGAAAACAGACTAAAAGCAGACTAACATGCACGCAGTACTGTTCATCCCAAAATGGGGAATGATGTGTATTGGGCTATGTGAGTCAATAAGAGACAGAGAGAAAAAGAGAGAGAGAGAGAGAGAGAGAGAGAGAGAGAGAGAGAGAGAGAGAGAGAGATTCCCTTGCCCTATTCCATTCCTACTTTAAAAAAATCTCAGTTCTGTGGAGATAAAAAGAACATGTGATTTAAAATGTTTCAGCTTAATAAGTAATTCTAAACAGGAGATGAAGTATTGTGGTACTAAAATTTTGACTCAGTGTTTAAAAGATGTTTCAAAAAGAATGAGTTAAACTCTAGTGTCAACTTACTTATAAAAGCTATCTTTCACATTTCAACCTCTACTGTTCAGAATCACAAAATCCTATAAGAATGAAAGCTCCCTCAAACTTCTTATCATATTTGTAAAGAACTACAAGCCCAAAGTATCTTATTCTACCAAGAGTATTCCATAGATATCTACATACACACACACACACACACACACACACGCACACAAGGTTTCAGAAGTAAGTGTAGTGAACAGCAGCATCAAGTTCTTTGTGTTACACTTGATCCCAGAGATGGGAAAGTCTCTGTGATAATTCATCCTGTTCTGTTGAAGCAACACTTGTGCCAACAGAACCAGTCTGACCCTGTGGGAGCTCCATGTTGAGATCAAAGCTGGCTTCATCTGCCATTTCTTCAAGGAGCTTACGTGCTTGCTTTCATGGAGTTTTTAGGGTTGTAGTGCTGCTCATAGTGTCTTCCATTTGTTGTGTCTGAACCTCTAATGTTTCAAACTGGTGTTCAAACTTGTCTGTTAAGGCAAATATCTTCTCAAGGTTCATGCTCCTCAATGTAGCATCCACAGATTTAACTACACCTGCCATTGATTTAGTTACCTTGCCCATTGTCATGGCTGTCTGAACTCTAGCTGCCACAGCATCCACTAGGGTACTCATTCTCAAAAAATTAATTGCTTGGTTTTTTTGCTGGATTGCATTTTCAGCATGTATTTGTGCAACTTCTGTATTGCCCTTCTGAATGGTCTTTTTAATCTTGGTCTTTTCAGCATTTTCTTCTTTATCACCTTTTTTGGCATTCTTATTAAGCTCTTTGGCAGCAAACTTCAGGTTAAACAGGTGTTTTTCCATGTTCGACATGCTCCAGTCATTTCACCTGGAGGTGCTCATGGGTAGCTTGGAGGAACTGGAGCTGTGCCAGCCGAAGGCTGCAAGTCACTAGAGCTCCCTTGCTTCCTCTCCCTTTCTAATTTTTAAAGAATTATTTTCTTCAGTGAGCTTTTGGACCTCTTTTTCCATTTGATCCATTCTGCTTTTTAGGGCATTCTTTTCCTCAGTGGCTTTTTGGATCTCTGAATCCAATTCATATTTTTCTTAGAGGCTTTGGATGTAGGAGCTTTGGCTGTGTTATCTTCTTCTGGATGTATGTTTTGTTCTTCCTTGTCACCAATGACATAAGAAAATACCTCTTTACAGAGATAGTAAGAATCTATAGTCTGTTTTCTTTTTCCCTGTTTGCTCATTTTCCCAGCCAGTTAACTTGACTTTTGAGCTTTGTTAAGTGGAGATCCACAGAAGCAGCCTCCACTTCAGCAGTGGCCACAGTTGCCCTGGGGCTGGGGCTGGGGCTGGGACTGGGACTCGGCCAGGGATGGGGCTGGGGCTGGACCACACTCCCTGCTCAGCCTGGTGAGAGACTTTTTCCACTGACCTTTGAAGCTGTCTTTAGCATTTGTAGACTGAGAAATCTGGAATCCACAACAACCTCCTGCAATTCAGTCTCCTAAGGCCTATTCTTGCTCTGTCTGAGCTGTGCTCCACTCCCAGTCAGCTGTGCTGCACTCTCAGCCAACTGTGCTCTGGTCCCAGCCAGATGTGATAGTCCCTTCCTGTCAACTTTTCAGATTGTCTTGGCCTGGCAATTTGCTTCAGTCTGTCATTTTGTGGTTTCTGCTACTTTAGAGTTTGTTTAGAGTCATTTTTACAAGTTTTTGAGCCATTTGAGGGGAGAGCTCTAGCTGATCTTTGCTTCTACTCTGTCATCTTAGCTACATCCCCTATTTCTGCTTTTTTATATTATTTGCAATATACTTATTCCCTGACACACAGTAAATTTTTTTCTCTAAAATCTCCATGTAGTGCTAATAAATGCATGGTGGTCATGTGTGTGTGTGTGTGTGTGTGTGTGTGTGTGTCTGTGTGTATGTGTATCCATTTAGAAGATGCCATATTGAAACATACTATTTCATTTTTTTTCTTTCTTGTGATTTTTCCCTATTTCTCTGATTCTTCTTTCACAATGTGCCTAACATGGAAATATGTTTAACATGATTGCACATGTATAACTTAAGCAAATTGCTTGCTGTCTTGGGGACGGTGGAAGGAGAAGAATTTAGAACTTAAAATCATATAAAAATGAATGTTGCAAACTATCTTTACATGTAATTGGAAAAATTAAAATACTCTTTCCAAAAATATTATGAAGAAGATACCATAAATCTTTTTAGTCTTAGTTTATGTAGCAGTTTGTTCATCTTTCTATTAGACTTGCACAGATCTGAGAGGAGGTCATATAAGTCTATAAATATTATTGTGTTGCTATCTAAATCTTATTGTGATTCAGCTAATTTTTTTCCTTTTAGAATTTGAATGCTAAAGCATTTGGAGCATATCAGGTTAATATTAATAGCAGTTTGTTGTTTATGCTTCTTTTCAGCATAATGTAATTTCATTGTTTATTTCTATTTCTTGTGTGCCTTTTTGTTTTTGCCTTCTCTGTTGGCATGATTTTGATTCATTTTTTTAAAAATTCACCTGATGGATAATAAATTTTGTTCCTCCTCTTCATTTTTCTTCTCTGTTTTTGCTTTTTTATGTTTCTTGTAAGCAGAAATTGGTGGGCTCTTGTTTTCTTATACAGTCTGTAACTTTTAAACTTTTTTATTGAATCATTTAATCCATTTACATTTGAAGTTGTGAGAATTAGGTTTATGTTTTCCTTTGTGTGTGTGTGTGTGTGTGTGTGTGTGTGTGTTTACAGTATTGCCTTTTTTCAGAAGTGGGATTTATTCTTGTTCCTCTTTCTCTTTTAAGACATTGCTTTGTCCCCATAGTTGCTTTTGCTGAGTTTACCTTAAAAACAAATCTTTTCCACATACTTCCTTCCCCATACCTTAATTCCTTCTTCCACTCCAGTTTGTCACACCTTGTCTTACTGATTAATTTGTCCTTTTTTCTTTTATATTTAATTTTTTATGTATTTCTTCCCTTCTTTTTTCTCCTTTTTATTGAATTTTTTATTTAATTCAACACTACCCCTTCCCACCTTCCTTGCCCCTCAACTACAACTTTTGTTTTACTTTTCTGCTCTTTTTTCTTAAAAGGGTTTCTTTATTTGTTCTCTTTAGTAATTGTGTTCCCTTTGTGTATTGTCTAAAGTTTTATTGTTTTATTCATGGAAGTTATATGTATATATTCCTTCGTTAGTCTCTTTATGGTCATTATGGAATGAAAGCTTTTAAAATAGTGCCTTCCCTCTAGGAGCTCACAGTTTAATGGGGGAGAAACATCCAAGCATGTACAGACAGGTTATATTCAAAATAAATGAGATACAATCAAGAGAGTGAACACATTAGTTGAGAAGGATTTGGAAGGCTTCCTAAAGAACATGACATTTTAGTTGGGACTTGAAGGAGGCTGGAGAAGAAGAGGGAGACCATTCCAGGCATGAAGGAGAGTCGGAAAAAAATGCCAGGATCTGGGAAGTGGAATGTCTTGTTTGAGGAACAGCAAGGAGGCCAGTTTCACTGGATAAAAAATTGGTAAAGTGAGAAGGAGGAAGAATAATATAAAGGTGGAAGGAGGGGACTAAAGAAGAGCTTTCAATACTAAGCAGAGGATTTTGTATTTGATCCTGGTAGTAATAATTTTGAGTTTTCCCTTCTTTTTTCTGTCGTTACCTTGTGGATCTCCTCTCTCCCCTTTTTTCTGTTGTTCTTTACTCTTAGACGTATCAGTTCTTTTGCTAGGTCACGAGGATAGAAGAACTCACCTGCAATAGAAACTTCTCTTGATCTTGCAATCCAGATCTGCCCTCCTGCTTTCCCCATGATAATTTTCTTTCCTATTTGCTATGGAACCTTTTTTTCTGATTATATGACTTTCCCATTCTTCTGGTTGCCAGTAGGACCCGAACCTCCATATGTGTTCATGGAGACACAACCCTCTGCTCCAAATCCTTGATTTTTATATCATTACAGATTATCTTTCCCACGATGGGAATATTCTTCATTGTGACCCCCTTCCACTGCTCTTTTTGGCTATTTTGATCCTCCCTTTACCATCTCTCCCATTTTCCTGTAGTCTCTCTTCTTACTGGGAGACTACCACAGTTATTAACCTTTTTATTATTTAACATGACTTGATTAGAGTACATCACACATTCCCTTTATTTAAATCTCATCTTCTTTTAAAATTTTATTCACCCTCCCATTCTGTATGTTAGTCCCACAAAAGTCACTGATTCATTTAGAGAGGGAGATTGTGGAGTGTTGACCATAATTTTTCAGGTCTTCTTGACTGATGATGAGGCTCGAGTTTACAAAACATGTTATTTTGAGTTGTATCTGTTAGCTGCTTTTTCTTCAGAATACATTATTCTATTAACTTCTGTGATTTCTGGTTGATGCAGAAGAGTCATGTGATATTTTAATGTCCTTTATATTTGAAAGTCTTTTTCCTGGTTACTTGAAGAATTTGTCATTAAAATTGTTAAATGTAACCACTATGTGGTTTAAAGTTTGAAGCATTAGAATTTTTAAGGCAATCCATTTGTTCTTTTGATTGGCTCTTTGTTTTTTTGTATTCAGGAGTTCTGGGTACTTTTTTATATTATTTATTTCAGTATGCTGTTCAGAATTTTTTTTTCCATATCATGCATGTTCTTCTGGGAGAACTATGACCCTAAAACTGTTTTCTGTTCAGCCTTATCTTTGAAGTCAATGTGTTTTGCTTGTGTAGTTAACATGTGTTTTAACATTATTTCTAATGGCTTTGCTTTTTCCACATTATTCATTTCAGCCTGTGTTCCTAATCAATTATTTACTCTTTTACTTTTTTTGAAGAGACTCATCACCATAGATTTTTTTTTCTAGTTTGCTAATTATTTATGCTGTGTAGTTGATAAATTCTGCCATTTGTTCCATTTTAATGTCATAATTCTGATTTCTCTCACAAACCATTCATGGTCACTCTGCTTCTATGCCAAAGTCGTTGGAGGAATCCACAGAATTATTTTATTAAGTGTTGGTTCATTTTTCTTTGGCCTGAAATATTTATTTAAAGGCGTTTATAGTCATTTAGATGTCTTAGGTTAGGAGGCACATTAGATAGAGTGCCAGGGCTGGAGTCAGGAAGACCTGAGTTCTAGTTTGGCCTTACATAC
This sequence comes from Notamacropus eugenii, assembly GCF_028372415.1. Classification (NCBI taxonomy): domain Eukaryota; kingdom Metazoa; phylum Chordata; class Mammalia; order Diprotodontia; family Macropodidae; genus Notamacropus; species Notamacropus eugenii. Next base: position 87,166,469 of record NC_092879.1, on the reverse strand, counting down.
TTATTATCTGTGTAACCGTGGGCAAATCCTTTAACCCACTTTGCCTCAGTTTCCCCATCTGTAACATGAGTTGGAGAAGAAAAAAGCAAATCACTCCACTATCTCTGCCAAGAAAACCCCAAATGGGATTAAAAAAAGTCAGAAATGACAGGAATAACTGAACAATAACAAGATATTTTAGTAGCCATTTTCCCTTCTGTTTTATTATCTTTTATGTTGATTTATTTGTGTTCTAGATTTTAACTAAGTTTTCTTTCTCCTGTCTTAGGTTTTTATCTTTTAAACCTATCTTTGATAGGTTTAGTCTTTACTTCCCTTATTCCCCTATCACTCACTTTTTGACTCCTTCTTCTTAGGTAGTAGGTATCACCTCAAAGGTATTTCAGGCTTCCCTCAGGTTGAGGATTTTGCATTTCACCAGCTTCAATCTCTGTCTCCAGTGATTTCTAGAGGGATATTGGACCTAGTTAGATGTCAGGTCTATTTATTTTAGGCCTAGTACAGCCCCACATGCCTGCCTGTGCCCTGCCTCATTTCCCTATGTTTTTTATTTCTCTGGTTCAGTGTTATTGTCCCAAAAAGAACATGCTCATGCATTACTATGACTCCTCCAGTACTGGTTGAATACTCTGCCAGAATGGGTCTCTGATGGGAGGGAAGGGGTGCTGAGTCAGCACTTTAGGGACTCACGTTCTATGTTGTTAATTTCTATGTTTTTTCTTTGTACTGGAAGAGGATCAATGACATTAGGAACATGATGTCTTGACTTGCAAGTGAATTGGATTGAAGTGAGTCAGGGTTGGGCAAAATCACCAGCCTCAGTCTTTCATCCAGAGATATCTAGGACCAGTGGCAAGGGTGGCCCCAAGGAGCTTACAATCTAAAGGGAGAAGATGATATATAAAGGAAAGATGAAAGAGGCAAAGGGTACAGCCAGAAAAGGGTATGATGTTGGTGGAGTCAAAACCAAGCAGGGCAATTGATGGGAAATATATGTGTGTGTATGTGTGTGTGTGTGATTGTTGTCTTATTAAGCTTCTTGGTGCCTCAACCTGTGGAGACCAGTAATTAGTCTAGTTGTCATTCATAATTCCTCTTTGAGGGAGCTTCTGAGAGATAGCAAAAACTGGAGGGAATGTCTAGTTCTCCATCTTGTTGATGACATTAAAACAGTGTTTCTTATATGATAAGAAATCTGAAAGAAGTAAGTTTTCCTCAAGTTGTATTCTTGACTATCTCAGCACACTGGTTGCAATAATATTAACTATCATTTATATAGCAATTTAAGCTTTTCAAAGCACTTAACATGCTTTAACTCCTTTGTTCCTCATGACAAACCTGTGGCATAAATACTATTCTCACCCTCATTTTATTATTTTTTCATTTTTTTCATCTTTTCTCTTTATATATATATAAAACCTTTATTTATTTTTAACGTTCTACAATCACTACCATAAAACTTAGACTTTTCCCCCCTACTACCCCCAACCATCCTCCTCCCTCCCCAAGAAGGCATACAATTCCATATAGGATCTACACATACATTCCTATTGAATACATTTTCACTATAGTCATGCTGTGTAGAAGAGCTAAAATAAATGGGAGAAATCATATAACAAACCAAAACATTAAATACACACAAAAAAATGATCTGCTGGTCAAAGGATATGAACAGGCAATTTTCAGAGGAAGAAATTAAAGATATCTATAATCATATGAAAAAATGCTCTAAATCACTTTTGATTAGAGAGATGCAAATCAAAACAACTCTGAGGTACCATATCACACCTATCAGATTGGCAAACATGACAGAACAGGAAAATGATAAATGCTGGAGAGGATGTGGGAGAGTTGGAACACTAATTCATTGTTGGTGGAGCTGTGAGTTTATCCAACCATTCTGGAGAGCAATTTGGAACTATGCCCAAAGGGCTACAAAAATGTGCATACCCTTTGACCCAGCAATGTTGCTTCTAGGACCGTATCCCCAAGACATCATAAAAATGATGTTGAGTGAAAGGAGCAGAACCAGGAGAACTTTGTGCACAGCAACTACCACAGCTCAGCATCAGATCACATAAGTCCTTCCAGGCCTCTCTGAAGTCTTCTTGTTCATCATTTCTTATAGCGCAATAGTATTCCATTACATTCATATATCATAATTTATTCAGCCATTCCCCAATTAATGGGCATCCCCTCCAGTTCTTGGCTACCACAAAGAGTGCTGCTATAAATATTTTTGTACATGTGGGACTCTTTCCCATTTTTATGATAGCAAAACTGTACTAATGGGGAACCTCAACCTGTCCCTCTCTGCACTTGATAAATCTAACTTCAAACAAGAAAGAAGTTAAAGAGGTAAATAGAATTCTGGAAAAGTTAGATATGATAGACCTCTGAAGAAAAGTGAATGGGAATAGAAAAGAATGTACCATTTTCTCAGCAATATATTGCACAGACACAAAAACTGATCACGTACTAGGGCATAAAAATCTCACAATCCAGTGCAGAAAGGCAGAGATAATCAATGCATCCTTTTTAGAACATGATGCAATAAAATTTATATATATATATATATATATATATATATATATATATATATATATATATATACACACACACATTTCAATATATAAAATATATAAAGTGCATATATATATGTATATGTATATATTATATGTGTGTATATGTATATATGTACATATATATGTATGTATATATGTGTATATATGTATATGGGTGTATGCATATATATGCATGTGTGGATATATATATATACATATATATATATATATATATATTTATACACGTATATAGTTGTGTGCATGTGTGTGTGTATGTATAGCCAAAGGGCCATGGAAAGATAGACCAAAAATTAATTGGAAACTAAATAATTTAATCCTAAAGAATGAGTGGGTCAAACAACAAATCATAGAAACAATGAATAGCTTCATTCAAAAGAATGACAATAATGAGAGAACCTGCCAAAACTTATGGAATGCAGTGAAAGCAGTTCTTAGGGGAAGTTTCATATCTCAGAATGCTTACTATATAAATAAAATATAGAAAGAGGAGATCAGTGAATTGGGCATGCAACTGAACAAGCTAGAAAAAGAACAAATTGAAAATCCCCAATTAAATACAAAATTAGAAATACTGAAAACCAAAGGAGAGATTAATAAAACTGAAATTAAGAAAACTATTGAAATAATAAATTAAACTAAGAGTTGGTTTTATTAAAAAACAATAAAATAGATAAAGCTTTGATCAGTTTGATTTAAAAGAAAAAGAAAGAAGAAAACCAAATTACCAATATCAAAAATGAAAAGGGTGAACTTACCTCCAATGAAGAAGAAATTAAAACAATAATTAGAAATTACTTTTTCCAATTGTATGTCCATAACTTTGATAATCTAAGTGAAATGGAGGAAGATTTAAAAATATATAAATTGCCCATATTAACAGAAGAGGCAGTAGTAAAATACTTAAATAATCCCATCTCAGAAAAAGAAATTGAAAAAGCTACCAATGAACTCCCTAGAAAGAAATCTCCAGGGCAGATGGATTTACAAGTGAATTCTATCAAACATTTCTAGAACAATTAATTCCGATACTATATAGACTACTGGGGAAAATTGGTGAAGGAATCTTACCAAATTCTTTTTATGATACAAATATGGTTCTGATACCTAAACCAGGAAAAGCCAAAACAGAGAAAGAAGAGTATACATAGTATACACCAATTTCTCTACTGAATATAGAAGTAAAAAATTTAAATAAGATATTAGCAAAAAAGATTATAAAAACTTATCATGAGAGTAATATATTTGATCAGGTAGGATTCATACCAGGAATGCAGGGCTGGTTCAATATTAAGAAAAGTATCAGCATAATTCACCATGTCAACAACAAAACTAACAGAAACCATAGGATCATCTCAATAGATGCAAAAAAAGCTTTTGACAAAATGTAACACCTGTTCCTATTGAAAACACTGAAGAGCATAGAATAAATGGAGCCTTCCTTAAAATAATAAGTAATATCTACCTAAAACCATCAGCAAGCACTATATGTAGTGAGGATAAGCTAGATGCATTTTCAGTAAGATCAGAGGTGAAATACAGATGTCCATTATCACCACTGTTATTCAGTATGGTACTAGAAATGTTAACTTTATCAAAAGAGAAGAAAAAATAATAAAAGGAATTAAAATAGGCAAAGAAACTAAGTTATCACTTTGCAGACAATATGATGATATACTTAGAGAATCCTAGATAATCAAGTAAAAAATTGCTTGAAATAATAAACAACTTTGGCAGAGTTGCAGGATACAAAATAAACCACATAAATCTTCTGCATTTCTATATATTACTAACAAAGCCCAACAGCAAGAGATAGAAAGAGAAATCCCATTTAAAGTTACTGTAGACACTTTAAAATATTTGGGAGTCTACCTGCCAAAACAAACCCAGGGTCTATATGAACAAAAGTACAAAACATTTTTCACACAAATAAAGTCAGATCTAAATAATTGGAGAAACATCAGTTGCTCATGAATAATCCAAGCTAATATAATAAAAATGACAATTCTACCTAAATCAACTTACTTATTCAGTGCCATACCAAACTATCAAAAATTATTTTCTAGAGCTAGAAAAAATAATATCACAATTCCTCTGGAATAACAAAAGGCCCAGAATATCAAGGGAATTAATGAAAAGAAATGTTGGGGAAGGCGGCCTAGCCATGTAAGATCTTAAATTGTATTATAAAGCAGCAATTATCAAAACTACTTGTTAGTGGCTAAGAAATAGAGGAGTAGATCCATGGAATATGTTAGGTTCATCAGACACAGTAGTCAATGATTATAGCAGTCAACTGTTTAGTAAACCCAAGGACCCCAGATTCTGGGATAAGAACTCACTATTTGACAAAAACTTCTGGGAAAACTGGAAAATGATGTGGCAGAAACTGGGCATGCACAATGCCTGACACTATATACTAGAATAAGGTCCAAATAGGTATACAGTGTAGGTATAAAGGGTGATACTATAAACAAACTAAGGGAGAAAAGAATAGTTTATTTGTCAGATTTATGAAGAATGGGGAAATTTATGACCAATCAAGAGATAGAAAAATTTATGAAATGCAAAATGGATAATTTTGATTGCATTGAATTGAAAAGTTTTTGCACAAACAAAGCCAATGCAACCAAGATTAGGAAGGAAGTAGAAACATGAGAAAGAGTTTTTATAGCTAGTGACTGTGATAAAGGCCTCATTTCTAAACTATATGGAGAACTGAGTCAAATATACAAGAATAGAAGTCATTCCCCAATTGATAAATAGTCAAAGATATGAACAGGCAATTTTCAGAGGAAGAAATTAAAAATATCTATAGTCATATGAAAAAATGCTCCAAATCACTATTGATTAGAGAGATGCAAATCAAAACAATACTGACGTACCACATCACACCTATCAGATTGACTAACATGATAAAACAGGAAAATTATGAATGTTGGAGAAGATGCGGGAGAGTTGGAACATTAATTCCTTGTTGGTGGAGCTGTGAGCTGATCTAACCATTCTGGAGAGCATTTGGAACTATACCCAAAGGGCTACAAAAATGTGCATATCCTTTGACCCAGCAATATTGTTTGTAGGACTGTATCCCAAAGAGAGTATAAAAATGAGGAAAGGACCCACATGTACAAAAATATTTATAGCAACTATTTTTGTGGTGGACAAGAACCGGAAATTAAGGGGATACCCCTCAATTGGGGAATGGCTGAATAAGCTGTGGTATGTGAATGTAATAGAATATTATTGTGCTATAAGAAATGAATAGGCAGACTTCAAAAAAACCTGGAAAGACATAAATGAACTGACGCTGAGTAAAGTGAGCACAACCAGGAGAACATTATATACAGTAAGGTCCACAGTGTACAAGGACTGCTTTCTGATAGACTTAACCCTTCACAGCAATACAAGGACCTAAAACATGTCCAAAGGACTCACAACGCAAAAGGCCATCCACTTTCAGAGAAAGAAGTATAGGGTCAGAATGCATAATGAAACAGACTATTTTCTCTTGTGTTATATTTTGTTTTGTTTTGGTTTTATTCATGTTTTCTCCCATTCGTTTTGATTCTTCTGTGCATCATGACTAATGTGAAAATGTGTTTAATAAGAATGTATGTGTACAGCCCATATAAGATTGCATGCTGTCTCAGAGAGGGAAGGAGGAAGGAAGGAAGGGGGGAGAAAATTAAAAAGTTATGGAAGTGATTGTTGAAAACTGGAAACAAATTAATTTTTTTTTAAATCAGGCAGGCTAACTAGTAGTACACTGGACTGTTATGAATTTCTCCTTTCTAATGGAAATGCTGAGTGTTGAATTAACTTTTTAAACTGTGATCCAGTGTAATCAAGAAACAGAATTATCCACCCCTTAATGATTATTTTCTGTCATTTGATTTCCTTTTGTTTTACTGAAATGTTTCAACTTTCTCTACTAATTGTGTGGAATGATATAAAATTTATTTGATTAACAAAGTAAAAGGATGAGTGATCTATTTACATTTTGTGTGTGGCCATTTTCTCATTTTCCCAAGTTCTTACAGAGTTGAATCTAGAATTTTTACAGAATTGGTCCTTGGGAAATGTAAAAACAGTTTCTTTTTTGTATTTATTATTTTTTTGCATTCATGGCTTGTATCCTGCCACTTAACATTCTCTATGCTTTTCCTTGTAACCTTTATTTCAGCTAAGAAATTCAATTCTTGCCCAGTAAATAAGCAGTTATAATGAATTTTGGTAAAGTATCAACAGAACTGGAAATGATGCCACCACACATCAAATAATCTTGTACTTCACAGAGGACAGTTTATTGTCAAACTTGTAGCAAATAGGGAGTGTTTATAATTTTAAACATGTATTCCTCATGGTTCCTTCCCCTGCTGTTATTCTGACAACAGCATTGTCAGAATTGATGTCTCCTCTGTCATTCATGCGTCAAAAATATAAGATACGTGGTGAGAAGGTTGTGTAGCTGGAGCAACCCACTGAGCAACTGGGATTAATAAAACTCCACCCTTCCATCTCTCATAAGAAAGGAGAAAACATTTGCCAGACTTTGCAGTTCTGATCAAATTAGTAAAGTGCTCATAGCTTTGTCATACAAAATACTGACTTCCTAAAATGTCAACTCCTTTTTTTAGTCTCTTGCAAGGTTTATTCATTTAAAGTCTTTGTTGCATAAACTGAATCTTTGTATGGCATTTTCCTTAGGCTGTGACTCTTTTTCATGTATATTACTAATTCTATGATCATTCTAACTTGCAATAGTGATGACAGTTATAAATACGAATCCCTTCCATATTGAAAAGAATGTAACTTTTTATCGATATATACATATACATATGCACTATGTATATCTGTTTATGTATGTTTATCTGTGACTAACAATGACATGTCCATCTCACTGTATCCCCTATGAAGCAATTGCTCATTCTCAGGACTCCGTTTTCCAAGGCATGGTATGATATGGCACACGATGATCTTTTTAGGAGCCCTGGACCTTAACGAGGGGCAAAGAGATTCCTGGACTAGAGAAGCCAATAAGTGATACAGTGAGATACTAGAAGTGTTAGTGTAGGTGCCTAGGAAGATTGATGCATTCCTGAGACTCACATCAGCTCAATTGTGGCAAGCTATGCCTTGTCCTCTCAGCATGAGTACATGAATCTTTAACAAATTTCCCTTCATTTGAGATCTCTTCCCCTTCTGTTCCTTCTATCTTCTGGCACTTCATGAGAGCTGGCTCCCCTCAGATGATGCCACATCAGTGACCAACTTCTAAAGTACTAGCTGCCTGTTCTCTCCTCCTTCCTCACTGACAGGTCCCAGAGGCAGTGGCAGAATGCTCCTTGCTCTCCATTTTCACTACCAGTTCCTACTCTACTGTGCGATACTCAAAAAACTCTCCTTTTAGGTTCATTCTCTTAATGCTCTGCCCAATCTCATGCACAATCCTCCTTTTTGCAGGCCTTTGCAGATTGTCCCTTATGCCTGGAATGCACTGCCACTTCACCTCCCCCTCTTGGACTCCTTGTTGATGATTTATACTTGATTTCGCTGGCCGAGCAAAATAATTCAGGGTATAGTCACCATTTCTACGAAGCCATTTTCTCATTTCCCCACATTTTTATTGAATCAAAGGGCTGATATCCCTTGTTTCCTTCAAAACTCTGTTTGCACAGCACCTCCTACAGTAAACTATTTAAAGGGAGAGGATGCTACTATTTAGAGGATGAGGATTACTTCCCAGATTTTCTCATTATTTGTTTGAGGATGAACTCCTCATCCCAGGAGTATGTCTCCAAAATATTTTTGTTCCTATTCCTTGCCTAATTGCTTCAGTCCTAGTTTCTTCCCTCTTCTGCTAATAAGGTATAAATTGAGTTTTTTCTTTCTTTTATTAAAGTAAATTTATTTATTTTTAGTTTTCAGCATTCACTTCCATGAGATTTTGAGTTCCAAATTTTCTCCCCATCTCTCTCCTTCTCTCCACCCCAAGAATGCATGTAATTTGATAAAGGCTCTACATATACATTCATATTAAACCTATTTTCACATTAGTCATGTTGTAAATAAGAATTAGAACCAATGGGAGAAACCACAAGAAAGAAGAAATAGAGAATAAGAGAGAGAGAGAGAGAGAGAGAGAGAGAGAGAGAGAGAGAGAGAGAGAGAGAGAGAGAGAGAGAGAGGAAACTGTATGCCTCGATCTGCATTCAGACTCCATAGTTCATTTTTCCGGATGTGGACAGCATTTTCCATCATGAGTCTTTTACAGTTATCTTAAATCCTTGCATCACTAAGAAGCAAACTGAGTTTTAATGCTGCTTCTGGCTGAATTGAGATGTGGGTTCAACCCAGTGAAGGTCTGTTTAGCTTTCAAAATATCCTACACTGACTTGAGTGCAGCATGAGCTATGTACACACATCTCTATTTTAGCAGACAGAAACTACACATGAAGGAAAAATAGGAATGAAATCCTTCACCAGGCTTTATTGATCACTGGTAGTGCATCAGACAGTAGCAGTAGTTATGTCGCTGAAGTGCACAGACTAGGTGTTTTTGGGTGGTCTAATATACCTGAGTACTTTTTAATTTCTGGAAATATTCTCAATCTCTCCTTCCCTCCTTCCCTCCCTTCCTCTTTTCTTCCTAAGGGCTTCATAAAGCCAGTTTTCCCTGGTTCATGATGGTCTTGAATAAAAAATGTAATTTGATCAAAAAGGAGTATTTTTTAGCATACCACATGGTTGACTCCTATTTCTGTATATGAAAATGGCTTAATTGATATCAATATTGGAATATAAATTACCCCAGTTCTTGGTATAAGTTACTCACTACACAGGAGAGGACCTTATTTCTTATTTAAATCTTATTTCTCTTTCAGAAATCAATCTTTTTCAGGTTTCTTTGACGTTATTCAGTTTCGTCGTTTATACCATTTAACCACTTTTTTATATTGGGGTTAGTACTTTTGTTTCTGTGAAATAAATGTGCTAATAACATTTTAGAGGAATTGCTCTTTCAAAATTATTTATAATTTGAATTGATTTCTTTTATTGTAACATCTCCTTTATTTCAAAATATATGCTTCCACCCTCTCCTACTTTGCAAATTGTCTCTTATAACAAAGAATTTTTTAAAACTGGGTGCAGGTGGCAGAGAATGACAATTCAGCAAAACCTGCTAATGCATCATTTGAAGCTGACAGTATATGCAGTATTCAGGATTTTTCCTTCTGCAGGGCCAATCTTGGCATTGTTACAATTAAACAGTTTTGGGATCCTCTTGCTCTACTGCTTAATCCAGTCATATTTAAAGTTTTGATGATTAGACTTGTTTTCTTCCATTTATTTCTTTTCTATTTTTTTCATATCTGTCAGAAGGGTTACTCTTAAGTATATTTGTTCTAAGTATATTTGCTATTTCTATGATGGTAGTAATGTGAGTCTTGGATTCTGAAGATTTGGTTTGAATTGGGCTCCTACTCTTATTAGCTAACTTCTCTGGGACCCAGTCCCTTCATTTGTAAAATGGGGATAGTAGCACTGGCATGACCTACTTCAGGGCATTGTTGTAAATAAAGCACTGTGTACATTTTTAAGTGGTATAATACACATTTGCAGAATCTGGCTTAGTACCTTGAACTTAGTAGGTGCTTAATAGATGATTGTTGAATTTAATTCTATATTATTCTCAGATTTTAGGTATGGCTCAGCACTATATGAGAATAATAAATAATTCAGTTCAACAACTATGACTTTAGGTTATGACTTTAGGTAAATCTCAAAAATGGTAAAAGAAAGAGAACCAAAGTAAACAGCTCCCTCATCGATTGTGTTTCCCTCTGAAATGGAAGTGGTGGAAGATCATGCTTCAGTGTGATTGCTGCCTGAGGCTTGGGCTGAGGGCCTTCTAGCACTTGTTCACACTTTCCAGGAGCCTCGTCTTAGACCACAGATCTCTCAGTCTGAGCAGAATAACTGAAAATGGCTGCTGCTTCTGTCTTCATTTTTCTGGGCATTGTGCTGTGCAAGGTAAACTTTCTTTGTATTGTGAGAAATGAGAGTGAAAGTTGACAATCACTAACTAGTTAATCTATATGTCACAATAAAATTATGTCCATTGGAAGGAAGGGAAATTCACTGCAATAGAAATAATCCAGAAGTTTGTAAGGGAAAGTATTATTATTCAGAGGCTAGCATTCTGGGTAACAAATTCTACTGAATAACACTACTCCCACACTTGAAAATTTATGTAAATTTCACTCACCAAATGGATCAAATACAAATAAAGGAAATTGAACGTATCTCTCACATTTCCATACATTGCCAACATTTATATATAAGATTTGCAATATACTTTCTTTATATGCATTGTCTCATTTAAGCCTCTCAACACTCTTGTGAGGTATAGTTGACTTTCATATAATGGTTTAAGGGTTGCAAAGCATTTGACATATGAGGTAATAGAAATATAACAAATGAAAGATTGAGAACTCAAAATATCCAAATGCATTTGGGGTCCCATCAGTTTGGTAATTCCTTTCAGTGATGTAGAATACAAGACATCTTGTGAGACTCTTGGCCACATCCCCTTTTGAGCTTGCCATACCCTCCCCAAAAATCTTGTTTTCTTCCCCCTTTTTAAAATATTTTTTTCTTAAAACATATTATTTGTTATATGGGATAGCTATGGGATAAGTTGGAGAAGAAACTCTGGTAATATAAAAATGATCAAGAAAATTTATGTTATTTTTGATTAATGGATTTTAAACTTAAATACAAAATAAGAAATTTTTAAAAAGCATTGCAATGTGTACAGCAGAACATAAGAGAGGATTAAAAATATAACAGCAGTAAATTTCCATTTCAAGAAAGTCTGTGTAATAATATTATACAATCTTTTTTTGCTTCATTGTAAGTTTTCTTTTGTTCTCTGCTGTGCCCTTTTTATTTTGTCCTTTTTCCCCCCTTCCTCTTCCTTCCTCCAAGAAGGCTACAATTAAGTGCAGATATATGTGTATATATTCACATACACATCTACATACATACATACACATATATATACATAGACATGCATACATGTGCATACATATACACATACGTATATTTAGATATCTAAAATCATACTCCTCATATAGACATATACATTCATATGCATCTATGTAAGACTATGCTATACTATACTTGTTAGCCCTCTGTTTCTCTTCCTTCATAAGTCCAAGTCTTTCCATATTTTTCTAAGTCTACCAATTCATCATTTCCTGTACCACAGCACAATTAAATACTCTAAAACAATATTGATTAATATGGCTGACATATAGTGTAGTTTCCCTATTTTCCTCTTTTGATTAAAACTATTTTAGCTTTAACTTTGTGTGAGGTCATGATTACTACCCCTGCTTAATTTCCCCTAATAAATTTTACTCCTGATCATTATTTTATGTTTAAAAATTTATTTTTAAAAACAGAAATCACAGATCTGGTCCTTATCCCTATGTCCTACCTTTATCTATTTAATAATATATTGGACAGGAAGGTAACAGTAAAAAGAGCACTGGACCTGGAGTTAGGAAGACCCAAGTTCAAATCTCCCTTCAGACACTTACTAACCATGTGACCCTGGGCAAGTCACTTAATCTCCGTCTGTCTCAATTTCTTCATCTATAAAATGGAAATGATAATACCTACCTCCCAGGATTGTTATGAGGATTAAATAAGATAACGATAAAGCACTTAGCACAGTGTCTGGCACGTATAAACATTATTAAGCCTCTACTGCTAAGTGCTGCAGACTATTATCATTTTGTATTCCACAGGATAGTGTTATCTCCTTGAGAGGTTACTTTTCTATTTGTTTTCCTGCTTATATTTATTTCTGTTTTTATTTTATATTGTTTATATTTGTATTTTATATATTCATTTGATTTTTGTATTTGCACAGTGCCGGGCATGTAGCAGATAGTTGATAATTTTTTCAGGTAGATTGACAAAAGAATATCTCAATTCACTGTTCATCCAGGTATTCAAAAACATAATCTCTTCCATAGTATGAGGATTTGTAAACAGAAATTTAAAGGAGTAGGCTCATCTCAGGAAAGACTATGTCTGAGGCTAGCTGAAAAAGCTTATAAATTTGGATAGTCAGCAGTAAGTATAAAATGTGCTACAAGCACAAAGAAATTGAAACTTTGAAAAATAGAATACAGGAAGTCTTCCCTCCACACGTGTATAAACTTGGTTAGATCATTTCTGTATTTCATACATAGCCACATTTTAAATGTTAAAGAAAACATAGAGTGCTACGAAGAACTATCACTGGAAATGAAAACTCTAAAACATATACCTTAAGAGTGAATGATGTGACACTGCTTGGAACAGTGGGAAAAAAATCTGTAAAATAAAAGCTTTAATTATTCCTTTAACAAACAAATTTTTAGGGCCTGCTAGGTATGTTAATCTTGCTATATAACCCATTGTCATAAATTATCTAAAGTGCTAATTGATGGCTAAATATGACTGAAAATTTTGTTGCTCTGGGCTATCAGCCAACACCCCAATTTTATTTCTTCACAGCAATATTCCTTATACACTAATTGACTAGAACATAACATCACAGATGATAAAGTATAAAACCAAGTTACTATGCATTAGATCCTTTGCTTGTATTTTCTTTAAAGAAAACAATTCTCACACCCTTGGGGTGCTAGTCAAAGAAGGAAAAACTCACATTTCATCACGTTTTTTGCATCAAGAGGATTTCTCCAAGTTTTGTCAAGAGGAAATGGATCCTATTAGGGTTAAATGTTTCTCCCTCCTTATCTTCCACTCATTTCATGTACATAATATCAAATAATTCCATATTTCTGTCTGCCACCTTCAGGAAACAATTGAAACACTTTGTTGCTTCTTTCTTTCTCTTTTTTACAACTGATACCTTTTTGCATCACTACCATCTTTCTTTACTAGAAGGGATTAAGTTGGCATTTGGCCTGGAAGTAGGTTGAGATAGCTGTCCCCTCAAAATCATTGTTCAAAGCTGAATCAAGGAAGGAGCCAAAGTGGCCTTAAATTCCACAAGCAAAGTTAGCCCAGGATGGATTGGGAAGCTCTCAAGAATGACACTCTGAAGAACCAAAGAGAAAAATTTCATTAACAACAAGAATTCAGTTCAACAAGTATGTATGAAGTGCCTCATGTGGCAGGAGCTGTGCTAGGCACTGGGAATACAAAAAGAGAAACAAAATACAGAGCTTTCATGGGCAGGGGGTTGGAAGTGGGGTAGCAGGAAGAGTGTCAGGAAACAAGATGTCCACAAATAAGTAAATTTAAAATAAATACAAAATAGTTCAAGGAGCTGACAGCAGGAATACTGAGAACTGGGTCAGGGGCAGCCATCTGTAAAGAGTAGCACTTTGAGCTAAGCCTTGATGTCAAGAGATATAAAGGGTTACCAAGAAATAGATATTAAGAAGAAGAACATTTCAGACATGGAAGCAAGAGATCAGATATTACTTAGTAGGCCAGTTTGGAAGGGGAGTAATAGGTGAGCAGCCTGGAATGATGACCTTGAACCAGATTGAGAGGAGCTTGATCTGTGTTTTAGTAACATCAATTTGGCAGCC